>NC_142927.1:3607500-4207500 GCF_054131065.1 Drosophila arizonae | reverse complement strand
GCCGCCAGCTGTGGTGGTGGTGCTGCTGCCACTGCCAGCTGGTGTTGTGGGCGTAACTCCAGGAGCTGGCTTGACAGCCGGCACAGCTGGATGCACTGGCGTGGGCAACGGCACCTGCCAGGCTGAAGGCGAGGTTGGCGTGCCGGGAGTTGGTGAACCTGGTGAACCTGGTGTGCGTGGCGTGGGCAACGCTGGAAAATCTTCCTTAATCGACGGACGCCGCGGCGCAGGCAAACTGGGGAACTCATCCCGATGCTGCTGGCCGGGCCTCACGGTGGTCGTCGTCGAGCCGCCAAAGCGCAAATCAATGTTGCCTGGCTGCACATTGGTGAGTGCTCGGGGCGTGGTTGTTGTTGTGGTTGTCGTAGTGGTGCTGCTGGTTAGCGGCGCCAGACCAAAGCCGGGATGCGGCGCCGGACCTCCACCGGCAGCGGCGCCACCGCCCGAATAGCTCAAATCAAAGCCGCTGGGCTGCGGCTTCTGTGGACGATATGGCGCAAAGCCCGGCGGCAAATTGGGAGCTGTCGAGGCACCTGCACCACCCAAACGGCCAGCTGGCAAGCTAGCCGGCGTTGTGCCACCCACATGATGCTGCTGCTGGTGTCCATTGGCATTGGCTGCGGGCCACTGTGGTCCGTGAGCGGACGGAGCACCGATGGGCGATGAGCTGGGCGTGTCGGGCCGTGGACCCAGCGGCATTAGCGGTGCATGCGAGATGACCAATGGCGGTGGCTTCTGGGCTGGCGTTACGGCCGCAGCAGATCTAGCGGTGCTCGTTGCGGGCCTCACTGTGGTCGTTGTCGTGGTCGTTTCACTGTTGCTGCTGCCGCCGCCAAAGAACTTCTTGAAGCCGCCAAACCAGCCGGACTTCTTGGTCGTCACCTCCACATCGGGCTCTGGAGTTATCTCGATCTCGCTCTTATAGCCAGCTGTGGATGGGACAAAGGCAGGTAAGTTCGCTATTAATGGCCCGCCTCTGGAGCCTCGGCGTTTACCTACCTGCAATTTGGCTCTGGCTGGCAATCACAGCGCAAACAAACAGCGCGCTCAATGCCAGGTAACGCATTTTGTTGCTGTTTCTGCTCTTTTTTTATGTTTTTTTTTTGTTTTTGTATTTCTTTGTTATTATTTTTATATTTTCGTTTACTTGCTGTTTGAGTTTTTATCACCTTGCTCGAACACAACCAACTGGTCAGAGATTCAGCGCACGACTGAGACCTAACACCAGAGACACGACTTCCAGCGGCTCGACGCTGCGAAACACTTACACACGGCCATCCGCCTCATCTCGGCTGTGTGCTTTGTTGCTTTTATTTTTTCCTTTCCGAATACCCTGTTATTATAGTGTGCAATTGCAAAAGGGTGTATTGGCCACATGGTTTCGTTTGCCTCCTGCTCTAATATCCCTGTTGTTTGCATCTGCAGCTGTATGTCTGTATGTTCATCTGTATGTCTGAGAGAGAGAGAGAGATAGATAGAGATAGATAGAGAAGAAAAAAGAATGAAGTTGAGAGAGGCCTATTTGCTCACTGTGTCGATCTTACTATATCTCTCTCTCTCTTTCTTTGTCTTTCTGTCTATGTGTTCTCTCTCTATCAGTCCGTCCGTATGTCATTTTCATGCTCTTGTTCCCTCTCTATTTTTCTCTCTGTTTGCTTCCTTTTCTCTCTACCTGGCTACCTGTATGTCCTTCTGTCCTTTTTTTTATTTTGTCGCTATCTCACTTATCTCTCTATCTGTTTTCTCCGTTCAAGTATCTCTCTCTCTACTCCCCCTCTCTTCCCTCTCTCTATCCTCGCTCTCTCACTCCCTCTCTCTCTGCGCGCTCTCTCCCTCCATCTCTCTCTTTCTCTCTCTTGTTTTCCCCCTTTGTCACTCTCCTCATTCTCCTTTTCCTCTCAGCTTTGCTCTACCAACTCCCTCTATGAGTCAACCCTTCTGTATGATCTACGGGGACTCTGCTCATCTGTCTAGACCTTCATAGCGTATCTGCTAGTCAGGCACTCTCAACTGTTGCACTCTTACTTATATTTCTGTTTGTATTAATGAGCTGATGTAGCTGCCGGCGCACAGCATTTAGCGTGGGCTTAGGTTGACGATCGCAACTGCGCTACCTAAATTAATTTAGGGCATTTCAGTTCAACTTTCCTGTACATAGGTTAAGACTGTACCTATCCCAAGTCCCTGAAGCCAAAAGCCCTTCAGCCATGATAGATCAGCTGAAAGCTACAGTTTTTGCCACTATAAAGCAAAAACAATATATAGAGAAATATATATGTATATATATTTGCCAATAAGGCTATAAAGCTGATTAGCGCTCTGCTCTATTTAAATATCGAAAACAGGTTTCAAGACCACATCGAAACCTGTAACTCTGAACGAACTCTGAGCGCGATTTAAGCACTGCCAATTCGTATGAATTTATAGAAAATGGATTAAAATTGAATATGAACATGAATTGTTCATAATACTAAGAACTGTGATATTATAACAGAAATCCAGCCTGAATCACCATACTTGATAGAGCTGGGCTGTATTGTGCATGGAATAACCGATTCTAACCGTTTCAATCTGTTAATATTTTTGACCGATTGCATTTTCATAAATAACCGATTCGGAGGGTTGTCATGTGATTCAAAAATACCCGATACGATCTTAAAAAATAACCGTTGCGAACCGATAATAACCGATTCGAACATTTTTCATATATGTAAATTATGTTTTTACTGCCAAAAAATTGACAGATGTGAGGTAGTGCAGCTATTATTATAACCGTTTCATGCCATTTGAGCTGCAGTGCATTGTGCAGTCGTTGTACTTGAACCTTTTTCGCTGTCTAAATTCATTTAAACTTGCGAGAGTTAAGAGGGTTGAGGGTTGTAGATTTTTTTTTTTTTTTTGAGAATGTGCCGCAATTATGTTATATGCAGAGCTTAATAGTGCGCTTTAATTGCAAACGGGGGAAAAATGCTGAAAAGCGAATATAGAATTTGTACATTTGATTTGATTGGATTTGATTTGATTTGATGACTTACATAAAATGCTAATAAACAAAATTCTGTCTCTTAAAGCTTAGCTAACATTTTAATTCCCCCTCTCTCACTCTCTCTCTCGCTATCTCTTTTGCACAATCGAGCCGTGCTCTTGGGGCATCGGGGCAAGTCGTGGGGGTAAGCGAACGACCCCAATTCCGTTTCGACTCGTCACAATTATAAATTGCACTCTCGATGTTTCTTCACGATTCAAAAAGCGAGGTATATTGATTAGGGAAAGCTTATCCCGATATCATTGATTATGAATGTCTTGAGGTTTGTGCGAAAATGAATTTAATAAAAATCTATTAATAGTAGACCTAAAGATAGAAAGCGTTCTATATCTGTATCTACCCATAGAGTACCCACGTATCCCTTCATATTACTCCCGCCATGGGTGTCCCCTAGTCGTGCTCATCCCATGAGATCACTTTTACTTCAATCTGTTTAAATGTTGTTTGCTTTGAGCTATTTCTAACAAATAACAAAAACTGAAAACTTGAAACTGTGGAACGCTTATCAATTTCAAATGGAAAAAAGGCCATTGGAAAAGGTTAAGCATTCATTATATGTATATTCTATATATATACATATACATATATATTAAAACATCTATATGGACACTCTCATTGTGTACACATCCGTTGGATAAGGTAATTGGATAGATAATGCCTGAGTGAATTTGAATAGTTTTGTATTTGGAAAGTATTCTCTATACACATTCCTTTCTCCTTCTTCTACTTTTCCTTTTCTTCAGCACTGTTTTATTCTCTTATTGGCTCGTCTCTTTGTTTGCCCCTTTCTTCTTGGCTTTCTTTTTCACTTTCCTTTGGGGTTTGCTTTACTTTTGCCTATTCGTTCGTCTCCTTCTATAATACTAATTTCCCACTTTCTCTTCCTACTCTGTCTTCCTCAGCCACTTTCTCCTTCTACTGCTTCTCTTTTGCCTCCTCATTGTCTTTTCTTTCTGCCTTTCTCATTCTCTTCTGCTGGTTCTCATATTTTACTCTTCTTTTACTCTTGGTGTTATCACGTCTTTCCACTTCTCTGAATTTTTCGTAAGTCTTAGAACCAGCTTGAAGAGGTTTTTAAATGTTGCATACATTTAGACTTGTATTTATTATCATATCTGATCTTATATGGTTGAATGCATGCATACATACTATATATATGTTTCCCACTCGGGAGCTTTACACCAGGAAAAAAATCTTATTCAAATACCCATTAATTTCCAAATGAATACCAAACAACATTTGGAATGTATTGTAATTTCTAAAAATTATTATTAGAAGGATCTTTCGCAGAATCAGTTTAGAAAAAAAAAAAAAAAAAAATCTGGAAGTGAAGCTTGTCAAACGCTTTTATGGATTAGCTTTCTGCGTATTGTCTCGTCCAAAGGGGGAATTGCTTCACGTGGTATTAGGAACGTAGACAAGTTGAACAGATCCAGGAATACTTTGTATCGATCGCTGAAAGTGAAACAAACAGACGATCAATGATCGAAGATCAGGTAACAGCCACCTGTGTTCACCCACCTGAGTGTGGAGCGTAGATATTGATAGCCGGATGAGCCGCCAGTGCCCAGCTGTTGGGATCCGATCATGCGTTGCACCATGATCACATGATTGTCTAGGCAAGAAAAGTAAAAGTGAAATGCGATCAACACAGAGAGAAAGAGACAGAGAATGAGAGTGTGAGTGCGAGTGAGCTGGCTTTCACTTACAGCGCCATTTCGTGATCAGCGAGTCAATGTCCATGAGCAGGGTCAACAGCTGATGGGGCTGGCTGAAGCGTGGCTCGTCCCTATAGAACGTGATCATGATGGCGCCCTGAAGCGCACGATGGCTAAAGCGACGATCACCGCGTTTCACCAGCGCATCGTGCACCGCCGGATCGAAAATGGAGCGATAGACCTCTCGTCTCTTCTCGATATCCATGAGGCGATAGTTTTTCGCCCGCTCCACCGGCTCCAGCATTGCGCTCTGCACTTGGGCGGCCAGAAACTGATCGACACTTTGCTGGAACTTGGCCCAAAAGTTGAAGCCATCCTCCTCCAGGCCCGGCGTCCGTTCCAGCCAACGCTGCACCAGCGTCAACAGCGACGGTGAATCCTCCGAGTCGCGTATGGCATGCAATGCCTTCTCATCCTTCCCGAACACATCCGTATATTTCTGATTATACTTCACACGCTGCTCGGTCAGCACGCCCAGCTTGTTCTCGATCAGCCGAAACTGCAGCGACTGAAAGCCAGAGGCGGGCGCCAAATACTTGCGAAAGTCCATGAAATCCAAAGGCGTCATTGTCTCCAATATGGGCACCTGATCGACCAGCAGCTGCCAGAAATCGAAACAGAGAATTGTAATGTAAATCGGTAACATCATAAGATCTGTGCGAAGCCAAATGGCAGTTGGAATTCATGGAAAGTGCTATAAGATGTATGAAAACAGTAATATATGGACAATATCATAAGAAAACCTATATATACAGCCAGAAAGTAGAAAATCATTATAGATCTATAAGAGTACTAAAGATTGTTAAGAAATACTAAAGCCGGAACAGAACATTTGTGCGAATTGTAATTTTATTTAAGAGGATTTTTATGCATTTTTTGGATCCCTATCTATATCCCTACTATAAGGGAAATATCATAAGATAGTAGGAGTAATTGTGGCTAGAAGGAAAAAGTTTGCTCTGATGATCTGCAAATATCAAATTTAAAAAAATGAAGTAGATTTATGTGAATTATAATATTCAAATTTTGAAAGCTGAAGAATTCAGATGGACCAATATGTTGGCTCCATATCGATATAGATCTATCTAGCTTGCCTTAAGATCGAAGCACAATATCTCAAGATCAATCATTCCAAAATCAATCTGATTACCAAGATTTAAGACTCTTTGATAAATGTGTAATTTAAGCAGCCGTTTGAGATGCCGCAGATGGCTACAGAAAATATTGCGATACATTTAGGGCTGCTACCTGATAGGTGTACAATTTGTAATATAGGGATAGCTGGCTGTTAATTATTTAATTAAAACGATATGATTACGTTTAACATCCCTATTGTATTCAAGAAGAGATTTGTTGCAAAGCTAAAGTGAAGCTCATTTTTGTATATGTATAAGATTTAATGCATGCATTCATCAATATAATAATTGAAAGATTGTTGTTAAGGATATATAATTAAGAACTGAATTAAGTTATGTACAAGATCTATGTGGAGATCGTATGTACTTAAGATTTGATCAACACTTCATGTATGGAAACAGCTTGAAATGATCAGTGATAGATCATCTCATGTATTGTATATCACTATATAAAGCTATGATCGCTTACCTTAAGTATGAGGACGACGCGATTTAGGCGTTTGACAATTTCCAGTGTTTTGGTCTCATCGATGACCTCGGCGTCGAGCATATCACGTATGGAATCGAACTCGAAAATGATTTGCTTAAACCACAGCTCATAGGCTGAAACAAGGCGCAAAGATAGAGAAACAAATAGTTTGCCAGAGTGAGAGAGGTATATATGGAGAGTGTGTGTGTGAGAGAGAGAGAGAGTTGTATTCACCCTGATGCGTTATAATGAAAAGATGTTCATCGTGCACCGGCCTCTTATCCTCCATGGAGAGCATGCACTGTGCGTCCAGCAGCTTGTCCAGCATCAGATATTCCCCATAGATCTTGCCCACCTCATTGGACAGCGGAATGGCGCCATCGTCGTGCTCGTTGCTGTGATTGAGCTCAGAGTGTGTGTGAGTGATGCTTGCTTCTAGTTGCCTATTCAACAACAATTTTGATGCTCACCCGTTGCTGGCATAGGGGCAGCTCATGATTGGACTACAAGTGGATCGATGCGACTCGCTGTACGTCGAGCGACAGACTAAATCGCCATCCAAATCAAATATATATATATCTACCCGATGTCCGTCTTAATCAACAAACAACAAGTTGGCAGTTCCAGCCCAGCGCACAGCTGCCAACTCTAGCTTGGCGTTGAGGCCTGATAGCCCTCATAAATACCCTGTAAATTGGGATTCGTATGTGAACACATTCATGATTTACATATTTACATTTGTTTTCGTTTATTGCACATAAATGAAACATGAAATATTACATTGATGACTATTATATATGAGTATGTATATTTTGTATACTTCATATAAATATAATACTAATCGATTATTATCGATACACCCTCATAAAAATGGTTACTATCTAAATTAAAGTATATATGTAATACATAACTTATCAATTGATCGAATGCATGTTCAAATCGATAATAATCGATCAATGTTGAGCCACAAAAATCGCATTATCGACTGAAGTTAAAAATGATATATAGGTTAACATATAATAGTGAGATATAAAAAGTCGATAGCTACTGACAAAATATTGAAATCGATAACATTTGCATAATGATAATAGCAAACAATATCTGCCTGCAAATAAGGAATCTAATAAAAATTAATCGAATGAATGTAAAATAAATTATACATTGTGTATCAAACTATAATAAATCGATGCATATAGAAATATAAAAAAAATCGATAAATCAAGGGATATAACAAATCGATAAACAGAACAGAAAACAGAAAAATGGTCAACTAAGCATTTGAACGATGTAGAGCAGAGCTAGAGGAAGTTCAGCTACAGGATAATTGTAGGTCGCATACACCTCTCTATCCTTATCTGGCGCTCTGCGGCTTATCAATGAAGGGTTCGAAGAAGCTAAAACTAAATTAAACTTTCTCATACTCTCCCATATTGAATACGTCAATGTACAAAATGAAAACAACAATATGGTTTTGTTTTGTTGTTTTTTTTTTTTTTTAATATAATTTTGTTTGTGTTTAAAATTTATTTTTGAGTCCTTGGCTCAGTCATATTTTTAAATTTCTTCTCTTTTTCTCTTGTGTTCGTGTTATATAGTTTAATGTAATACTATTCATATATATATATGTGTGTGTATATATGAAAACATACATATATATATATTTGTTTACATATATATATATATTTATGTATATATTCATATATACATAAATATATACATATATGCATATTTCTATATATATATAAATATTTGTTGTTGCTTAATTTATTAATGAATACATATTTTATTCTCTTCTTCTTCTTCGTTCTCTTCTTGTTGTTGCAATCCACAAAAAAAGTCATTCAATATTCAATATTTTAGTGTATACGTATATATATATATTGTATATACGATATATATCGTATATGTATATATATATATATATTTAATTTTTATAATTTGTCAACTACATTTCGCATAGAAAAAATTTAGTTATAGCTGATATTCAGACAATTCAAAAAACACAAACATATATAATGTATATTCTATATATATATATATATATATATATACTTATATATCGTATATATATATTTAAATATGCAAATCGCGCTGCTTTTGTCAATTCAAAAATGTTGTTTTTATCCTTTTTTTCAATAATTTTTTCCGACAATATATTTGTTGTTTTTTTTGTTTGCTTTGGTATATTTTGTTGTATTATATATTATACGACTAACTTCGTTTAGCACTCGAGCTCTACATCTAGATTTCTATATTTTTTTTATATTTTATTTCTATATATATGTATATATCGATAGCTCTAACTAACTCGGGTTTCGCGTTGTCTCTGTGCTGCTTTGTAGTAGATATTATTTATAATATATATATACATACATATAAGTATATATATTTATATAAACATATGTGTATACATATACATATATATATATATATATTTATATATATAGACATGAACGCAATTTGTGATTTCGTTTAAAAATAATATTCAACTTATTTTGTTTTGTTTTTTCATTATCATTATTATTATATTTTATTTTCGTTTTGTGAGTACTATATATACTAGTATATAGTTATCTTGTATATTTTCATACAATCAATTTCCATACTTTTCCATTTATACCTGTTTCAAGTTAATCCAACAAGCAAAATATTTCTTTCGTTTTATTTATTTATTTATTTTTTTTTTCGTTTTCGTGCTGCTTTGGCACTTGGTTTTTCTTTTTCCTCTTTTCCCTTAGAAGTAAATGATTTTTACGAATGATACAATAGATAGCATACACATATACATATACACATAAACAAACACATATACATGTGTGTGTGTGCATATATGTATATGTCTGTTCTTTATGAAACCCAAACAAACTGTAGCTCACAAAATATATATAATATATATATACTATATACTGATTGTAGCGAATGAAAAAAGATTTCAAGTTCAACTCAAACCAAAAGCATTTTCTTTATGCCTACTCGCACTACAAATACCCTTTGCAGAACAAAATTGTTGAACAATATATACTATATAATATATAAAGATATATATAGATATATGTGTGTAATGTGTAGCCATTAGCTTAAGAAATGAAGTGAAATTAGTTATATGAACTCATTATTTCGTTGTTCTAAGTATATCAAATGCTATTACCCATTTATATAGACCTGTGCATATACATATATATGTATATATATATATATATATCATTTTTTTGTTCAATCAAAACTTTTCTGACAACTCAAAAAATTTATATATGTATATAGATTTCATATTTTTTATTATACAGTAAAAAAAAAAAATGCACAAAAAATAATTGAAATTATAATTATTAATTTTAAATTGAAAAAAAATATATATATATTTATAATTAATTAATAATACTTAAATATATAGTCGCTAGATATAAAGTTGTTCGCATATTAAGTTAATTAATAGCTCGAAAAAAAAACATAATTTTCATACATATGTTTGTATAATTTTGTTTTTTGGTTTATCTTAATACTCGTTCACATGCTAAGAGGTGAGCATATTGGGCTTATCTGCCTGTACTTAAAACTTAGTTTATGTATTGTGGGCCTCAGAGAAGAGACTGCTACAGACTAGAGTCTAGACCGACTGAGCCTATATAGCTCTTAGCTATGTATGTACATTTGTGAACGCAAGGCATTGGAAGATAGTATCGATCTAGGTTAGCCTCTAGGCCTAATCTATTAGACCAGACTGCTATATTTCATAGAGGAAAATTGAAAATTTGAAGCCAAGCTCGAGAGGCCTTACTTTCCATAGAGACTACTGGGATAACAAGTTTCTCAATATTAAAAAAAAATATTTTTCGAAGCTATTACGCTATTTTTTTTTTTCAACAAATTTTCTTTTGCAGCGTGAACAAGTATTATGCAGTCGGTTACGCCCGACAGCAAAGTTTGCATAATTTTGTTTGGTTTTGTTTTGGTAATTTTTGTTATATATATATATATATATTTATATATATATATATATATATATCTTTTTTTTTTTTTGTGGGTGAGAGAAAAGATTGGTTATAGCACCAAAATTGCACTACATTCAAATATATATAATATATATAATTTAATATAATATATTTAATTTATAATATAATTTAATTTCATTTATATATATATATATATTTTTACTTAAAATCAAATGCATTGAGCAAACATGTTTTTTCGATAAAGCGCACAAAATTTAAACAAACCATTATATGTATATATAAAAAAAATGTTTTCAATAAGAAAAGAACTTAAAATATTATTAATTAAATTTTTAACATTTTGGTATTTTTTTTCCTCTCTTTTATCTTGTTGCATTTGTAGCACCCAGCATGATGTCAATAAATTCATGGACTTAATTTGGTTTCTTCTTTCGCTTTTGGTTGCTGTGTTATAACTTAAAAACAAAATCTATTCTTTTTTATTTTCTATAAATATATTTTTTTGTTTTTTCATATTTAAATTCAATTCGATTTTTGTCATATTCAATCAGAGTATTTTCATTCCCGTTGCTAATACTAGTGTTTAGTGTTGTTAGCCTTACTAATGTGCAGTGTTGTTCAAGCGACTTTACACAATGCAGACAGACAGTGAGAGCGAGAGTGAGAGTGAGAGAAATAGAGGGGTATAGTAAGTGAGTGAGACAGCAAGTGAGACGCTCGCTAGGATCAATGCGTTCAACAACAACGATTCCAAAACTAGAAAAGCAAAACAATTTTCACATTTTGATTGAGTGCCCCTCCTAGTACTTCTTTTCGCCTGCTTCTCAACTGTGGGCGTGGCTCAGCCCAGGCCAGCACCACCGCCCAAGTGCACTGAAGTCGCTGACAACTCGACGCGTTGACATTGGCGGCGCTCAACAATCACCGCCGCTGGCAGCGACTATTCCAGCCCGGGTCATACGTTCATTGCATAATAAACGGATCCCTGTTGCTGCTGTTGCTGCTGCTGTTGTTGCTGTTGCTGCTGTTGCTGTTGCTGAACTGCTCCGCCTGTCGGCGAGACCATGGCACTGCAATCGCTGTGCGACACAGCTGCTGCTCCTTCGGGCACGCCCCGTTCACTAAAGCCCGGCATGCCGCCCTCTGCTGCGAATTGATAATGCTGCGACATGAGACGTTGTTGCTGCTGCTGTTGTTGCTGTTGTTGCTGCTGTTGTTGCTGCTGCTGCTGCTGCTGTTGATGCTGCTGGTGCTGATGCTGTTGCGGATGCTGTGCGTAGTGGGCGGCATGACCACGCCCACTCACCACATGCAACTGCATGCCGGGCAGTGCATAGCCAATGGGCACGCGAATCGTTTGCTGTGTTACCTGAGCAAAAGTGAAAAAGAAAAGAACAATTTGAATTCAATTCTTAGCAAGTCGGTGTACTAGACTACAAGATGCCCTGTAAAACGAAAGTGTGCTAAAGCTTTTCCTGCATCTATATTGATTTATAGGCTACGTCTAATCTAATCAAATCCCTTTTATCCTCTGCCCTCTTTCTGTCTTTCATTATCTTTACCTACCAATCAATGCATTTCAATCGTTCGTTGTTTCTCTCTCTTTGTCATTCACCCTCTGCCCTATTTTTGGTCTTCTTCTTTATTTCCCTCCCTTTTTTCTCTCTTTCCTTTTCTCTTTTCTTCCCATCTCGCTCCTTCTCAGCCTTCTATTCGTTTTCAGCCGCTGTTCTTTTCCGTCTCTTTCCTCTCGTATCTCTCTCACTTTCTCTCAGACTCTTTCTTTTATCTCTCTGTTGTATTTTCTGGCATTCTCTCCCTCATAGTATCTTGCGTTCTCTCTGTGCATATCTCGTTTGCACTCTTCCTCACCATTTCTTTGTCTATTGCGCTGTCTCTCTTTCTCGCTCTCTCATTTTCTCACTGTCTACCGCTCTATATTTCTTGGTCTCTCAATTATATTTTTCTCCGTATATACATACATATATCTATCAATTAATTTCTGTCTTTCACTTTTCATTCTTGACTGTGTCTTCCTCCCTCCCTTCCACACATACTCTAAGTTTCTCTCTTTAGCTGTCCACCCTTTGTACTATCTCTACCCCCTCATTCCCTCTCATTCTCTTTCTCTTTCTCTCTCTCTCTCTCTCTCTCTCTCTCTCTCTCCTTAGCATTTTTTCATCTTTCTCTCCTTCTCTTCCACACATACTCTAACCCTATCTACCATCTCTATTTTTCTCTGTCTCTACTCTTTCTCTCTCTCGCTTTCTCTTTCGCATTCTCACCTGCTGATACTCGAGTATATTCTGTCGCTGAATGTGCGCCAGCTTCGGATCGACACTGCTGCTGGTGGCAAATTGGGAATAGGTTTCGGCATTGTAGGGTATCAGCACCATCGTCTGATGATAGTTACGCAATGGCGGCGGCGACTCCGGCCGTCGGGTGGGGCTACGTGCAAAGTGGCTGCTGTAGCTGCTGTGCTTGCTCTGCTCGATGGCCGTTGCTGTTGCCGTTGCCGTGACGCTCTGGCAGTTCTGTGCCGCCGCATACAGCAGCGAGGCATCGTCGGCGGCGCCCTGCTGTATCATGGTCTGTCGGAACATGGCGCCAGCCGGCAGCGTCTGGTAGTAGGTCTGCTGTATGGCAGCCGCAGCCGCCGCGTCCACCGGAAAACGTTGCTGCTCTCCGCTCTCGCTGTAGAAGCTCCAGGTGCGCTGCTCCGTCTTCTGCTGCGCTATGGTGTTCGCCTGCAGCGCAGCGGCCATTTGCTGTTGCAGTTGTTGTTGCTGCTGCTGTTGCTGCTGCTGCTGCTGCTGCTGCTGTTGCTGCTGTGGCACATTCTGCGGCGAGGGGTTCTGCTTGGGCTGATTGGGCATGGCGTAGCCCTTGATCGCCTGTGGCACCGGCTGGCTACTGATCACCGTTGTGGGTATTTGTTGAGTGAGCTGCTCCTGCATCTGGGCGAGAATCTCGTTGGTGGAACTGAACTTGGGCTTGATGCCGCGCACCGAGGGCCGCTTGTTGAAGCCATAATCGTTCTGCTCGTCGTCGTCGCTACTCGCCTGCGACTGGGACTGCGAGGCGCTCTCTACGCCCGTGTAGCGTTTCTTCAGCTGCTCCGTGCGCTTGGCCTCCGCCTGGGCAAAGGCGGCCAGTTCGTCCTGCTGTGTTGTCTCCTGGCCGGGTGTGCCCGCAATTACATCCGGCGCCACCTTACGTGCCTCATCCCCACCGCCAGCAGCTCCACCGCCCGCACCACCAGCTCCTGCGCCAGCTCCAGCTCCGCCGCCTCCTGCTCCTCCGCCCATGGCCAAGCCCTGTGCCGCCATCGCTGCAGCTGCCGCCTGCTGTGCCGCAGCATCACCAACGCCCGCTGCCGCCGCCGCTCCCAGCAGCTGGCTCATGTTGTAGTCAGCTGCGGCCGCTGCAGCCGCATAATGGGCATGCGCATGCGCCGAGTGCCCATGCTGATGGGCAGCCGCTGCTGCGGCCAGTGTGTAGTAGGAGGACAGATCGTCCTTGTTGCCGGCCACACAGGCTGTCAGCGGCGCCAGTGTCGATAAGAATTGACGCTTCGGCTCGTTTTGGCGCGGCGGCGTTCGATGGATTTGTGTGTGCACCACTGGCACCTGGATGCCCATGCCCAAGTCTGGGGCGGCCGGGCAGCGGCATTCCTGGAGATGAAAAGTGTTAATGATCAAACGATTACTGGCAATTCAAACTGTGCGATTTGGATATATATCTGTAGAGCGGCTCTCTTTGCGATTCTTATTAAATAAGCTCTTAAGGCTGGCATGCACGTAATATACAATTATTGCAATGATAAACTTTTTTCCAAGCACATAGCCATTAATTTTCACGATTTTAGGTGTATAACAGTTGTATAACACTTTTATAACAGGTGTATTATACTTGTATAACAGCTTTTAAGCGCTTGTATAACATTTATATTCATGTACTTTTTATATAACAGACACAATAAAATATTTGAGCTGTACAACAGTATAACAGTTATTTGCTTGCCTTTCGCCGTGATTTTCATAAACTCAAAGGAAACATAAAGTTTTCAAACTTCTGTAGGTTTGTTTAGTAAACCAAAAAAAAAAAAAACAAATCTTAAGACTTTCAGCTGTATAACAGTTGTATAAAAGTTGTAAGACAGTGGAAATATAACCAAAAACTCATTTATAAACACTTTTCTATAAAGTGCATCTCCTGTTTATGCATTAGGCAAGCTTGCCCCTCTCTGCAATTCTCATGAATACAACAAGTTAGTTCCTCTAGCTCCCTCTCCCTCTAACTGCCAAAGTGCGCTTACCTGTGGTATGATAACAATAGGATTCTCCTCCAGCTCCATGATCTTCTCCTGCTTCTTGTCGCGACTGAAGATGTCGGCGATTTTCTTGTAAGCCGACGAGCCGCTGGACGAGCTGGAGACGGAGCTGCTGGGCGAGAAGCTCTTCTCGCCATTCATGAATTTGGGCGCAAGCGTGTTGGGGTTCTCCTCGCCGGCGGGACTGTCGCGCTGTGCCAGCTCCGAGCAGTCGCGGTCGCTGGCCAAATCCTGATCCTGATCAGCATCGGCAACGCCGCGTGACAGCTCCTCGACCAGATCCTCATCAATGTCGCAGGTCAGCTGCTTTATGCGCTCCTCCAGCGAAATGTCCGACTTGACGGCCTTTTTCCTGTAATGGGAATAGTGGAAGAACATGAAAACTTAGATTGCCTGAGCTAAGCTTCAGTTGCACTCACTTGATCAGGGAGCGCCGGAGTATGTTGCGCTCCATGCTGCGCCGCAAGGTGTCCGAGTCGCCGCAGCTGCCGGGCAAATGGGTGACCAGGCAGCCGGCACGCTTCGACTCATCGAAGGCGCGCAATGCCTCCGAGGTGAGCACCGGCGCCTGTTGGGCCGAGACGCTGGGAAACAGTTGGCGCACCGCCGAGTTCGGACGCAACGCATTATTGAACAGTGTCGAGTGCTTCTTAATGGGTATCAGCTCGTTGATCTGGTTCTCGCTATCATCCAGCTCGCCGCACAGCGATTGACCATCGCCATCGGTGCCGGCGTTCGCCTGATCCTCGGTCACAAAACGCACCGAGCGTTTCGTAGCGCCACTTTCGTCCTCTGAGGTGGTGTTATTTTGGTCATCCGATTGCTGGTGGTTGAGACGTAGATGGAATTGATTGTTTAGCATTATGTTATGTGTTTGTAGCTTCCTGATTGATTGATTGACTGACAGCAGCTCTGACTGATTGACTGTCTGTTTAACAGGAGACAGACTAGCTACCTGACGATTTGTCTATCTCTTATAGCTTGCTCGCCTGATTGATTATCTGATTAAATGATTGACTATCCACAGCTCTGATTGACGACAGCTCTGATTAGTTTGCTGATTGACAGACTATCTGACAGGAGACAGTTTTCTTACTCTCTGATTGTAGGATTGTTTACAGCTCTGACTGCCTACAGCTCTGAATGACGCTGCTTCAGCTGGTTCGCTGATTGACTGACTGTTTGTCTGCCTTTTATTGCCTGATTGACCATCTTAAAGACTGATGGATATATGCTATGATTGACTGATTTGCTCTCTGTTTGTCTGATAGTGCAATAAACTGATTGATTGACTGCCTAAATAAATATTCGTCTATACGTCAATCTCTAACCGAATCATTTATTGATTGATTGACTACTAAGCGTCTATCTGGTTGTTTGATTGATTGCCTTACTGCACTTGACTTCATTGCTAGATGATTGACTTGGTTAATTGACAGACCTGAATGAATTAATAGTTGATTGATTTAGCTAATTGAAAAGCCTAATTTCATTATTCACATGGATTGATTGATTGATTATAGCTTCACTCACCTGTGAAATAGAGTCCTGCTTCCAGAGCTTGCCGCCCTTTAATATACCGCTGATCTGTGTGGTCGTTGTTAGCTCCTTGGGCGGTATGGGCGGAGGTTTCTCCTCATCGTATTGCTCCGAGCCAGCTGCGGAGCCTGCAGCAGCAGTGGCTGCTGCCGCTGCCGCCGCCGCCGCTGCTGCGGCTGCTGTGGCGCTTGCCTTGGCTGGCAGTGCCGGTGGCAGCAAGTCCGCTGCTGGCGTGGAGCCAGCTCCTGTGCCAGTTGAGTTGGCAGCGGCCAGATCCTCGGGCGCTTCGCGTATGATGCGTCGCTCGGTCACTGTGGTCATAGTGGTAATAGTTTCAACAACAAATCTTTTTTTCTTGGCTGTGCTACTGCCCGCTGCTGGCACCAGGCTGGTGCCGTAGCCGGAACCGGTTACGGATACGGAACCGGGACTAGAGCTTGCGGCGGGCTTGCTGCTACTGCCCGATTCCTTTCTAACTTTGACTGTTATTTATTAACACACATACACACATACGCACACACACACGCGCGAAGTTCAGCATTCACATGCGGCATAGTCAGAGAGAGCGGCATATTTGGTTGTAATTGTTATACGAAATAGAGCATTGAACAGATTTGCATTGACAGGTGGCAAAGAGACAAACGTGGTTAGTTGGGAGAGCAGTGGATGGACGGACGAATGAGCGAGGTCGAACGATTGATTGCGAGCAGCTTTGGCTGCAGCTTCAGTGTGCAGTGTTAATTACACTGATATTCACATTGGTGTATAACAGATGTATGGCAGCTGTAGATCAACAACCAAGGGGTCGCAAATTACACAACATCTGAATAATAGTCATAAAACAGTTTTAACACAGTTATAACAGTTGTATAACAGTTATATAACAGCTGTATAACAGTTATATAACAGTTGTATAACAGTCATATAACAGTTGTATAACAGTCATATAACGGAACATATTGAAGGTTTGATTACAAACTGTATAGCATCAATATAACAGTCGTATAACAGTTGTATAACAATTATTTATAACATATGTATAGCTGTCATATAATAGCTGTATACACCAATTGTATAACACATTAGAAAATGTCATTCAGCTGTATAACAGCTGTATAACATATGCACAAATCGCTTTGTATGGCATGATTGATCAATTTCACTTTCTCTTTCGATCTGCAATCTGCCAATTGTTCAAATTGAATGAATGCTCCAGGAGGGGATTACTTTAGATTGACTGATGTAAGCCATGTATACTCTATGCCATATCTAATATTGAGAGATGATAATTTGGAAAGTTGGCAACGAATGATGAATGGAACTATGCTCTGTGCTATGACCGCTCAATGCCAATTGCAGGAATATTGCAAAGAATGAGTTAAACAAATGCTGAGCAAATTCGGGTTTGGGTGCTGGACGAGTGGCGTGAGGTGGATGCAGCGATGCATGTAGTATAGCGAGTATATGCAGCGATACACAAAGCTAATGAGGAATTTGTTGAGCTGAATTGGGAGAGCTTACCTGCTGCTGCCGCTGCGGGCTTGTATTGAGATTGAAGCACATATTTGGGACGCTCCTCGCCGGCGATGATCTCCTTTTGCGTGATGCGACGCTCCGGTGAGCTGGTGTGCAATGGCAGCAGTGCCACAGCTGGCACGCCAATGGGCGTCAGCTCTTCGTTGCATTGGGCGGCGCTGCATTCTGTGGAGGGAGTGGCAGAGGGGGGAGAATATTAGATGATGTCATGATTAATTGAGTGATTAATGAGCAGCTCTAGGTCTAGGGCTAGGCCCAGCTGTAGGATCTACACAGCTATCGTATTGCACAAACATTTGTATAACAGTTTTTAATATTATATCGTGTCATTACATTTTTCGGAAGTTCACATTTTAAAGGCAAAGTTTGATTTATTTAATTTCTTAATTGATTTCAAATATTCGACTGGGCCCTTGCCGGGGTAATACACGCTGTCATACTGTTATATGGAGTATGCCAGTTGGCGGGCCTGTTGCTGCGGCGGAAGCGCGCTTGAAGGATTGCTCTCTTATATGAGGGTGCGGCCAAAGCTCGGGTCCCATGCCCTGGTGCTCGACTTAACTTTGGTGGCTTAGTGGTTCAGTGGTTCCGGCGGCTCGTTGGCTCGCTGGCTCTTTGACTGTTAACCGGGTGGGTCACATTCCGCTTCGTTAGGCGCAACAAATAATGTTCAACGAGGGGGCGACACACGAGTTCCGTTTTGCTTGCCAATCAATAAAGCGTGACCAAAATTAATGTAAACATCGAGCCTAGCCCGTTCCCTACTTTCTGAACTACAAAAGTATTGCCTGCCGCACAAAAAGTGTCGCTTCTCATATCCTGCTATGGGCAACCCAGAAAGCAAAGCCATAAACAACTACAAAACTTTCGCTTGTTTATCCATTTAGTTAAGTTTCCATAAATCAATCATTGTTAACTTCGACGTCTGCGGCAATGCGGGCTTGCGATGTTCCTCCTTGAATTTACTGCAGATTGTTGCACACAGTGTGGCAAGTGTGGGCTACATATACTCTGTGCGTTGCATATACTCTACGAAAATCTATAAAGCTTGAGTCTGTAACCGAAGGCGTCTGTAACTGAATTGACCTTAATGAGGTAATAGAAATCCTATAGCATTCAAGTTGAGTTCTCTTTGAAATTAGATGTATTACAGTTGTTTGATATTTCGCATTTAACAGTATATGGTATGGCAAAAAATCTATACTGCTTGTATAACACTTGCATAACTGTCCTTTAATTCTTATATAAGATTAATTAAAGTATAACTGGCACATAAGCCAGTTATATAACACTTGTATAACAGTTATCTTAAGCCTTAAATCCCCAATGGTCCGCGATTGCCCCCTAGAACTTCGGGCAGTCGTATTAAATGAAATTTAATTAGCTATTAAATTTCATGGGCCTTCGCTGCGACATAAAAAATCAAAATGGCGTCGCATTTATGGCTCGCACCCAATTGGCACGGTCTAGACCCAGCTGATGGCCGGCCGAGGAGCCTGTTTGCATAAATAATTTATGATTAGATTACACAAAGGCAAACGAAAAACGAAAAAGAACGCTGCTGAATAGAGGCAAAGCCCAAAAGGGCGCAGACGAGCCGCGAGAGGACACTCCCCCTCCCTGCGCCCACTCGCCCTGGCTATCCATCTAGCCACGCCCAAAGGGATGCCCGCTAATTGCATCGGAGCTAGCAAAACATAAACCAAAAGCCAAAGGACATTGGCGCAGTTACCTGCATCCTGTAGCTGCTTTGCGGCGCATTCGGCACACTCGGCGCACTCAGTGCAAACGCCCTGCAGGTCCTCATCGGCCTGCTGCTGCTGCTGCTGCTGGGATGTGGCATGATGCTGTTGTTGTTGCTGCTGCTGTTGTTGCTGCTGCTGCTGTTGTTGTTGTTGCTGCTGCTGTTGCTGCTGCTGCTGAGCGCTGCCCACTGGCGGCGGCGGTGGCGGTACTTGATTGTTGCCATTGCCGTTGCGCGCCGCCAACATTGCGGCACGCTGCTGCTGCAGACGCTGTATCACCTGCAACTGTTGCAGATGCTGCGCCCCAAAGATGTGACCACTGAGCGCACCGCCCAGCGTATTCTTCAAGCTGTTGTCCTTGTAGCCATCCGGTGGACTGAGCGCCGCATCGTCCACAAAGTCGATGGGCGGCTGGAATTTGGGGCTCTGCAAAATAATTTAAAGAGTCGAATTACACTCAGAGAAATTACGTTTACCATACGAGTTTCGTATTTTCAAAGAGAGTTGTTTTGCAGTGGTATAATAGTTGTATAACAGTTTTACAATAGTTTTGTAACTAAATGACAACTGCATAACAGTAGTTTTTAGCAATATAACATTTGTATAACAGTTATATAACAGTTTTATAACAGTCGTATTACCCATGTCTAGCAGTTGTTGACTGTTGTATGTCAGTTTTTGACTACACTTCATTTACAATCCCTTCCGTGAGAGCCTAAACGTCTAACACATGAGTAATTCATCTCTTCTTCAGCTTATAACAGTTTTTATACATTTTTTTCAAGTGTAGCATCAACTTGATGTTAGCTAACTAAGTAAGTTATAGGCAACTAGGCTTCTAGCTACACGTAATTGTGCGCCCGCTCGCAAATTAAGCTAATTGAGTTTTATAGCCAGACGGCATGGGGGCGCTACATGAATACATATGCATGTATGTGTATGTGTTCGTGTGAGTGTAAGTGTGTATGTGCGTGTGGGTGGCTGTCTGGCTGATGAACTATGTGTGCTCGTAAATCTGTGTTAAGTCTCCTCGGCGGCTGTGCAGGAAACTAATCATAAGGCAGTGACCGTTGCTTGAGTATAACACTTGTACGGTGCGGCGCTTAATTACTGTCATTATAGTTATATAATAATTGACATAGAAATTCAATGTTATGGCAGCTCTGCGACACATGTATAACAGCTAAAAAAGTGCAAAAGTGTATTCAGATATTTCTTAACAAGTAAAACTTGTTTGCTCTGAAAGCGTATAAAAGTCATTTAACAGATTTATAACAGTTTTAGAGGTTGCTTGACAGTCTGTTAATTATATAGTCATGTTCTGAATCTACTTCAGCTCTAATATAACAGTTGTATAACAGTTTTTAAAGCTCAAATTGATCAAGTGTTAAATGTATATGGCTTTTCGTTCAGTCAAACGGAATATTGTTGTAAATATATGAAATATACGTGTATAACAGTAATATAACAATTGCATAGATAATTGCCGGCAACTTAAATTTGTTTAATGCCCATGTGAGCCAGTTATATTTAACTTCATACGTATAACAGTCGTATGACAGTTGTATAACAGTTTTTTCTTTTTTCACTTAATGCCTATCAGAGCCAGTAATGTTTGGCTGAATACGTATAACAGTCGTACGTATAACAGTCAAGTTGTATAACAGTTTATTCTTTGTCAGTTACAACTTCCAAAGCCGCCTATTAGTAGTATAACAGTCGTACCTATAACAGTCGAGTTGTATAACAGTTTATTCTTTGTTAGTTACAACTTCCAAAGCCGCCTATTAGCTGATTATCTAGCGCTAAAGCACAACCACAAGCCGCAAGACCAAGGACAAGACACATGCATATGCGCACATACACACACACACACATATACATGCAAAACACATACGTTTGTAAGTGCAAATAGAAGTACATTTAACACAATGCATTTGCAATTGGAAACAAAGTCTAGGCCAAAAGTTCGCTGTGGCTGCCTCTGCCTCTGGGCCAGACAGAACAGGGCAAGGCAATCAAGTTGCCAAGAAGTTTCTTCTCTTTTTGTTTTGCTGACTTCTTCAGGCAGTGCCTCATAAAGCAAAAAGCCGCGCACATAACGTTGAGGAAACGCTACAACATGTGTGTGTGTGATTGTATGTGTGTGTGTGTGGGAAAAGTCAAATGGAAAATGGAAAATGGCAAAGTCGTAAGAGCGCAGCTTGGCCATAAAGATTGTCAAATTTTCTTGTGGGTTTTTGTTTTTCAATTTACCTGAGAGAATTTGCATGGAGGTGGCTTGGCTAAATATATTGGCAATATGCATACATACATATACATGTATGTATATCAAGCCTCTCTCTTCCATTCATTATTTCTGCGATTTTACGTCAAGCTGTTAAATTTTTGCTGTTAAAATTTCAACTGAATTTGTTTTAGTTCAGCTTTAATCATTGCAAAAATAGATCTTAACTGTTATTGGCGTGTGAGATGAACTTTATTACAGTTTCTAAATTTATCCTATAATACCTTTATCTAGTACTAGCTGGATCTCTAAAAATTATATATATATAAATATCTTGACTGTTATATATCTTTCTATTAATTAATAATTTGTATAACAGATTTTACTATATGTTTTCCATTGTTACTTTCGGATACTAGAGAGGGCTTCTATTTTAATATATCTATCATAACTGCTTTACAGCTAATGCTTGTAAGTGTATTTGCTTAACTGTATAACAGTTTTTACTCGAAATCTTCCCTTGTTATTCTTGTATACTACAGAAGCAGGAGCTTCAACTTCTGTTGCCATATATGCTGTATATTTACTGTTATATGCATATAGCACTAGGTAAGTTGTATAACAGTTTATTTTGCATGTTTTTCTGTGTTATATTTGCCTACTTGATAAGCTTTACCTCTTGATGCTGATGAATAAATAAAAATAAACTGTTATATAATATGTAAAAGTATTTTAAAATTTGTATAACAGTCTCTACTGTAGGTTTGTCTCTGTTGATTATGACTAAATAATTTCTGTATGCGATGGCCTAATATCATATATCAACTGTTATATAACCTTTTATATATAAAAGCCTTTGATAAGTTGTATAACAGTTTCGACTCTATGCCTTCCAGTACTGCTTCTGGCAACTATAGATCCTAGTTTGCTGTCACTCACAAGTCATATAAATACATTCCAATACATATGTGTTGAACTGTTATATACCTGTGAGAGCATTTGACATGTGGTATGACAGTTTTGCACCCAGCACG
This sequence comes from Drosophila arizonae, assembly GCF_054131065.1. Taxonomy (NCBI): domain Eukaryota; kingdom Metazoa; phylum Arthropoda; class Insecta; order Diptera; family Drosophilidae; genus Drosophila; species Drosophila arizonae. Next base: position 4,184,767 of record NC_142927.1, on the reverse strand, counting down.
TTTTGTTGGCCTTTCCCTTTGTCTGCAGCTCGAGTTCCGTTTGGGTTATGCAACGCGTTTGGTAAACTTGTTACATACACTAAATGCATATTAAACTCTTGAGAGCCAACACACCTACACACAGAGGGCATAGAAGGAGACAGAGAGAAAGAGAATGGCAGTGGCGAGGCGCACACAGACTGGAATCTTAGGCATTTGCCACATGCTTGAGCAGCGCCAAGTCAAGTGCATTGGGCGGCCACCCACTCTGGCCAAAGCACTCAGACAGACAGACAAACAGACGGACAGACAGAGGGACAGAGGGACAGACAGTGAGTGGGGCGTATTGTGTGTGGCCAGAGAGGGTGCGGGGGTGTGCCAGCAGGACATTTGCCGTGGCAGATAAGCAAAAAAGAGGCGCACTCAAGTGACGCTCATGTGGCAGAAAATTGAAATTTAAACGCAGCTCGAGGGCCGCTTAGAATCGATGCAAAGGCAAAAGCAACAAAAAAAAAAAAAAAAATGAAAGACAGAGAGAAAGAACTTAAAGAGTGCATGACGTATACGTAATAGGCCAAGAAGCAAGAGGAGAGCGACAGAGGGAGAGAGGAGGGAAGGGGAGGAGACAGCAGGCAAGTTGCTGCGACAGCAAACCTTGCGAATGTCCTTAGCAACATGAAACGCGTACATCACGATAAAAGGCACAATTTCATAAAACAATATATCATTGATATATATATACTATATATATATATATATATATAAATACACACACACACACACACACACACACACACACACACATGCAACAATGTTGCTAACGTGCTGGAAGTCACTTGAGCTGCATTTTGTGTAAAAGTTTTTAAGTGATTTATACACCACTTGCACAAGGATAACGAAGTCGTGGTGGGGCGGTGTGGGGTAGAGACTCGAGCTAACTACAAACTTGCTAGCAGTATCTACAACAACAACAACAACAACAACAACTTGCAACTTGCTACTTGACTTGCCTTCACTGCCACTCGAGCTGCAAGCCGAGCCGAGCCGAACTGAGCTGAGCTGAGTGAAATCAGGATATGAAATTTAAACAATAAATGTATATACATATAAATATAGTATATACATATATACATTTATATATCGGTATATAAATTACTAAACTCAACTCAATGGAGTGCAAAGCAAAATATGACACGAAAAACTTTGTTCAATTATAGTTGAACAATTGTTTTGTTGTTGCTCATAATTGACAGAGCGCACAGTGGGGCAAAATGGCTCGTAAAGTGGGTGAAGGTGAAAGTATTGCATGGACCGAGACTGAAGTGGAGCTTAAGTATATATTTACAAATATATATTGATATACTATAAGGAAGTTGAAAGGGTTGAATGAAACATAGAATATGGAAAACATTGGGCACAAAAGGAGAAAAGGACGAATGACTACAGAGTGAAGTCTAAGGACTAAAGTCTAACTTGAAAGAAGTAAGATGGACAACTGAAGATGGAAATCTTTAGCTGGATGAGTAAAGAACGAAATTTAAAAATTGAAAACTAAGGACTGAAGAAGGAAGGATAAAGACTGAAGAATGAAAACTGAAAACGGAAGGATAAAGACTGAAGAATGAAGATTGAAAACTGAAAACGGAAGGATAAAGACTGAAGGCTAAAGATTGAGCTCTCAAGACTAAAGTCTATGAACTGAAGACCAAAGACTGGAGATTGATGAGGAAGATTGAAGATATAAATATGGAAGACTAAAGCCAGAAGACTAAACTCAAAGTAAAAACTAAATCAAGATGCAGTTGAGCAAAAAAAAGGCAACTTAATTTTTAGAGATTAGAATATATATAAAATTAAGGCTAACTTAAAAAACTTAGGCACTGTCAACTGGAACCTTCGGCTTAGGTAAAGTTTATAACAAAGCGAAACATGGAGGAAGAAAGAAGGTAAAGGCCAAAGACTAAAGATTATAGATTGAGGCCTTGAGACAAGGGAACATGTGAAACAGTAGAGATAAAAGAGTATTTAGAGAGACATTAAATAAAATGAACAAAATGGACATCGGACAAGGGAGCGGGAAATACTGCAGACTTTGTGTCACATAAAAATCTAAAAACTCAAGAGGAATTCGCAGAAAAATGCTGAGGACTTCAAGATATGAACATGGAGGACACTGGAATCTGGAAACGAAAGCTTCAAACTAAACATGGAGAACTTGCCCTTAGATTGGAAATGCACTAAGAGGACTGTCTTCGGCTAATCAATCAAGAGTTAGAAATATTTACCCAGACAAAGAGAGAGAATGATAAAAATAGAAGGCAACACTACTGTTATAATGAATATATATTTTCAGATTATTAAAATACACAAGCTGTTAAACATTTAACCAGAGGATGAGAGAGGTGACCAAAGAGGCTAAGTAGTATGCAGATAGTTAAACAGAGATTAAAGAGGTCTACTATATTTAGACTAAAACTGGTTACAATAAAATGAACATTGCTCAAATAAGTGTAGATCAAATAGAGCCAAAGACAAGCTGTTAAATATTTAACAAGATGATGGATGAGAGAGGTGACCAAAGAGGTCAAATATTATACAGTAGAGCCTATAGAGCTCTACAACTGTGAACCTAAGTCTAGGTAAAAGTAAAAAGTAAAGAGAACATTGCTCAAATATATGTGGATCAGATAGAGCCAAAGACAAGCTGTTAAATATTTAACAAGAGGGTAAGGGAGGTGACTAAAGGAGCAGGAAATAGATTGAAGCTTAGAGTAGACTATAGTAGAAAATGGTCAACTTATGTTTAGATCTTGTGTGACTCTAGAAAAGTTGCTCAAATATATTTAGATCTGATCTAGCCAAAGACAAGCTGTTAAATATTTAACAAGAGGCTAAGGGAGGTGACCAGAAGGGCTAGAAAATTAATTGTAGAGTAGACTAGAGTAGTTCTACTATCAATGACTTAAGTCTAGTTAAAAAGAAAATGGTCACCTTATGTTTAGATCTTGTTTAGCTCTAGACAAGTTGTTAGATATTTAACATGGGCATAAGAGTGTACACTGATAATGTTAAATATTTAACAGTATGTCATATACAGAGCACAAATATACTCTGCATAATGTTTAGCTGGAACTAAAGCCCAAATCCCGAATTTGACAGACGAAATAGAAGCAAAACTTCGGAAATATTTGCCAGCAGTGGCTAGAAATACATTGGTGATGTTGTCTGACAGCCTGACACGAAGTTGGCCAAAAGGGAAACTAGAGAGAAAATCAAAGAAAATTAGGGAAAACCAAGGAAAATCAAAGAAAATGCAGAGCAAATGGAAAATGTGTTTTAATGCTCAACTATTAAGCTGCCTGTCAACGCAACTCTCAATCTCACTAGCTCTCTGAGTGTGTGTGTGTGTGTGCGTGTGTGTGCTTGTCTGAGTGTTGCCTACTTTTGTGCTGCGTCACACACACACCAATACACCAACACACAGACATGCCTAAGCTGCCTTAAGCACTTCAACTTTGCTCACTTGTGCAACTCGTCGCTTAATCCGCTTAACGTGTGTAGGTGTGTGTGTGTGTGTGTGTGTGTGTGTGTGTGTGTCTCAGAGTTTATCTGTGTATGTGTGTGTGTGTGGCAGCTACTTCTAACTGCCAGCAACTCGCTCACAATTCCTCTCCCTCTCCCACACACTCCCCTCCCTCCCTCCACCCCCCCTACGTCGCTCTCTTTTCCACTTTCTGCACTCACCTGTGGCGTTCGTCCATCGGCCGCATCAGCGGCACTCACCGCATAGTTGCACTGGCAGCCCTCCTCACAGCAGAGCCGCACCAGCTCATGCTCGCCGCAGGTGCAGGGCTCCTCGTCCTCCTCATCGTAGGCGCAATCCTCCCGTATCAATATGATATAGTCCGCCTCGAAGAATTCGTTGCGTGTCTCATCGAAGACGACGCGATTTTTACGCACCGGCGGCGGACGATTTGGTTTCTTGAGCAGACCGCGCAGCTGCCCATTCATTTCGCGCATCTTGAGCACGTTCGCTGTGGCAATTGTTGCTGTCGTATCAGTTGTTGTTGCTGCTGCTGCTGCTGCTATTGCTGCTGCTGTTGTTGCTGCTATTGCTGCTGTTGTTGATGTATTATTGTTAACGATTGCACTCGCTGCTGCTGCTGTTGTATAAGTTGCTGCTAGAACTGTTAGGCACTCATTGCATTGGCACACGCTTTCGCTCTCGCTCTCGCTCTCACTCTGTTCGCTCTCGCTCTCGCTAATGCCAACTCGCTCTTGCTGCTGCTGCTGTTGCTGTTGCTGTTGCTGCTGCTCGCTAACAAATTCAGCGAGCAACTCGTCGTAGCACTGATAGCCGCGTCGCTGCTTGCTGCACTCGGACAGCGGCTCACTCGGAGCTCCGGCGCTCGCTCTAATGTCGAGCAATTGCAATTGTCTCGCTGCCTTCAAATAGTCGCCAAAGCGTTGCACATCGAATTCGCTAAGTGACGCCACAAAATTGCCACTCGATGAGCTGCAATTGTTGTTGCTGCTGTTGTTGTTGTTGTTGTTGTTGTAGCTGTAACTGTTGTTGTTGTTGTTGCTATTGTCGTTGGCAGTGGGCACAAAGGCGCTGCGTATTGTTGTTGCTGCTGTTGTTGTTGTTGTTGCTGTTGTTGCTGGTGTCTCAATTTCAATCAGCACCTGGCTGCTACTCTCGCTGCTGCTGCTGCTATCAGCCAAACTCTCACAGCGCACGCGCTCTGCAATTTCTTGCTGCGTATTCAGCAATTGCTGCTGCTCCTCCTGCTCCTGCTGCTCTTGCTCCTGCTGCTGCTGCTGCTGCTGTTGTCTGCTATTTGCTTTGGCAATTTGTTCATTAGCAATGTCTTGTATACAATTTCGATTTAATTGTATTGCACTTGAGCCTGGGGCCACGGCCAATAGCGCGCTTTCAACTATTTTATTGTCCTGCAGAGCGCTGCTGTTGCTGTTGGGTGTTGCTACTCCTCCTCCTGCTACTGCTAGTGCTGGCTGTGGGGGTAGTTTCTTTGTTGTGCTTATTGTCGCTGTGCTGGCATTTAGTTGTATTAGTTGCTGTTGCTGTTGCTGTTGCTGTCTCAAGGATGCCTTTACACAATCATCAACTACAACAGCCTCACCACAGCTGTTGTTGCTGGCAGAGCTGCTGCTGCTACTGCTGCTGCTGCTGCTGTTAACGCGTCCCTGAAAATTATGCTGTAAGCGCTTGAGCCTTTGGCTGGCCACAAAATCCTCGGTCAAATCGTCACCGAAATCAATAAGATCCTTATCGTTGCAGCTTGTTGCGCTGCTCGTTGCTAACGTCGCCTCCTGCTTATGCCCTAGATCATTGCCAACGCCGAGCTGTTTGGAATTGTTCGATAGTTCGCCTTGATTAGAGCATTGCTCGTTACGTTTGGCGTCAGTCGCGTGCACTGGGCCAGCAGCAACATTCGTCGCTGGCAATTGCTGCTGCCATCGGTTGTCTAGCTTCAAATATGGCAATGACAATGGCACCTCCTTCTGCTGCTGCTGCTGCTGCTGCTGCTGCTGGTGGTGGTGGGGGTGGTGGTGTTGCTGCTGCTGCTCCTCCTCCACCAACAACAACAACAACGATTGCTCGTCACTATCACTAGACTCTTTTGTTGTTGTTGCTACTGTCGCTATGTCGCTTTGCACATTTTCACTCGAATTGTTAAAAAAATTGACATTTAAATCATTTTCACAAATTTTTTGCACAAATTTTTCTGTACGTCGCGCGTCGCTGTCAGCGTCGTCGCCAGCTGCGCTGCTCGCGTCGTTCTTATTGGTAGTAAAAAAAAATTCTTTCTGCTGCTGCTGCTGTTGCTGTAGCTGTAGCAACTGCTGCTGCTCGCTTTGGCCAATATCGTTGCTAATTTTACAATCTTCAATTTGCACAAGATTTTCAACAATTTTCAACAATTTTTGATTTTGGCCAAAATTTGTTATTGGCTGCTGCTGCTGCTGCTGCTGCTCAGCTGCGCTTGCTGCGACGACTGCTGCTGCGGTTGGTGGTGCTGCTGCTGCTGCCGCTGCTGCTGCTGCTGCTGCTGCTGCTACTGTGAGTTTGGCTTTGAAAAGCTCACTGCCAATTGTAGATATTGAGCAGGCGCTGTTGTCGCTGTTGTCGCTCCCCGTGCCTTTGGCATTGCTGGTGTTGGTGCTGGTGCTGCTGCTGCTGCTGCTGGTGCTGGCTTGTGTTGTTGCTGCTGTCACATTGGGTGGTTGCTGGCCATGGCCAGCATGCTCTGCGTTTGCGCTCACGCTCACGCTCTCACGCTCGACTTGCGCGCGCTCCCAATTGCTGACAACTTCCGCTCCTGTGTTGCTGTTGTTGCTGTGGTTGTTGTCGCTGTATTCAGCACGCGCATGCGCCTGTGTTTGCATGTCACTGCTATCCGCTGACTGGCACGCCTCCTGCCAGCCCCGCACGACGCCCTGCTGCTGCTGCTGCTGCTGTTGGTGCTGGGGCTGCCACGCACAATGCGCCTTGTATTGCACGCCAGCAACATTAACTCGTGAGCTGCGTGCCTCGCATGCCAAATCGACGTCATCAGTGCCATCAGCAGCAGCAGCAGCAGCAGCAGCAGCCACATTTAAACCTTGTACACCGTTAGACATGTTGCCCGCTGCAATCAGAGCTGCTGCTGCCGCCGCGGCGGCTGCCTCAATTGCAACAGCAATATGCTCATTATTGCTGCTGCTGTTGTTGTTGCTGTTGTTGTTATTGCTGTTGCTCTTATAATTTGCATCTTCATTATGTTTGCTAAGCGTTTTGTTAGCCATCGCTGTTGCCGTCATTTTGCTGCGTTTCGCTGCTTCATCACACTGCTCCCGCTCCCTCTCCCGCTCCCGCTCCCGCTGCCGCTCCCTGTCCCGCTCCAGCACGCTCTGTCCGTTCGTTAAGGCCAGCGTTAGCATGTCCACAATCAGCATAGTTGCTGCCGCGCCAGCGCCAATATATGCACATATACAGCGTCAATCGTCATTCAAGCTGCGAATTGCAATTCAAAATTAGTTCACGCAATAAATGAAGAAATTAGCACATCATCATCATGATCATCATCATCATCGTAACAGATACTAGATAACCAATAATAAACACAATTATCGGGCAATAAAATAATTTCCACAGTACCGTTAATAGCACCCCAACGTTTTCTAGATCGTGCATTACCCATTCCAATTATAATTAGTCTATCACGCTTCGACCTAACCTCATTCATGCGTGCATTTCACTCGAATCCTAATGGAGGAATGATTTTCCTATCTATATTTTATTTTTAAGACAAATTGAATTAAATTTAGAAATGTAATCTATATTGAAACAGGTATTTGGAATATTTTTATAATTGTATCCTCTATAGAAAAAAATGCATTTTTCTCAACATTTTTAAAATATTTTGAGTTTTTTTTTTTTTGTTAAAAGGAAATTATTCACACATAAATTTTAAAAAGTCTTAAAAACAAAGAAAAGAAAACGTATGCAATATTTTCCGCACTTTAAATATTTTCAGATTATTCCCATAGAAAATATATTTCGAAAATTTATTCGTAAAAAATATTTTTTTAAATATTGCAAGAAATGTTTTTAAAAATATTACATGAATTGTTTTTTCAAATATTACAGCTAATTTAAATTAAATAAAAAAATTAGTTTAAATATTTTTGTTTTTAATAGTTGAAAATAAAGTAATGCAAAATGTCTAAAAAATAAAAAAAAAATTACGTTAGTGTTAGTTACATCATATTTCCTACTATTATAAGTGTAAGCAATCAAAATATATGCATATACATACATACATGTACATACATATATATTTGATGACAAGTTCCGGTTGTTAAGGTAAAAATTTGCATATTCAAATTGTGTTGGACTGCTTCATTGATACGCTGACAAAATGTGGGAGTTTTTCTTATCGGAAACTCTCACACAGAAAAATAAGGTGAAAACATTTACCAACAGGTAAATGTGACCTATGCTCGAGCAACCAGTTGAATTTTCCACTTAACTAACCATATTTTATTATATTTCTAATTTTTGCATAAATTATAAAATTTACCGGCTAACAAATTTCGACACAAAGTGTTGTTTGTTGTTGTTGCTGTTGTTGCTGGGCTGACACAGAAAAACAGGTGCGCGAGTGCAGCCAAGCGCATCCTGCGCTCAGGATGTAGCCCCACAGCAGTGCGCGTGTGCGACTGAGACGGGGGTAGTTGTTAATAGCCGCTCCGTTACGCGCGAATGCAGAGCGAAAGACACCACCGACAAAAAAAAAAAAACAAAAAAAACAACAGAAACAAAACAAAAAGACACAAACAAAAACAAAAGCACACACACAGTCACACGCACACACACACGTATGCAACGCGGAAATGTAAACAACAAAAATTACAACGCGCTACGTAAAAATTCTGTGAATTTTTGACTGTCTGCGGCTTTGGGTTGGTTTCAGCGTTCACCGATCGCCGCTTAAGACGCACGTCCGAACGCGTTTCGTGGCGGAAGTTGACTGAGCAAACGCAACTGAAACTCAAAGGCAGCTCGCAACGCTTTCGGCTTCGACGGCGGCTCTCGTGTTGTCTTGAGGCTCGGCTTGAGCTTCGGCAGCGGCTACGATCTAGGCGCAAGCGCAAAAAACTCAACGAGCGCCGAGCAAAAGAAACGACGCCAAAGACATTTGAATTACGGTGATGGAAATGCTTGGCATGTAAGCAGAGCGAATCAGAAAAATAAAGCGATAAAGAGAGAGAGGAAGAACAAACCAGCAGAAGGGCAGCGCTCAGCAGTTAGTTAACTAATGAGCGCAACGAGATTATACCTTAGAAATCGTGCCGATGCAGTTTGGCAAATAATTTTTAACTATTAAAATATTTACATTTAACCTGAGCAATGTATTAAGCAATGTTTAATTAGTTTTTGCTTTATTTTCTATAAACAATAAGTATATATTAATACGGTATATCTTTTTATATAAATTTATATTCTTGGGTTTGGCTGTCACATGCCATGTCTCTAGCCATCATGCTTGCTAATTACATTTGTTTATAGGGTATAACTACTGGCCCAACCCAATGGGCTCGCCTACAGCTCGCATGCACCACGGGCTGTCCCAGCGGCCAGCTGCTGCTTCTGCTGCTGCCGCTACTTGTGGATAGTGCGTGTTGTCGTTGGCAATTATGCGCTGCACTTGCCAGTTGATGTACTCGCTCAACTAACGCCAGCAGAGTATATTCGTTGGGTGCAATAACAACCGTTGTACATTTTATCTGCATGTTTATACAGCTGATTTGCCAACTGCCAGCGGAATCAACTGAAATCAACTACATTAACTACATTGGAGCATATTGTGAAATGTATCCGCCTGCATTGATATATGGACGTGTATTGGGCAGTCGGACTGTGAAGGCCTTGCTCACATGACGCTGGGCAGCTCTATAGTGGGTATCTATCAGCAGCCCCTTCGCGCTGCACCGGCCCCACAGAAGCGACAATTGGCTACGGTGACCGGCGACAGTTTTTCTATGTGTGTGAGAGTGAGTCTGAGCGAGTGTCTATGTGTGTGTGGTGTGGTTTGGTAAAACGTGCTCGTCTCGCGATCATCAAGTGTGCGACGCTGTGTTTGTGTGTGTGTGTGAGAGTATCGTGTACTATGTGTTTCTCTGTTTTACATAGGAAGCAAAGCGGCGTTCGTCTCATAGAAAAAAAATTTATATAGTTAAGATATCAGCCAGCAAGTTAGGCTTGGGAAAGTCAGTTGAAGCGATAGCTCCATGAAATCTAAAATAGATTAGAATAAAGATATCAAATCGAAACTATCTTATGTTGATCAGTTTATCTAAGACTGCTAGTAGTAGAAATTCATTTGAAGACTTCATTAAAATGGCAAGAAAACAATTGTTGTATAACGGTTCAATTGCCTGGTTTGAGATTGAGGCGAATAGAAAGAGTATAGGATTTTAACTGATTTTATTTGAGGTTAGAAAGAAAGTATTAAATTAGCATATTGAAAGTTTCTCAAAAATAAATTCTTAATTTTAAATATAATATTTTTATATATGTTATATTATATGTATATCTGATAAGATCGAAAAAGTATCATAACATTTTTTCGAAGCCATGAAAATAAGAAAAAATAAAAGTACAACTGAAAATCACGAAATGTATAAAAAAAAAAAATTAAATTAAAATACGTGAATTTTTAATATTTCGTGATTCTCAGTTGTATTTCTTACATACGTTAGCTTTTGGCTATAATACATATCATATGATATATGCATTATAACCAAAACTAACATATGTACTATATATTTGTATGTATATGCGTACCTCTAGAGATCTCTGTTTAATTTTTGTTTTCAATAGATTTTCAAGTATTCTGTTGCTTATGAGGCAAGAGGGACTGCCGAAACAGATCTTAAGCTGGCATTGAAATATAATACTAAGAACTTTGAAGATCGATTACTTAAGCTCAAGTAGCTCCCACGATAATGTGAAGTACTTACAGAGAAGGAGAGAGAGAGAGAGAGCGAGAGAGGAGGGGGAACACAAGAATGGTCTTAGTTACAAGATATGCATATGGTAGAGGGCACAAAAAAGGGGGGGCTACGTATGTATATAGGTAGGGGAGATAGTAGGTAGCTGGGTAGGTAGATAGTTACTTCTAAGTAACCCCATATAAACAACGCTCATTACACAGAGCTATAAGCATTGCATGCAGACTTTGGCTGAGAATGAAGAAAAAGAAGAAGAAGATAATGACAATGATGATGACGCTGATCATGATGAATATGAAGATGATAAGGTCGACGAGAAGGAAAATAAATGTGTGGAGAGCGAGGCTGACTCTGATGATGCAAATGATGATGATGATAAGAATGATAATGAGAATGATAATGATGATGATGATGACAGCTAGTGGCTAAAATGACAAAAAAAAAAGGCCAGACAAAAGCAGCACAGATGCAAAAGGGGCGTGGCAGTAAAGAGAAGAGCACGAGCGTATTTATATATATGTATGTAGGTATGTGTGTGCTTGGGGAGTATGGGGAGTGATTGGGTAGCAAAACTTATTACAAAGTAGGAACAGAAGTGAGCAAACTAAATGAATGAATGGAAAATTGTGGGAACAATGGAAGGCAGAGCGTGTGAAATAGCCAACTGCTGATGACGATGATGATGTTGATGATGACGATGATGATGTTGATGATGATGGTGGTGGTGGTGCTCAAGATTCAGATTCAGACAGCGTCTTAAGGTCTGTTTACTGTTTAGCACACAATGGCACCATTAAAGGTCGAATCTCACAGGCAAACTCTGCAAACTTTATATCATCAACACTCGCACACACTAGCTGTCTCCCTTCACCTCGCCATGCCTCTCTCTCTCTCTCTCTCTCTCACTCTCTCTGCATGCAGCAGCTCTTTAGAGTCCATCATAATTGCCATTTTAAAGTTAACTAAAACAAAACATAACTCTTCAATGGATTATGCACATATTTCTAAGCAATTTTCATAAACGTATGTGCGAAATTTTCCTTTGCGTTTTTCCATTCGAGTTCAAGGCAAAAGCCATGAAAATTGTAAAATGGTAATGGAAATGGAAATGGAAGTGGTACGCGGTTCGTGCAACAGTTATGACAATGCATTGGGCCAAATGAGTTGGCATTTTAAAGCGTTTGCACTTAGCCATTTGCTCAGGTTCAATGCTTCGGGTGAGGGACCCTACCGGCCATTATCCAGCAATTACTTGCCTCAAATGATCAATTTGCCAACTTTCATGTATACAAATTGATATTATTATTGTATCATGTGCAGAAGAAGAAGGGAAAATCACTATAAATGCATTTTACTAGGAGTTACCCGAAACCCGCAATAATGCATGGACACACGTACATCCACCTGCTTTAGGAACCGATACCATCTCTGGTATCATCCTCTACTCATTCATCATCTTTATCGTCTATATCGACTTTATCGCCTCAAGCAAGCCAAGTGACAGAGCTTGCAATAAAGTATCGATTCCTTGAATTCAATTCGAAAGTGAATGCACACGTTTGAGTGCATGTGTGCTCACGTGTAGGGCAACTGCATGCAGGTGGGCTTGGCTCGGATTGCCACGTGGCCTTACCAATTGAGCAAACGTTTTCTTAAATGACTTTTATGCCATTGAAAGGCGAAGTTAACTCGTCGTAATAATCTGTAATACATCTGTATGCACACATGTTTTATGGACTCTGCCACGCCTTGTTCTGCATATACATATAGCATCGCATATCCTTTATGCCCAGTATGGCGAATTTCTTTGTTGAAATTTTTGTGTTGAAGCTTACTAATATAGATGATATAATTATCATCATAGTTCATAGAACTTTATAGGTCTTAATAGATATTTATAGATCATTATAGATAATTATATCTCTTTACAAATCTCTACAAATCTCTATAAATCTCTAAAAATCTCTATAAATCTTTACAAATCTTTAACAATCATACGAAAATAAAATAATTAAACTATAATTTGATTTAGTTTTTAGTTTGTAATATATTATATATCATAAATGTATCATACATGATAAGCTTTTGGGTGGGCCATCGAGCCATCTCCCAGTTTCCTGGTGGCATACAGAATTCTTTTCCTCAACCCAATCTTACGTGACTTTTTCAAATAAAGAACCTCTCTTAATTGTTATTTAAGTTTAAAAAAAAAAGGTGATCTTATAATTAAAACCAGGTAGATCTAACATTTCCTAAACATGTCTTCAAAAATCTTAAGCGAACAAAAAATTGAAGTTCTCTTTAAATAAAGATCATAAAACTCGTGTAATGTACGCACAAAACATTTAGTTGTAAAAATTGTGCGATTAAAGGGAAATAGCTTACAACGCCACGCCCAACCGCCCCATCACACGCACACACACACACACACACGTAACACCTTATAGCACTTGAGATGGCTCTGCTTGAGATTGTTGAACAACCTACGGGCATATTAGTATACCCTGCACATTGACTAATGTTAAATGGGGTATGATTAGTTCAAAGCGTGGGTACGTAACAGACTTAAGTATATATATTTTGTGATTATATTATAACACAATGCTCTCAGTCGTAAATTTACTTGTGTCTACAATAAAATATCTACTTACAGGGTATTTTGCAGCTACTCGTAAAGTAATTTGAGCATTCTATATGAAAAGATGTAGGAAAACGGTATCTTCTGGGCCTTCCATTGCGCAATTGGAGCAAGTTTGTTTGATTTTTGCAACTGACAGGGTATCTCCTAGTCTGAACTACACTCCTAGCGTCCATTATCTGAAAGCATGCTCATTTATCATCTAACGTTTATAGGGTATTATCTAGCTATCTACGTTTGATTTGAAAACATTTGCTTACAGGGTATCTTTTGGATCTGGCCACTCACAATTAGAGCGCGCCTCTTTGATTTCTTTTCTTCACTTTGACTTTGTCCATTGTCTTCTGTTTGTGTCATTTTGCTTTGCTAACTTGTTCGTCGTATCAAATTCACCTAACTGACTTTTAATTGTGTGTGTGTGCGTGTGCGCGCGTGTGTTACGTCGGTGCTGTAGCCACGCCCCGTCGCTAACTCACCCGTCGCGCTGTGACAAAAGGCATCCAAACCCGAAACTGAAACTGAAACTGAAACCGAAATGGAGTTCCATTTAGTTTCGCGTGTAACTCAATTTATGCCTGTGAAGTGTGTGGCCCACAGTCGCTTCTTTGTATGCCCTTGCCGGCATGGGTATGATGGATTTGATTAGTCATAATGGAGCACTTCGTAAAATATATATGTACATATGTATATTGATATACCTGATCAGTATAAGTGGTCCATTTTTGGCAGTAGATATCCATTATAGAGGATATTATTGAGTACATCACATAGTATGTAACATTTCATTGGGTATACGTACTCATATATATATATTCCTTATCATGCCTCTACCCTTACTGAGTAGAGTATTATAGACTTGAACTTTTAGTATGTGATCTTAAGCTTTCATAAAAAATAAAAAATTCCAACATAATCAACCTCAAAATACATAAACCAATAGGAAACTAAATATCGGTTCGATCCCTATGAGAGCAAAAGTTTCATAGAGAAACAATCAAGCCACATAGAAGAGTATGCAATCTTCGGCTTTCCTTAAAAGTGTTTAGCATCTCCTTTTAATCAACGTATGCCACGTGTAACCCGGAAAAGTCTTGATATTTACCTGGCTCATGGCAAGCGAGATATCTGCTTCAGGGAAAACGCATCTACTGCAAAACACACACACACGCTCACACACATATTATGTAACACTAATTTTGCCCGACTCAAATAACTGTCTGCTGTCGAGCAAACCCTAACAGGTGATACATATACAGTCATGGTCAAATTAATAGGTGTGACCCAAAGATTCTAGCATATTTTAGAATAATTACGGTTTGACAACATCTATCAGCACGAAATTTTTTTTGTTAGGTATGGCCACACTATTTGAAAAGGAAATAGGTAAATCTTCCAAAAAAATTTACTCGCTAAAAAGTTTTGGCTGTTATACATTCTCTACCTCAAAATTGACCTGGACACATTAATAGGTGTGTTTAACTTAACAAAAAATTATTAAAATATTAAAGACTTTTTGAGTAAGCAAAGGTAGTATTTTTATTGAATATAATTTGATTGAAGCATCAAAATTTTCATTTGCAACATTTAAATAAAATTAGATGGGTCGTGGAGTTCACTGCAGTGCTGAAGAGAGAAATCTTGTTCTCAAGCTTTGTGAAAAGGGTAAAACTTATAAATGCATTGCCTCACTAATGGGACGATCGGAAAACTTCGTTACAAATGCTCTAAAACCAAAAAAAGATAAAAAGAAGCCGGGTGCCCGGAGGAAAACTACCGTAAGAGAGGATTCCCGGATAGTCACCTTGGCTAAAAGGGATCCTTTTAAGTCTTCGAGAGCGATTGCCATCGAAATGAGCAATGTTGTATCGGCACGAACTATTCGTCGACTTCTATTAAGCTCGAATCTACCTGGGAGAGTTGCTCGCAGGGTTTCTCTATTGCGTAAATCAAATATTCGGATGAGGCTTAATTTTGCTCAAACTCACAAGGCCTGGTGTGGTTTAGAGGGAGAGCGTAAATGGAGGAACATTCTCTGGAGTGATGAAACAAACAAAAATTTCTTTGAGAATGACTCAAATATAAATGTTCGAAGACCTAAAGGCAAAGAATTGGATCCTAGATATACAAAAAAAAGGCGGTTAAGCACGGAGGAGGTGGCATAATGGTTTGAGACTGCTTTTCATGGCATGGTTTTGAAATGCACCATCGACCATTTTCATAATAAACAGATTTCTGTAAAAGGAACTATTGAGTAGTGTTTTATGCTACCATATGCCCACGACAACATACCTCTAAAATAGAAATTCCAACAGGATAACGATTCTAAATAGGACTCTCCAGTAGTTAAGGATTGGTTTCATGAAAATATAATTGAAGTTTATGAGTGGCCAAGTCAGTCTCCAGATCTCAATCCAACTGAGAACCTTTGGAGACACTTGAAAAGGCTAATTTTCAAGACTACCTGCTTCAATTACACCCAATTATTGGAAAATACTCAGGAGGAATGGAGCACCATTCCTGTGGAAAGGTGTAGAAGGTTAATATCGTCTATGCCCCAAAGAATCAGCAAAGTCATTGCGAATAAAAGCGGATATACAGGGTATTAACCATACTTATCCAAATATATTCTAAATATTCTACAATATTTCAGAATTTTTAACTTTTTTTTTTTTAATTTGCTGGGTACACCTATTAACCTGGCCAGCAAAAATTTGAGTTTTTTGTGAAGTATGCCAAAATTATGCTAAAAATTATTATTTTTTAAACTTGTTTTTTGTTGTTGTTATTCTATAATGTGTCTATTTTTTAATATAAATTAAATTTTTTAGTTACATGAAAAAATATAGACGTTATTCTCATTTAAAAAAAAACAAAAATTTCACACCTATTAATTTGACCATGAGTGTATTTGCTGTCTTTGCAAGACTGAAAGACCTAGAATTCCTCTAGCTAGATGCTTGAATAAGAGCATTTTATGAATGAAATTTCCAGAATATTTACTGCTGACATTGAAAGAGATGAGAATGATGCCGAAAATTTGAAATTTCTTAATCATGAGCGTTGCCTAGCAGAGCCATATTTATAAAATTCAATTGAAAACAAGTAAGAAAACTCTAGTCGAGACTGCTCCACTACGAGATCCCCTGAACCCTTGGAGTAATAGCTATTTCAATAATTTTTCGCGTCTTTCAGCTTACACAAGAAACACACACACACACACACGCACGCACGCACACACAGGCATACATACACACACACATACACACACAAGCATACACACGCATGGGCGCAGTGTGCGCTTACTATGAGAACTTAATTGTTTAATAACATTTTTTGTGGACACACGATCTTCATGAAACTTTCAGATTATGATTATAACATGGATATGCATGTATTTGCCAAAGCACACGTCTCTAGTATTTGAAATACGCTTTTTACAAAAGTGAGGGTGAGGGGGTGGATATAGAGGTGACGGGTAAATTTTAACAAAAACCGAAATTGCATAAATTGCATATAAGCATACATTAAAAATTTGAAGACTCTAGCAATAAAGGTGTAGAAGATATAATTTTATAACTGCTTTCGATAAGGGTTTATCGATCAAAAATATCGGGATGAGTTATCGATTTTTAATGACAAACTCGATATCCGCGCTGTAAATACGGACATTTAAAAAAAAAATTTTTAAGTCTCTAGCTCTTACATCTTCGGAAATCGACGCGTTTAAACATACGGACAGACGGACAAGGCCAAATCGATTCAGCTCGTCGCCCTGATCAAGAATATATATACTTTGTGGGGTCTGCCACGCCTCCTTCTGCCTGTTACATACTTTTAACAAAACCATTATACCCTGATTTCCCATTGAAAATGGGTTCAGGGTATAGAAAATATATATAAATTGAATAATATTGCATCCGATTCGACACGCATTGCCAATGCACATGGCAAACGAATTGTAAGCTGCTTTGTTGTTGCATGCGGCATTAAGCGAATTTTCGTCGTATAGCAGTTACTTGATTCTTCCTGCGGCACATGTTCACATAAATAGAGCTGTCATCTGCATGCTCTTCTCTCTTCCTCCTCATTCACATCCTCTATCTCCTTCCCCCTTCCCGACACTCGTGCCACCGTCTATCGATATTCATTAATTGCAGTTCGATAGCTCTTTTGTAATTGGCCAGCTGCAGCTAAAAATAGATGGCAACGCCTAAAAGGCTGCCACATCGCGTGCATAAGCCAATGGGCTGTATGCGTTATGTGCACCTTCTATTATGGAACAAACAGCCAGTGGGTAAATACATACCAACAGCCATACATACATACATACATACACATGCATGTATCTATAGACACACGCAAACTATTGTCGCTGTTTGTGATCAGCTCTGCCGCGACTAACACACGCGCCTGGGCTGTACTTGCTGTGGGCGGCGTAACAGAGACAGCAACAGAATAGCCATTCGGACAACAACAGCCAGACAATGAGCCAGCAGCAACAGCAGCAGCAGCAGCAGCAGCAATAGCAACAACAACAACAACAGCAAGGCAAGCAAGTCACGTGGCTGTTATGCGTGACATCGTAGTGCACATTTTGAGGCACATTCGAATTCGCAGCAAATGCTCAATTTAGCTTGGATAAAGTCAACGTGCCGCCGCCGACGCCGGCAGCGAAGTGACCCCAACCCCTGGGCCGGACCCCCTGCACGACCAGTCTGTCGCGGCAAAGCAAACACCCTGACAGCAGGGGCTACCCACCAGTCAAAGTCCCGTTTCCTATCGACTATCCCAACAGTAGCCGCAGAAGCGACTTCCATCTTCTGTTCAAAGCAAGATTACGCGTACATAGCTTAACCCTCAAGGGTACCAAAGGGTCGTAGGATAACTGGAAAAAGTTCTACAAAGTTCTACTGCAGAACAAAAAATTGATCTTCAATAAATATTCATATTTTAATATAATAATTCATATTTTTAAATTATTAATTCTCTACTATAACTATCTTTTAATAGTTGTTTGTCAATATTTTATTGTGTGGATTCATATAAAAAATAATATATCTAAATAGTCAGTAAATGAATAGAGCTCTGAGCTCCAAGCAACCTTCTTGGTTCACTCCGCGACATTGTTGCACCGCATTAAGGGTTAAGCTCAGAGCTAACGAAAACTATGTCAAGCCGAGCATTGCCGAGTGCCAATATTCCGAAGAAGAACGCACGTTGTGGCGGCTGCTGCGACCATGTCATGTGTTGGTATGTGTGAGCACGAAGCATGCATACACATATACAGGTCGTGTCTGTCAGTGTGTGTGTGTGCAGTTTTGCCAAGCTTGGCACGCTGGCGCCACAATGCGCTTTTCGTCTCTTAGCTATCGAGTCTGCCGTCAGTATTCGTACGAGTCTTCAACAAGTAGGTCGAGAGCAACGCAGTTAAAAAATTGTTTTTAGCTAACGCAAGCGGTATTGAACTACATAAACATACACACGTTTCAATATTTAATTTTTTTTTAAATAATTTTTTGTTTGTGAAAGTGCCAATGCAGTTAAAGTGCAATAAGTATGTTCCAAATAAAATTATATATTTAAAAGAATAAGTGAGTCTCGCACATACATGCAAATGTATTCTTATTCATATTCTAACTTCATTTGCAATGCGTAGATCGGCATAGCAAGAGCGCCAAAGAGAGCGTCAGAGAGGAAGCGAGAGAGAGACCAATGAAACTGAACAAATGCACACAAAGAGTGCAAAGCATACAAAAACAACAACAAAGGTTCTAAAGATTTGAGAGCGGAGAGCAAAGCAAATGTTTTGATTATCATGCATTTGTATGGCTATGTGTCTGTCCGTGTGTTTGTGTGTGTAATGCAAAGCTCAATTGAAACTTACATAAAGAGCGCTGTTGTCAATGCCTACGTAACATATTTACTTTAATTGTGCACTTTTTACGCTCATTGTACAGACGCATAGGGTATATTTGTTTATCGTCACGTTTGTCTTTTGCGTGTATTTACATATGTATAAGATCAGGTATACAAGTAGGGGGTTAAGCTGAGAAAAAAAACTTGACATTAGCTACTTGATATAATGTAAATATATAAAATATATATTAAATATAGTTAAGTTCCACTTACATTTATATATAGGCTAGGGGCTCGGCAACACGAAAGATTAGAATAGATGTGTAAACGAGTCTTAAACTATGTCGTATACCCTTCAAAACATTCCCCATGCATACATGCGTATGCCGCAATCAGACTGTGTGAAGAGTATCACATAGTCGTTTGCATTGGAATATAAGGTGCTGCCCTTGTTGCAGTTAGGTGCGGGAGAGAGTGAGTGGGAGATAGCCGCCAGACTTAGCTCGGAATGAACAACAGCATTTGCTTGAGACAGACCGGCCCAACAGTAATAACGGCAAATAAACAAACAAACATATATACACACAGACATATAAATATGTATGTATATGTGTATGTGTGTGTACGCATACGATCTGCATATGAATTGCGGTAGTCCCCTAACCACAGGAATAGTCTATGAATATTACACATACGCCACATTGTATTTAGTAGAAAGCAAATCAGTTTTTACTTTTTATTGCTATTGTTTCTGAACAAGACTCGAACAAAATTAAAGACACATTTTTAATATTGAAATCAAATGAATAATTTAGTTTATGAAACACGAAACTGTTTAGATTTGATTGTAATGATAAAAGCAGTTATAACGCTTAAGAATAGAAAGCCAAGGTTTGTTTTGTAAGAAAGCTCTTCAAAAAAGCTTCCTGTAACGGCAACGAATGAGGAGAAAGAGAACAGAAAAATTGATCGATTATGAATGCACGTAAAACATTTGCACATATAGAAATACAATTTTAAAAATTTATAATGCATATAATTTAAAAAAAAAAAAAAAAAAAAAAAAATGTGAAGAATATCTTGAAAATTAAACTGATGAACAAAAACGTATGATTTTTGAACTTCAATAAAATTCGAAAAGTTATTGCCTCGAAATCATGCTAAATCAACGTTTTTTGTTTAAAGTCTTACATAACATTTCAATATGAAGTATTAGATAATGTTATTACTCCTGCCTGCCTATCAAACGATTCCCTCAAGTTGAAATTGGATATACGTTCTTTTATTTTTTAACGTAACACTGCAGTGTGCACATATACATACATACATACATATGTGCATACATGTGTGCATATGTATGTGCTGGCTGTTAGCATTACGTAAGGCAATGGCTTCCAATGGTTCGTTTGCTCAGCAGATTTCATAAATTTAATACGAACAAAATTATGAAACTCAAGCTGAAATGAACATTTTTGCAGAATATTTACTTTCATTTTTGCCTCTCTTCTAAAATCCAAGCGACGCTACTTATAATTATTTCTCTTATAAGTAGATTTCTGTGAAGCCGGCATTTATGCGTCTTGCTTCTGTTTATGTACTTATACATACGTTATACGTTGATGTGCTTAGTATTTGTTTTGTTTAGCGTCCGACTGCATAACGGCATCCGTCAGCAGTCGCAGCTGCAGCTGCAGCTACACGTGAGTCCAATAACAACCAAACGCTTCTCTCATTTCTCTTTGTGAATACTACGCGCAAATGCCATCTCTGTCACACCTCAGCTGACTTGCCCAAGAGATTTTGCTGTTCGTTAAACGTGACGACAATTTCATTACGATGTCTCTCTCTCCCTCTCTCTCTTCACGCTGAATCAACGCGAAATCTATTCTAATATGACTCAATTATGTGAATGCCAAACAATTAGTGAGCTGTTGGAATTATCAATGAACTTGCATCGAATTTTAATGTAATATTTTTTCTGAATGAGAATTATATTGTTTTTTTTTTTTTCGAGCTGTAGTTGTAATGTTGGTAAAAAATAGAATGCAATAATTTCGCTGAAAGCTTAAGGTTAGAAAGATATTTCTACTCTAAAGCTTAGAGTGTTATGTGAGATTGAAGTTTAAGCGTAGTAAAAATGTTCTATATATAATAATAATAACTCGTAATAATCAAAGTGTGATATAGGTAATCCTTTCAAAAAATAATAATCGAAAAATATAATAATACAAGTTGTTTGAAAACTTTACAAGAAACTCTTTCTAAAAATGAAAGTTTTCAAAAATTTTATTACAATTAATATATTTTATATTGTATTTAATAACTTTGTATTCTTCATGCCGTTTGTAGAGTAATTTAACCAACATTACGTTGTATATTATACTTTTAGGCGCAACCAACTATTGATTCTGTTGAAAAAACTTTGCGAATACTTTTGAAACACTGTAGAAGCTATTTATAGCGAAGATATTTATCAAAATGGAGGGAGAATCCACGGAGTCAACACACAATACCAAAGTATCCGATTCGGCATACTCCAACAGCTGCAGCAACAGTCAGTCACAGCGCAGGTGAGTTGAATGGAGCGATCCAGGCGTTTCCTGAGCACCCTAAGCTGATGCTCTCTATTCCGATCCCCGTATCTCCAGTGGCAGCTCAAAGTCGCGTTTAAGTGGCAGCCACTCCTCCGGCAGCAGTGGCTATGGGGGTAAGCCCTCGACCCAGGCCAGCAGCAGCGACATGATCATCAAGCGGAACAAGGAGAAGTCCCGCAAGAAAAAGAAGGCCAAATGCACGGCGCAAACATCGACAGTGACATCGCTGGAGAACAACGATGAGCAGCTGGTGCCACAGCCGTGTAGCTCGGTCAGCTGTGAGCAGCTCCAGGAGCTGCAGGACACACAAAAGTTCTGTGAGCCGCCGGCATGCGATCAGAAGAAGCTGAGCGAACAGCTGCTCGCCGTGGATGACAGTGAGGCGACTAAGAGCAAACAAAGCGACCAGGCCCAACAGCTGCCCGCCGTGGCACCCCTCTCCGCCAGCTGCAGCCTGCAGCCGGGCAACGTTCCGATTGCGTCGAGCCATGGCCAGGCGAGCGGCAGTGGCGGCGGTGTCAAGCCGGACAAGGCATACGAAGCGCTGCCGAGCAAACTGGAGACGATGGCCGCTGGCGTGGGCAAGACACAGCATCCGGAGAGGGTAAAGGAGGAGAGCTTCTGCTGTGTTATCTCCATGCACGACGGAGTTGTGCTCTACACCACACCCAGCATTACGGACGTCCTGGGCTTTCCGCGCGACATGTGGCTAGGTCGTTCCTTCATCGATTTTGTCCATCTAAAGGATCGGGCGACATTTGCCAGCCAAATCACGACCGGCATACCCATCGCCGAGTCACGTGGCAGCGTACCCAAGGATGCGAGATGCACCTTCTGCGTTATGCTGCGACGTTATCGCGGCCTCACCTCGGGTGGCTTCGGTGTGATCGGGCGCGCCGTCAACTATGAGCCCTTCCGCTTGGGCTTAACATTCAGGGAGGCGCCCGAGGAGGCCCGGCCGGACAACTACATGGTATCGAATGGCGCCAACATGTTGCTCGTTATCTCAGCGACGCCCATCAGGAGCAGCTACAAAGGTGAGCTAAGAATTCATTTTAGAACTCCATCCACTTATACACATCCTCGTTTCCCGTTCCTCCTGTCTTCAGTTCCCGATGAGATTCTCTCGCCGAAAAGTCCCAAGTTCGCCATTCGACACACGGCCACGGCGATTATCTCGCATGTGGACAATGCCTCGGTCAGCGCACTTGGGTACTTGCCACAGGATCTGATTGGACGTTCCATCATGGATTTCTATCATCACGAAGATTTGGCGATCATGAAGGACACCTACGAGAAGGTCATGAAGAAGGGACAAACCGCTGGCTCCTCGTTCTGCAGCAAACCCTATCGTTTTCTCATCCAAAACGGCTGCTACATCCTCCTCGAGACGGAATGGACGAGCTTCGTGAATCCCTGGTCACGTAAACTGGAGTTTGTTGTGGGGCATCATCGTGTATTTCAGGGTAAGTCGTTGAGTCAGTCGAACCCCACCGAAAGCAAATTGAAATAGATCATTATTTTCTCCATTTATCTCGCACTGACCGCAGGTCCCAAGCATTGCAATGTATTTGAGATGGCGCCAAATACAAAGCCCAAAATATCGGAGGACGCACAGAATCGGAACGCGCGCATCAAGGAGGATATTGTTAAGCTGCTGGCCGAGACGGTATCCCGTCCATCGGACACCGTTAAGCAGGAGGTATCGCGTCGCTGCCAGGCGCTGGCTAGCTTCATGGAAACGCTGATGGATGAGGTGACGCGGGCCGATCTCAAACTGGAGCTACCCCATGAGAACGAATTGACGGTGTCGGAGCGTGATAGCGTGATGCTTGGCGAAATATCGCCGCATCATGACTACTATGACAGTAAGAGATCCACTGAGACGCCGCCCACCTACAATCGGCTTAACTATAACGAGAACCTGCTGCGTTTTTTTAACAGCAAGCCTGTGACCGCGCCCGTGGAGCTCGATCCGCCGAAATTGGAATCATCCTATATGAGTAGCGCCCGGGAAGATGCCCGCAGCACCCTTAGTCCCGTACACGGATTCGAGGGTAGCGGCGGCAGCGGCTCATCCGGCAACTTCACAACCGGCAGCAATGTCCGAATGAGCAGTGTCACGAACACTAGCAATGCCGGCACCGGCACCTCGGCCGGTGACAATTCCGCCGGCGGCAACGGTAGCGGCAACAGCAACAGTGCCCCGGCCGTCACAGTGACCCTAACCGAGTCGCTGCTGAACAAGCACAACGACGAAATGGAAAAGTTCATGCTGAAGAAGCACCGCGAGCTGCGCGGCCGCAACGGTGAGAAGAGCAAGAAATCGGCCAACGAGAAGATGCTCGAGTACACGGGACCGGGTCATGGGCATGGCATGAAACGCGGCGGTTCTCATTCGTGGGAGGGCGAGGCGAACAAGCCCAAGCAGCAGCTGACCTTGTCAACCAATGTGGGCGTCGGTGTGGGCGTGGGCGTCGGTGTCGGCGTCGGCGTACCCGTACCCGTACCGGACACCCTCTCCAAGTGGCAGGCCCCAAGTGCGCCGACCACACAGTACGTGGCGAACAACCTGAACTGCGCCCAGAACATCAACTTGTGGCCGCCGTTCTCGCTGGGCATCACCACGCCCTCGGCGCACAGCAGCCACACGGCTGTGGCACAGCGCAGCTTCTCGCCCCAGCACAGTCTCTTCCCCGCCTTCTATTACATACCGGCCCCGTTGGCCAACGCCACGCCGGCGGCGCCCAGCGTCAGTCCGCAGCGCAGTCACAAGAGCTGCGAGCAGCCGAGCACTTCGCAACAGGCCGCTGCAGCGACGGCGATGCCGTTGCAGTACATGGCCGGCGTTATGTACCCGCATCCGTCGCTCTTCTATACGCATCCGGCGGCGGCTGCGGCCACAGCCATGATGTACCAGCCAATGCCATTCTCCAGTGTCACCAACACGATGCAGCTGGCGGACCGCTCCAGTGGCTCACAGTCTAGCTACAACAAGCCCGTCTATGCGGTAGGTCTTCGTCGGTCATTAGCATCGATCATTGAATTGATCGTTATAATTGCAACTGAAATTATCCCAATTTATCCCAATTATCTTGCAGTCCCAGCAATCGCCACCTTCGTCGTCGAACAAGACACCGGGCGCCTTCCACTCGGTGACACCCTCCCAGCAGCAGAAGGCCTCGTCGCAGGCGACTTCCGTGAAGGCGGAGCCCGGCTCGAATTTGGCGCCATCGGATTCGTCCAAGAAGGGCATACCCGACTCGCCGATGGCCTCGGTCACCGGCGAAGGCTACTCCTCCGATCAGCCCAGCAATCCGCTCATTTTGAAGGTGCCGTCTGCTAGTGCTGTTGCACATACCACAAATCCAAACAGGCTAACCCCTCCTCTTTCCTTGCCGTTTCTAGCAAAAGTACACGGACAGCAATGGCAACAGCGACGACATGGATGGCTCCAGTTTCTCCTCGTTCTACTCGTCCTTCATCAAGACAACGGATGGCTCGGACAGTCCGCCCGACAATGACAAAGAGACCAAACACCGTAAACTCAAGGTAGGCTTGATAAGAATTTGGGAATACTTTGACTGAACTTTGACTGGAGAATGGGCATGCGAAATGTCTTTGAATGTCTTGTTAAGATCTTTTATAAATTAAAGTTCAGAAATATTCCTAATGAACAAGATGGAAGCCTGAGGATGGCCGGTAGAGCTAGATAATTATAGGGAATCTTGCAGATTATTGAATATACCCATTAAGCACTCTCAACTGTTTACAGGATGCACAAAAGCCATAGAAACTAACATTCATTTCCATTCTGCAGTCCGTCATGCAGTCGGATAACAAAATCGTGGAGCATCCGGAGGAGGATCAGACCCAACACGGCGACGGATAACAGATGACGGCGCAGCTACAGCTGTGCCCATTGCTCCAAACCAGCTGCAGCGTTTGATCTAGCTGCAGCCTTGGTCCAGAGTCGCCCAAAAACTCAACGCCAACCGAATGGGCGAGCATTACTTAGGTGGGTAACAGCTCCTGGGATTCTCTCGCTCATTCTCTCTCTTATACTCGCTCTTTCAGAGTTGCCCATACGCACACACATATATACGCATGTGCGTATGTGTGTGTGGGTGTACGTGTTTGTGTCTGTGTTTGTGTATCGCTTGTACTTCACTTGTGCTGGAAGGAGTCGCAGAGATGTCAAGATGCCAAAGATCTAAGATCGAGGATACAATAACTCAAAAGTAGCCAAAGTGCTCGACTGGACTGATAGCCTAGAACCATAAGCTCTTGCTCAAAACACATTCACATCCACAAACTCTATATTTATATATAAACATTATGCTTAAGGCTGTGCTTCTTAACTTAGCTCCACATTTTGGAAAAGTTCCTTAGTTTTCTATCTAATATATATACATACATTTTTTCGGAGCTAAAATATACGCAAGGTTCATACCTTATAAAACCTAAACATAAAGGCTTTTACATTCGGGATGTGGGAAAGACGATTAAGGTAATCCAAACATCGATAATTATCGACTGATTAATAGAAGATATATGTTTTCAGGCTGTATTTTGAATGCCTTGAGTCCAAGATATATTGATATACAGATTAGATTAACCCTAGGTCTACCCAACAACTTCCAGACTGTCTACAAGCTAACTGCTAATCGATTATCGATCACAGTAAATCCCATATATCATACATCAGTGTAATCTAAGATCTTATTCTTTTAGAAAGAATTCATCATATGGTATTTTGTCGAATAACATTTGTAAGACAGTTCTATAGGCACGATCGGCGGCTTCTAATATCTTCGGCTGTATGTCCGCTGATAGAGCGCTCCACTCATCGTTGAGGACCTTCAAGGTGCTGTCCCGCAGCTCCACATTATCGTCGAACAGATTCGACATATTAAACGATCCGCTAAAGGAGTAAAAATTTTAATTATTTTGATGGTATTATATGACAACTGGGTAAATACGTATTCCGACTTAAAGCGAAGGACTATCCATATATTCTATGAGAAATTTTGACGAGTACAGCTCGAAAATTTCGTTAGAGATTTACAATTGACATGACAGTTGACATGACAGTTGACATGAAGTTTAACTTTAGCATGAGGTGGTTATTTATAGCTCTACTTCCTCAATACATTACTCAAATCTAAGAATTAAACCCTTCCAATTTACTATTTTATCGATACTCACGAGCTCACTTTGGCGACCGTTTTGTAGTCGGTGATCTTCAGATAGGAATGTCCGTCCGGTCGTTGCTCCGGCACAGCAGTGAGGCGAGTTTTGGACTGCATTTGGCTTAGATTGATGACCATCGTGCCTTTGCTGACAATGGGCAGGATCAGTAGCTTGCCATCAACTTCGTAGTTGGCCCGGACTTCAATGTCGGGCGAATTGACGATCCAAATCAATTTCAGCGGCTTCGTGAGATCCGCAGAGAAGCCCTTCACGCTCCTGAGGATCGCTCTGTCGGAAAAGTGGTGCAGCGTCGTGTCTCGCATGATCAGACTGAACTGCATCGAATCGCTCGCTCCGCCGCTCTTGATGCGCAGCGTGCCCAGCTGCAGGGGCTCTACGCTGGGTATATTCCAGGCGGGCAAGCCGTACTTGAAGTCACGGAAATAGATTTTCGCCTGCTCCAAAATGCAAGCCTCGTCGTGCAGAGTGCAGTGTTTCATCGGGCTAGCTGCAAGCAGGTTTTGCCATTAACTTTACAAGGCACCCCAACCAACTGGCAAAACGAAGCACGAAACTTACGCAAAATCTCAGCACCGACTGCAGCCCAAAGAGCAGTCGCAACTGTAAAAATAATTAAATGCTTTCCGTACGACATTCTCCGTGTTCGTCTCTAGATCTGCGACTAAATCGATGCGAACGCGTGCGATTCGTTTTTATAACTGCCTTACCCGCTAACTGCTCGGCTGGAGCTCAGATCGGGTGAGGTGTGAACGTGTTAATCTCCAGTTGCCATTAGCCAGGCAAATATAGAATTAATCGTAGCAAGTTGAACTGTGAACCTCTACGGTCATTAGCTACTCCCAATTGCCTAATAGTTGGCGGGTGCTTAAAGCCACCATAAAGTGTCGGAAATTCTTTTTGAATAATCATTATTAACAGCAATTAATAGAGCGACGTCAAGTGTCGAATTGCATTTTTCGAAGAACTTGTATTTTTTATTTTTCTATATTCCCGATTTACTTCTCTAACTGCCTATCTCTCTCTATATATATATTTATATATACCTATATATCTATGTATATACATCTTATCATCCTCAATACTCCCTCAATATTTCTCTCCGCATCGAATCAATCTCTTTCAGTAGCTTTCTCTCTCTATATATCTCTCCTTCTCATTTCTCTTCACCAACCTAATACTCTATATATATATATATCTCTCGCTCTCATTTCTCTCCCCCGCTCTTGCACTTTTCTCAGTATCAGTTTCTCTCTTTCGCTCTTAATATATCTTTTTCTCTCTTTCTTAATATATATTTCTCTGTCTCTCTCTCTCTCTCTCTCTCTCTCTCATTATATCATTATCTCTCTCTCTCCCTGTTAATATATATTTCTCTCTCTCTCTCTATCTGCTACACACACACACTCTCTCTCTCTCTCTCGCACACTATATCCCTCTTAATAACCCTCATTAATAATTGTGTCTCAAATTATTCCCATTCTCACTCTATATCTCACTCTCTCTGCCTCTCCCTTTCTGGCCCTCATTCTCTCCCTCTCTCTCGCTTCCACCCTCCTCGCTCACTGCCTTTCACTCTCTATCCATTTGTCCCTTTGACTCTCTCTCTCTCTCTCTCTACAATTTTCTCTCCAATTTTCCGAAATAATTTACAGGGCATTTCATAGTCTATCATATACTATATACAATAGCTGGCGGTTTAGTTGCGTACTTCACTGGTATTGAGCACACATCACTTATTAGGGGTTAAATGACAAGCACTAGACATTGTCATCGCAAATACAACTAAAATCTTACCTGTCGGAGGCCTATAGCATATATAGTATATACCATCTTTACCAGATACATCCCATATATTATTTAGGCAATGCTTATGGGCACGCTTCACTTATATTTATAAATTATATAATTGCTCTATTAGAACGTAATTAGAGCAGGAATTTATGTAGCCTTTAGCCACCTAACCTTAAAAAAATCATTGAATTTAGGTTAAGGTGAATTGCGTTTTTATTGAAGCTTAATATAAATAGAAATAAATGGCAGAAAGTCAGTCAATGATCATAGATATAGACTTGGGTAAGAAAACTTAGTATGTTCTATCCAAGCCTACCTACCTACCTATTCCTAATTTGGAATCATTTCTCAATATTTGGAATCGACTTGTAAACTAATGTTTCAAAAACCTAAAGAACTCGAATTTCCCTCCAGCCCAAATTTAGGGTACACCTATAACACTAAATGCTGACAAATTTCGCTTGTGTTTTATAGAACTAAATATAATAATAATCTCATCATATTAAAAATTGACGCTTTTAATATTTTACATAAAAATGATTTATTCAGGAAATTGGCTAAGAAAAATAAAATTTGTATCTAAAATGTTAAGGCATTTTTGAAATTGTTGTCTGAGAGGTGCTCAACAGGTGCAAAGGTGCTGTCGAGCAGTTGATACATAATGAGTAACCGCTTCAAGCGGACGGGCTATTAAGAAGTGCAAACAGTTAAATGGGATTTATGGGGAATATGTTATGAGCAATCGAAAGCCTAATTGCGGAATCAATTAAAAATATAAACAGCTTTATTTACATTTATCGAACTTGAACCGGCTTCAACGGTCTAACGAGTGAATAGAAGGCTGGGCTCTTGAAATATGTTTGATAAGAGAGGTGAAGCAAGAAGAGCTGCTAAAGCAGTTAGAGGAGGAGCAGGAAGAGGAGGAGGAGGAGGAGGCGGAGACGTAGGCGACACAGTTGTTAAGCGTCATCGTTCGTTTTCGGCTTTTTGATTGTCCTTGGTGCAGCACCTTACGATTGTGACTGATCCGTGCCAAGATTCTTTAGCGATTGCTCAAACTCCACCGAGTCCACCTGACGTTTGGTTGGATCAAAGGGTGGCGGACCGATTAAATTTACCACTTCATCATAATCTAGCGTCTCCTTATCCAACAATGCCTCTGCCAGCTACCAAGAGAGATAGCGAAAGAGCGAGGGAGAGAGAGAAAGAGAGACAGATTTAGTTAGAATGGAAGAGAGATAAGAGACGTGTTGCCTTGCCTTCTCCAGTTTGTCGCGATGTTTAATCAGCAGCTCCTCGGTTGTCCTGTAGGCCTCGGAGACAACGCTGCGCGCCTCGTGATCAATAATGCTGTCCATGGCACGGGAGAAGGGCTTGGCGCTGCCGCTGGCGCCGCCGCCGCCAGATTCATTCGCGTCGCGCACATAGATCGGGCCCAGCTTCTCGTTCATGCCAAATTTCTTAATCTGCGAATAGGCTATCTTGGTGACCTTCTCCAAATCGTTTTGGGCACCAGTCGTAATGCGCTTAAAGACCAAATTCTCGGCTGCACGTCCGCCCAGTGCCATGCACATCTTATCGAATAGCTCCTCCTTGGAGTATAAATGCTGCTCGCTGGGCGTGTATTGGGCAAAGCCCAGGGCCAAGCTAGTGCGCGGCACAATTGTCACCTTCAGCAAGATATCCGAATTGGGCAGCATCCAGCCAACCAGAGCGTGTCCACTCTCATGATACGCGATCACCTTGCGTTCGGTGAGCGACAGAGCATGCGAACGCTTCTCGGTGCCACCTGAAACAACAACAGATTAATTGATTCGCTCACACACAGTGATAAAGAGAGACAGAGAGGGAGAGAGCCCGGAATTCTCGACACGCACCCACTAAACGCTCGACGGCGTATTCAAGATTTTTGCTAGTGACCTCTGCTTGAACGCTGCGCGCCGCATGCAATGCTGCCTCGTTGCACACATTCGCAATGTCGGCGCCCGAGAAGCCGGGCGTGAGGCGTGCCAAACGTTGTGAATAGGTGCTGGGCGGTTCGGCCAGCTTAATTCCCGACAAGTGCTTCTCGAATATCTCTTTGCGTTCCTGCAGCGTCGGCAGATCAATAAGTATGTGACGATCGAAGCGACCAGGTCGAAGCAAAGCCTGCACACAAAGAGAGGAAAGGAATCAATTAAGCTGCATTTGGGCGAGACTCATCTCTATCTATCTCCTACCTTATCGAGTATGTCTGCTCGGTTGGTGCTGGCAAGCATAAGTACACCCTCTTTGGTGGCCATGCCGTCCATTTCGACTAGGAGTTGGTTAAGTGTCTGCTCGGACTCGCCGGAGCTGCCCTGGCCCATGCTTTCGGTGCCGGAACGCTGACGTCCGATAGCGTCGATTTCGTCTATGTAAATGATGCAGGGTGCCCGCTTCTTGCCTTCCTTGAACAGATCACGGACGCGTGCGGCGCCCAGGCCGCCAATCATTTCAATGAACTCGGATCCATTCATGCTGAGGAACGGCACCTGCGCCTCGGTGGCCACCGCCTTGGCCAACAGCGTCTTGCCACAGCCCGGTGGTCCCAGCAAGAGGGCGCCGCGTGGCACCTTGGCGCCCAGTCGCTGATACTTTTCGGGTGACTTCAGATAGTCCACGAACTCCTTCACCTCCTGCTTGGCTTCACTGAGACCGGCCACGTCGCGAAACAGTACGCCACGGCCACCATCAAAAGGATCGACTAGCGTGAACTTGGCCCTGCCCATTTGGTTCTAAGGAATACACAATTGAAAATCAATCAATCAAGCGATAGGATATCGAGGCACTGTATCGAAGATTACTAACGAATGAATCCATACTGAGCGGGCTCTTCATGCTCTTCATACGCGTCGCTATGGACATGAGCAGGGCGCAAAAGAGTAACAGCATCAGGATGCGGCCCGTGGTATCTGTTTGTCGATCATAGGTGACCGGGACGCCGTCTGTGATGCCCAAGCGCTTCTCCACCATACGCAACTTCTCCTCGAATTTGTTAGCATCCGCCACAGCCATGTGAAATATGGTAGAGGTTACTTTGCGACCCTTAATCACAGCACCATCGTGCAGGATAATCGTAACCATTTCCATATCCGGGCGTATGATCAGTTCTTTGACCTCGCCCACGGCTAGCATATGGTGAACAAACTCATTCCAGGAGACGTAGCGTGTGGAGCCCTCTGGTCGTTCGGTGCGCGGCGTTATAAGCAACGAGATGAACGCCACAAACATATATATGGTGAATAGCCATAGTACCGCCTTTGTTAATACCGACCGCATTTTCTCATCGTTTTCATTGTTTTTGTTGTTATTTGGATTGGAGGCCTCGTCGCCAGAGCCGGGCCCAGCCGCGGAGCTCGGTCTGGGCTCTTCTTCTCTGCCCTTGATGCCCTCCGCACTCCTTCCGCTGTTCTCTGGCTCAGTTGTGTTGGGGACTGAAGTAGGTTTATTGCCCGCCGTGTTGCTGCTTTCTTTGCCGGAGCGGGGCTTGTCTGCTTCTGTATCTGCCTTGCGTGAACAAAAGCATCGCATATGCAGTTGCTGCACCTCACGTGGAGTCAATTGAAGCGAGCGTGCAACTACGCCTACAATTGCCTTGTACTCCGCCCGCAGCATTTGCATCTGATGGTGATGGGCGAAATGTATTTAATTGTGAGACAGTCTCACACTGGGATGCACAACTCACCTGACGCCAGCTTAATGGGTGCAGGGCGGGAGAATTTAGCTGTCGCTTAAGATTGCTGGGTAATCGTGTGTCGGTGCTCGCGGCTGCGGCGGCGGCGGCAACAGTAGCATCGCCATTTGACTGGCCATTGTGTGTCACGTAGGTATGGCCGCGTGCCACATTGTAGGGTCCACGTTGCAGCACAGTTCTGACATGTCGTAAGCCTTTGAACATAATTCCTAGCCACTTGTATTATGGCTACTTGTGGCCGCCGGTTCGAATACGTAACTTTCAGTTGTTTGCTTGAAATTACATGCATTAGAGTTGCCACCCCGGCGCAAAACGCGGCTGGCCTGTCACAGCAGCGCTCAATCAGCTGTTCGATGTTGTTGGGGGGGCAGTAAGTAAACTATTAATTTGTTTCATAAAGATGTCATTTTGAAAGCCACATTGTTATAGTTTTCAGTGTGAGAATTGGGAAAACAAATACATAAATATGCCCGAGGATTTATGCGAACGCATTTTAGTATTATCATATTTACTATCGAAAATTTCATATTAACCCTTAAGTGACCACCATTCGAGAGAATAGTCTATATATAGTCCGGCTGCTTAAAATGAAAAATTCCGAAAGGCGTTAATCCTTAACATATTGTATACATATAAATTTTTCTTTTTATTCATATATGCATATACAAAAAAATACATAATAATAATAATGCTATACAAAATTACTTCGTACTACACAATAATAATGTCACTGAATCGAGTAGCTAATTTGTTAAGTGTTTTTGATCCTTTAAATTTGTTCACTGTTATTATCAATAATTACTATTCACTGAGCCATCAAATGGACCCATGCTATCGCCAAAGTCCTGCATTTCCTCGTCGATTTCGTCATCAAAATCATCGCCCAATTCCTTCGTCTCTGGACATTGTCGACAACGACTCTCATTAACACCATAGTTAATGCACGTAGAGCCTACACATTCACAGCAGCTATCATGGAACCATCTAAAAAAAAGTACATATATTTTACTAATGTAAAAATATAATATGTATGATAATCCGGAATGGAATTGGACTCACCTACAACTGCTGGCACCCATTGTTTGACAGAACTGACGGCATTTATTTAATGATACGCACTGATCTAAATATATAACCGTACAATTGACTGTCTTCGTATTGTCACGTTCCTCATGAGCCTCTTCCAGATTTTTGTCATTATATTCTTTAATAAGGATAAGAATATGGATTTATTAGTTATGTACATCGGTAACTATTCTATATTCTACTCACTTAAATAGTATTTCTCATCTTTATCCAGTTTTGGTTTACCCCTAGACCAATCTACTTGGAATGTGAAGACATCCCAGTATTCACTTTCACTATCCTCTGTAGTGGCCAGCACATCGAATAGTTCTGGAACGCCTTCAAAATCCTCAACGTGTGATTTTTTGGACAGCGCATTCCGCGTTTCATTTGGCTTGGGACACAGTTCTGCAAGTTAACAAAAAATTGTTAGCCATGGTCGTAACATAGGTGTTAAAGTGCAACTATCTTATCGGCTTTGCAACGGCGGCTCAACTATCGATAGTCAGACAATGCGCGATAGCCATAGTTACACATCTCAAAGAGCACAGACACACACATGCATACATATACAAACAAGGCAACTGCGACAACGCAATAATGAATAATGATAATGTCGCACTAGATCACATCATCAGAAAAATATGTATATGTAAACATGTAACTGATAGCAAATACTCACCCACACAACTGCAGCACTCCTCATAGTACTTGATGCCTAAGCATTTGAGGCACTCCTTGCAGCAGGAGCAGTTCTTAAGCTCGCATTTGCAACTCTGCGTCAACATGCACTTGGACACTATCGAGGCGCAGACAACTTCGTTGCACGACTCCACCACGCCATAGAAGCATGCAAATCCCAATGCTAGAAATGCGCCAACCGTTAGCAAGCGCCACACCTCCATTGTGATATATATGTTTAATATATAATATTGCAAATACAAATGTTTTCCTTTAGTTTTGTTTATGATAATAAGGGTCCCCACACACTGTTTTCTTCGGGTGGGTGGCTTGGCGGTGTATTTGAATTGCACACGAGTAACACAAACAGAACGAGCAACAGAGAGAGATATGGACGGAATACGCAAGCGACACAAGCCGATAGTTTGAAAGACTTTAATTGATTGATCGAGAGTCAATCTCGACTGACTGAATAATAGCTGGCTTGCAAATCAATTGCAGCAAATAACAATAAAGAAATATTTATGTATGTACACAGAATATAAATAAAAACAACACAACACAAACAATTGTTAACTATTGCTACACATAGAGAACATTACGAATATATATGCATTTATTACTTATTTATGAATATATATATTTGCTATTTGATAGATACATAGAAATTGGATTTTGTAGCGCGTTATTTTTTGTCGTATTTGCAGCACAAGGCACAAGAACAAGTTTTGGAATGAGCTATGAATATTTTACTAAATCATTGAATAAGTCAGTCACAGCGCGTAACAACAACAGCAAGCGGCGGCAACATCAGCACCAGCGACAGCACCAGCAGCAGCAGCCACAGCAACAACAATAAACGACACCACGACAAACACTAACAAAACGAAACAGAAGACAAAACACACACAGCGATCAACGATCGACAGATGAGAGAGAGAGGAAAACGACGACAACAACGACAACGATGTCGATGTCGATGCCGACGTCGACGTCGACGACAACGAGACGGCGTCAGCTATGTAGCTTGTTTTTGTTATTGACGCGACACAGCAGGGCATAACTGTCTTTATATTTTTGTTGTTGTCTCTCTCCTGTCTTTTTTCCCAGCCAGGCCCAGAGGCTAGTCAGCCAGTTAGTTAGCTAGATACAATGCGCGAATTAAGCGCCCGCGCAGACACACCACACGCACACATACACATGATCAAACGGAGGCTTGGAGAAACGTAAACACGTTACGAAGCATTGTTGGCATGCGAGGAGGGGAGAAGTTAGGACGCGAGTGCGATCGCGAGCGCGTTCATTAACTGAATGATGGACTACCGCAACGAGATGCGAGCCAACAACAACAACAACACCACAAACAAAACGATCAATACACACATCAGCATTAAGATCCTAAAGGTATTTGATTGGAATGCTCTCAGCATCAAAGTGTGTCCATGTGTGTGTGCATGTGTGCGCGCGTTGATATTTGCAATTGTGTGTAAGCCGCGTTATCGACGTCGATTTTTTTAAAGCTGCACTATCGGCATTTTCTCGAAGCTAATCGGATACATGTTTGACTTATTTAAGTAGGCCTATGATTATCTGTAATAAAACAATGAAATACAAGCTGACAAACACAAATATAAAGTAAATACATTCATTGTACAGTTACTGCAATATCCAAATTTAAATAGATTTTATTTTTGATATTTTCCAATTATCAGTATCGATTCTCTAATTGCCAGTGATATTCTTAAGACCTTTAAACAAGTCAAACATTAAATTTAAATTAGTAATAAAAATTTATTAAAATAAGTAAGTCCACAAAAGGTTCAACTATTAAGCGTTGCAAATCTATCAGCGAAACAGCTGTTGAAGTCAACACGAAACGCTCTCATCTCTATTGTTCCATGTCCAATAATAAGAATATTCGCAACGTTTGGCAACCCTGAGTGAGCTAAGTAACAACAAAAATAATACCGCTGCCTCAAATCGCTGGAAATTACAAATCAAACACAACTAAATGATTGTGTTTAGGAATTGTGCGGTGCTTCTGGTGATTGCCTCAATATGCAGTTTCTTATATGGCATTGCACACATACACCTCGAGGTGGAGCCCAATGCTTGCCGAATGACTTATATGTTTGGTGAGCCAAGATTTGCGGTAAGTTGTGATAAGCGAAACGCTTCAAATATATATTAAGCCTTAACGACCAAATTTGTTTTACAATTGTGTAGCGCGTTCGATTTAATGCCAATAAGCTATTTCCCAACTATGGCCTATACTATTATTATGAAGGTATGCGCCAGCCTCTGGATCCTCTTAAAACACGTATGACTGGAGCTCCAGTTATCTTTGTGCCCGGCAATGCCGGGTCGTACAAGCAGGTACGCTCCTTAGCATCAGTGGCGTTGCGCAAGGCAGGCGAACATCCACATACAGGCAAACATCTAGATTACTACACAATTGACTACGATGAGGAGCTGTCGGCTCTCTATGGCGGCTATATGTATCATCAACAATCGTTTCTCAAACACTGCATACGTACCATTGCTTCACTATATAGTCAGCCCAGCCCCGTTGTGCTGATCGGCCATTCCATGGGCGGCAAGCTGGCCCAGTCAGTGCTAACCGATGCAGAAATCAGTCAGCATATTAATGCCATTATCAGCATATCGACACCACTCGATCATCCGGTGCTCAACTTGGATGCACATCTGGGCCGATTCTATAGCGAGACACACGAGCAGCTCAGCCGCACACGCACCGCCACCCAGCCGTCAATCATGACAAATGTATGCCAGAGCTTGCATCAGAAGCCGCTCAGCGAGCAGAGCATGACCAACCAGGATCTATCCGCCAAGCTGGATAATGTCTTGCTCATTTCTACGGGTGGCGGCAATCGAGATCTGCTCGTGCAGGCCGGTCTGACCACCTCGCAGTTCAACGATCTACATGCCATGGCAAGAAACAATAGCAAAGTTATCAATTTACTCCCCGCTAAAATTCTTTCCTTCCGCAGACCTCGGCTATACCACGCGTGAGCCTTAGCTGTGACCACTTATCGGCTGTCTGGTGCCTGCAGTTCATGCAGGTCATCAATGGCTTCCTGTTCAGCATTTCCCAGCGACGAGATGATGGCTCAGTGGTCTTTAGCAACAACAAACATCGCAACATGCAATCTGCATTAGGACACTTTGTGGTAAATGACATGCGGGGCTTCTCAACTTGCTCAATCCATTTAACTTATTCTGTATATTGTAGAAATCGCCGACACGTCAGCAGAGCTTCATAAAGATTCCAACCCACAATAATTGGCATGAAGAACGTAGTCTAGTCATCAACAAGTTTTTCACTAACGGCCTAAAAAGTCATTATTATGAGCTGATTGGTTTAGGTCGTCAGCCACGCTATAAGGTTGCATCTAATTTAGTTTAACAACATCTCTAAATACACTGTTCACAAAGCGCATCGAGAGCGTATTGCTTTCAGTGATTTAGCTTTGAGAACGTAGTATTGAGCTGTTGGCTAAAATTAACACCAAATTCTTATGTGTTCTCATTTTTTGCGACTCTCTAGAAACTTGCCATTGAGGCTCTGAACATTGACGGCGATGAGAATTGGCTATTCGGCTGTGAATCATATAGGAACATTGAAACCGGACAGAACTATTGGTGAGCGCTAGCATCCGCATCCACACAAGCAACTAATTCTCTCTCTCTCACTCTTTCTCTCGTTTTAGCCATAAGGCAACGTCTTTAACACATCTCGTTCAGCGTCTGCCCAATGCAGACCAAGATCCCAGAAGCGTTGCAATTCTTGATTTGCACAATTTACGCAACACATATGAGAAGTGGACCCACTTGCTCGTGCGCTTGCCGCCGGGCAGTCAACGCACTGGCTATAATCTGGACATCTATGACCCCAAGGATCGCATCCTAGACATACGCATGCCGCGCTGGTATGCATCTGGGCGGCGCGTCGCTATTAACGAGACACTACAAGGCACCATACACTATCGCATGCGCATTGCCGATCTGGTCGAACCGTATCAGAGCCTGCGCGTTTACATTGATCCGCAGAACTGTCTACAGCCGAAATACCGGATCACGGTCCGTCTGTGCGTGCCCTGGGCAGCCGGCTTTGAGCGCTACCACACTCTGACGTAATATTTCCGTACAGCATCTAACGCTAGGCCAAAGCTAATCGTTTGTATTTTCAGTTCACCAGATCAAAAACCTGGACTTTACATCAATGTGCCCGTCGTGATGCCTCGACATTATAATACCACATTGAATCCAGTTTTGCTCGACTTGTACTTGGATCCCATTTGCCGTTATCGCATTAGGTAAGATATGCATATAGAATAGGAAATTTAAGATAGAATAGAACTAACGTTCTTTCTAATATTGCAATTTCCATTTTTGTTGGTTCAAAGTCATAGATTAGATATGCCTCTCTCATTTGCACTTATGGCAACAACTCTAACTCACTCTCCCTCTCACTCTATCTATCAATCTATCTCTCTCTTAGCTATGAGAATTCCTATGCTGATGCCTTGTCACGTATTGTACTTGAGTTCTATGGCTGGATGCCAGCACATTTCGTATGCGTGCTGTTGATTGTGCTGCGCAATCAGCTGGACAAGTTTCAGGTCGCGGGCAGCTTCCAGAGCTTGAAGCCCTACATTGGCTACTTGCAGTACACATCGCTCTATGTGGTAACAGGTATAGTCAGCCACACCCAAATGCTATCCTTATCGAATTTACATTCAAATTTGGAATTTGGAATTTCAGGCTGCCGCTTGTTCAAGAAGTTGGTACTCAATATGAAGATGTTGCCGATACCCGAGCAACTGGACTATAGCATTAATATATCGATCATAATCCATTGCACCGCCATTGGGCTGTCGGTGATGACCGCTTTGGCCTTATGGTTTTGTTTGACCACCTATGGGAATGCGATCCATCGTCTGGCGTTGCGTTTGACACGCCTATCCTCATCCGGCTCGAACATAATGCTCTCGATCATGACACATTTGCCGATCACCTACGGCATACTGACAATTAGCGTTGCTCTGGGCGCTTGCAGCGGCCTGGCCCTGTTTTTGGCGTTTGTTTTCTATTTCCTGATGGTATCGAATGCCTACAAGGACTATCTGGAGGACTATTTGTGGCAAAAGGCG
The DNA here is from genome assembly GCF_054131065.1 of Drosophila arizonae. Lineage (NCBI taxonomy): Eukaryota > Metazoa > Arthropoda > Insecta > Diptera > Drosophilidae > Drosophila > Drosophila arizonae. The sequence continues at coordinate 4,145,539 of NC_142927.1, read as the reverse complement.
GCCAATTTAGTGCACATGGCAACCGGCATTGGCAAGAACTCAAAGACCACTAAGGAAAATCAATCTACAGCTGTAGCTAACGCCATAGACCAGTCGCCAGTGCCCAGTGATGATGATGAGCAGTCGCAGAATCAAGGACAAGATGAGCAACACGAACAGAAACCGCTGCAGCCCAACAAGGATAAAGCCGAGGAGGAGCTATGCGTTGGCTTGCAAAACTTTTCCTTCCATGTAACCCTACTCCTATTGCTGCTGACACTCCTATTGCTTAGTGTTCCGGCCAGCTTGGCCTGGCTGCGCAGTCGCAGGTGCGTCTCCTACTCCCGATTTGTAATATGGTTTCTAGATATACATATGAATCATCCATTTACAGACATGGCATTATTCTACCCGATCCAGCTTTACATACAACCATTGTGTCCATTAGCTCAATTAGCTTGCTGCTGCAGCTACGCTCACCTCAGAAATTGTAAGTAAACAACGTATTCAAGATGAATTAATTAATTTGAAATACGAATGTAAATTCACTTTGCTAAATGGGCAGCACTTTTTCCCATTTGTTTGCTATTAACAAATATTTCAGTTTGTTCATATTTGAAATCGTTTCATTATTTCGTTATAGACCTGGCTATTGGATTCTGTCCGTCTTGTTGTATTTGTGTGCTGGAACTACCTTGCTCTATTGTCAAATTGCTATATATCGACTGAACTATATCATCGCTGGAGCCTTCGCAGTGATCGCCATACATCAAGTTCTCCAACGTTTATATCACAAGCTGCGCCCCGCAGCCACTTAGGATTAATGACAAAAAAAAAAAAAAAAAAAACCCACAAAAGCCAATCAAAACAATTTCCAATGAATGTAAGAAGTTCCTTTTTTTTTTTTTAGTTTTAGTTACTCGGTTTGTGTTGCGGCTCGTTTTAGACATGTAAAAAACGAATGCGAAAATCCCGATTTCTGTTGTAGACTTAGTCAACATTTGCCTGTAACCAAATAAGCGACACCAAACGCCACGCACAAGCCATTGCCCAAGGAGACGTCCAGTTGGATAGGCAATGCAAAACTCTGCAAATGGAAATGACGGGAAGTCCATAACGATCTGCTCCACAAATCTAACCCAAATGGATAAATGGAGGCTGTGAACGCCCCAAATCGATACAAATTAATAATACGAATGAATGAAAAAAATAACCAAAGAAGAAACCAACATGAAAACAAACCGAAAATTTCACTCCATATTTATGGCATGTGTGAAAAATGAATTGCAAATTACACTAAACAACATAATCGAGACACGTGTTTACCGTACCTTATTGGCGAAATGAAAAATGTTAATCAAATAATTAATTAGTCTACATTTATTTTATGTGGGGATATTTGTGTTATTTATATCGTAAGATCTATATATTAGATCTACAAGTCTTCTACTCTGTATACATCTGTTATATAGTATGTAATATGCATATATAGCGCATTAGTCATAATATTAGTTTCGTATTTTTATTATTTTTATTTTTATTTTTTTGTGTTTACAAATTTGTAAATTTTTTATTTACTTAACTTTTCAGTCCGATTTCGCGTTCTTATTAAGTATTTTATATATACTCAATGTATTATAATCTTCCTGTACTTAGGCAATAAATTAAGTACCTACTCATATATATATTTATGTATATATAAATATATATATACGAAGACATGAATATAAAGAAATATATTTATGATGATAAATCTACAAAGTTTTTGTCAATCTAAAGCTGCTTCAACCAGCTTCAGTTTCAATTTCAATTTGCATATCAAATTGCATTCAATCATTTCTAAATTCATTTTATTTAGCTGCAATCAAAATATAACTACTTTATGCTTTGATATGAATATGAAATTTAAATTTATTAAAGCTAAAGGTTATGAAATTGAAACTGAAATTGATTGATATTTGATATGATATTGAATGGAAATTGAAATTGAATGGGTAGAAATCCATTCAGCTTACATTGATTGAAGCTAGTTGATGTGAAGTCAAACGAGATGGATCGTCTAGTTCTGGGCACATTACGAAAGAGTTTTAAGTGTGAAAGCAAACTCCAATGCTGCTGCACAGTGTAAATACCAACTATCTATATGGGCAATCGTTGGCCTACAACTTTTTGCTTTCCCTCGTGTTGAGACATCGAGCGTCGCGTCCTCAGGCAAATGGCAGTCAATGGAGCTGATGGAGTGGTACTTGTACTGCAACTGGAATGGATGGGAGCTGGGAATTGGCAGTGGCACACAGAAAGGGGCGTGCACCGCCCGTCACATAAACGGAGGCGTTGGCGATAAATGGTCAATTGCATGCATCGATTGGCCAACAATTTATTGAACGTGTGTGCAAATTGATGCGGGGCTCGAGACTCTGTCACCTTAAAAGCAATTAAGGCGCGCGTGTTTGCATTTTAACTGGCGGACTGGGTGTACAGCGCCTCGGGGAGATGCATTGATTGATCGATTGATAAATGGCTCAATTGACTAACATTTTTCTTTATTTATGGGCTTCATATGAATAGCTGTTGGCTATTCGCTGATGTGTTAACAGCTAATAAATGCACATTTTGTATGAATGCGATAATTGGAGAGAGAGAGAGAGAAAGAGAGAGAGAAAAGGGAGAAATAAGAGATGGGATTAGTAAGAGAGAAAGGATGGACTTATACGACTTAGTCGAGAGAAGGAAAAAGTAAGAAATTATGAAAGAAAGACAGCGAAAGGAAGAGGGAGAAGGATGAGAGAGAGAACAAATTCGAGAAAATGGGAGAAAGAGAGAGATACAGAGTACTGTAGTAGGCTGTAGTAGGATAAACAGAGCTGTCGAAGAAAAATATGGAAGGAAAAAGAAATGGAAAGGGTTTATAGAAGGCGAGAATAAGATAATGAAAGAGAGAATAATGGACGAAGATGAACTAGAAACAGGGGGAGAGGGAACTATGGTGGGATTGTAAAACAAAAAATTGAAAAAGAGAGATATTGAAATCAAGTTGGTTGAGGGAGGAGGGCGGGTGGATGAAGAGGTAGAGCCAACACATTGTAAGCGATGTGCGATACTAATTTAATAGATTTGGAATATTATTAAATTGTGTAAGCTATAAAGGAAAATAGTGGCAGAGAGATAGAGCGAGAGAGGGAGGGAGCGTAAGAAAAAAAAGGTGTACATACGGTACACATGCAGCCTGAATATACTGGAGGAAATAGTCCACTCCTCCTGGAGTGAGCGAGAAAGATAGATGAAAAGAAAGTGAAATATAGAGAATAGAATAGAGAGGGAAATATAGAGAGAGAGAAGAGAGTAGGAGTGAGAGTGGAATAGAGAGAGAAAGAGAAAAGGAAGTATTTTAAAAGAAGGAGTGTAAGTGAAATAGGCAGATATAGATAGAGAGGAGCGAAAGAGAAAAAGAGATAAAGAGAAGTAGTGCGAGTGAAGTAGAGATAAATAGATAGAGAGGAGTGTGCGTGAAATAGAGATAGAAGAACCGAGGGTTAAATAGATAGACAGAAGAAATGCGACTGAGTACAGATGAGAAAAATCATAATATACAGGAAAGAGAAGGAATTGCTATCTTCAGTAAAGAATCTGTAAAAGGTTTACGAAGGCGACACAAAGGACATATGCAATAATGTAGAGTACAGTTAGATATAAGCCTTTATTACGACAATACCTGAGCCAAATTCAGGATTGGGTCAGGAAGAGTGAGAAGGAAAGGGAGAGAGAGAGAGAGAGAGAGAGACAGATTGAGCAGTAGCTACTGCTCTCTATAGATCGCCAGTGCATAAATTCCATAGAATTACAGTAATAATAATAATATATTTGTTTGGTTAAGTCTTTAGTAATATTTTTATTCACATTCAGGTATAACAAAAAAAACAAAAAAAAAAAACACGATCGCATAAGCTAAGAAGACAAGACAACGCGTTCAACATTGAGCTATTTACACTTATATGGACACATATGATCGATTAAAGTATATATAGTGTATATATATGGAATATATATATTGAGTATAGAGGAGTACTTGTATGTGGCGTACATATGGAGCACATGGATCCTTACTGCCAGTTGGTGGGCACGAACTGGACGGGATTGGCCAGGAAAGGCGGCGGCGGCAGGGCGTTGATGCTGTGCGAAATAGAGAGCAGGATTAGAGATCGATGGGGCAGTGGTTGATGGCTGGGTACTCACCTCATGGGCTGGCTGGTCTCGGCCAGGATGGTGCGATAGGCGCGTGGACGTGGTGCCACATAGTTGGCGGAGGCAAAGCTGCGTGGATTGGCCACGGGGAAACGTATATTCGTATTGGCCCGGGCGCCAGGGCGTGGACGTACGATGCGGCCCAAGCGAGCCTGAGCTTCTGTAGCAGCCGATGCGCTCGCTGCGGCAGCGCCACCACCGCCAACAGCAGCAGCGCCGGCAACTGCACCGCCCAATGTTGGCAGGCCAGGACCGAAGCCAAATCCGAGGCCTGCTCCGGCCACAGGCGCCGGAGCGGTGTACATGGCGGACAGCTGGATGGGCACGAAGGCGGGCAGCGAGACGGTCAGTGGCACAGCTGGCGGTGCTGGTGGTGCGGGTCCAGGTGCCGGTGCGGGTGCGGGTGCAGGCGCAGGTGCTGGCTCTGGCTCCGGCTCCGGTTCGGGCTCTGGCTCTGGTTCCGGCTCTGGCTCCGGTTCAGGCTCCGGCTCAGGCGCTGGCTTCGGCGTCGGCTTGGCTTCGGCCGACTTCCAGGCGGCCAGCAGAGCGAGCACCTCATCCCGCGTTATGTGATTCGAGTGTGAAGGCAGCTCGAAGCTGGGCGCGCTGCTCCAGCCGCTGCTCCATGGACCAGGTGGCGGTGGGCCGTAAAGCGAACGCTGCGCCCGACCAGGCACGAACTGAGCGCTGGCCAAGCCAACGAGGCTGACCAGAAGGATGTGTAGACACATGTGATTGCACTTAAGTCCGAGCATGTTGATTACAGTTGAATGAGCGATGCTTGTCTGCGCGCCAATTGTCCAGACGCTGGCTTATATATGCCCAGCTTCTCGAATTGGGTTAGATGAAGTTGTAGCTGGCTCCGGAAGCGGCTGCCTGAGGCCTCGATCTCCCCCTGCGCCAGCCCGCCTAGCGTCAATTGGCATTGGCATTTGGGCAACTGGTTCAAATGCCTGCGAATGATAAGGAAGCCAGCGAGAGAGACGCAATCAGCGTGTACCATTTAAGGCCGCATTGCATCACAAGCAGAGCAAGCAGTCAGCCAGTCAGACAGACAGACAGACAGACAGCCAGTTAGCAGGCCAAACTGGTTGATCGTCTCGGCGAACCATGTAGCGCAGTGTAGCATGTGTGTATTGGCTTATTGTTTGCCCGCCTGGCAGTCCCAGCTCTTTTCATCCTCGTGAAACTGTATGAGCACCAGCTCGTAGGTGACTATGCTGCCAGCGACCTGGCGGCGGTTCAGATTAAAAAATAAATAAATAAATGAAAGACAAGAAGACGAAGAAACGCAGGTGGCTCGCTGGCGAGCGAACTCCACACTCACAGTCAGACAGAGCTTCCTGGTGACGTTGAAAAACCGGAGGCCGCTCAGCGACACATTATCGCTGGACAGCTCGTTGGCCAGGCGCTGGACCTCGCTCAGATAGCCCGACGGCGGCACCAGCTGCAGCAGACGCAGCGGATCGCGCGCCCGCTCGTGCACCGCCGACACGAACAGCAGAACCGACAGCGAGCGGCCAATCAGAAATGCGAGCGAGAAGTAAAAGTAAACGGCGTGCATGGTCGATGGCATTTCGCTTAAGGAGGACCATATGAGAGCGAGAGAGGGAGTGGGAGTGGGGGAGGGCGAGGGAGAGAAGGGGGTGGAGGCATGTGAAAGAAAGTGAAAATTATTGTAAGCAAACAGTTATCAGATAGTTTGTATGCTAATCACTGACTAGGAGTCAAGATTAGTTATGGGAAAACATTTACGTAAAGATAGAGAAAGCAAACACATGAGAGGGAGGGCGAGAGGGGAGTGCACGCGGGAGGAAGGTGGCTAGAAATGGGAGATAGAAAGACATGTGGAAGGAAGCAATAGATGGAGGGAATGAAGGGTATACATATATAAGAAGGAAATAATGCATATATAAAGTACAGAGAGAAATAGAGAGAGAGAAAATATATTACCAGAAGAAAAGAAGAAGAGAGAAACAATGAATCCAAGAGGACCAAGAGATAGATAAGGATACAGAGAGAGAGAGAGAGAGAGAGAGAGAGAGAGAGAGAGAGAGAGAGAGAGAGAGAGAGAGGGGGGGGGGGGGAGAAAGAAAATATGGAGGGATGGTAAGGATAGAATGGGAATTAAAGATTTGAAGAAGATGATAGATAGAAGTTGCTAGAGACAATGTGAGAGATAGCCAGAGCAGGAGAGACATAGGAGATATGGGGAGAGCGAAAGAGATAGGAAAAGAAGAAGAGATGTAGACCCGTCGAGTGAGAGGGAGAGACGTAGACACAAAGACAAGAAGAGAAAGAGAGAAATAGACAGAAAGAACTACGAAGACAAGAAGAGAAAGAGAGACATAGAGAGAATGAACTGCGGAGAGGGACACTAGCATAGGTAGCATCTCTCTAGAAATATAGAGAGATAAATAGATGGATATATAAAGAAAAAGAGGAAGCTAGAGATATATGCATAAATAGAAATATAAAGTCAGATATAGGAGAAAGACAGATGCAGAGAGTACAAAGTGTGAAGAGAAAACGACGAGAAAGAAATAAGAAAAATAGCAGAGAGAATTGTAGTAGTAGAAGAAAAACAGAAACGAACAAGATATGAGGAAAGGCAAAGAAACTAAATTAGTGAGACAAAGGGAAAAACGTGGAAACGCAAATTGAGAAATATTGAATATATATATGAATATATAAAAAACAAGTGAAGATGATCTAAAGATCTTGTGTTAAAGCTAAACTAAGAGCAAGCTAGACTAGAGCATGAAGTAAAGGAGAGCAAATGGAAGCTAGCACTCACTTGATGCTCTTCAGGAGCTGCAGGCAGATGAAGTACACATTGGAGCCGAACGATATGAACGTAATGCCGGAGATGGCATCGTCCACGTCATAGATGAGCTCCACAATCGACCGATAGCGTGTGCGAACATATGTCCAGAACTTCTCGGGCATGGGCTGCAATGGGGGCCAATGGGGCTAAGGATATGGCGCTCTATAATGGAAGCGTCGGACTCACTCGCTCCACCAGCTGCTGCAGTTGACGTGTGAGTCGTGTGAGCAGATGACTCAGGCCGATGCTCACGAGGATGACGAACAGATCGATGTAATTCCAGCCAAAGGTGAGCAGCACATTCAGTAGCTTGCCCAGCCAGCCAAGCCAATTGCTATAGGGAAAGACATGAAAGAACTGGACGGCGACCGCATAGAGGTACGACTCGACTGGATCCTGGCGCAGTGGGCAGACTTTATGATAAACAGACGAGATGATGCTCAACAGGTGTTCCACTGCAAGGAAAGGGAAGGACAGAGATAAAGAGTCATTGAGATTCTCAATGATTAGATAACCACTTCACAATCTCGTTACTCAACTGAGCGACAGCGAGAGTAGAACAGACGCCACGCTGTGTATGCGCCGAGCCAGTTGCTCGCGTTCCTTCCAGCTGGCGTAGGGCGGCAGGTGACTCTCCACTCTCGCCCAGCGCCGCATAAGCTGGGGCCATTGGCGGGCCAATTGCAGGAATTGGTAGCTGGCCCACAGGATGCTGCCATTGAAGACAATTGGCTCTGCAAGAAAGAAAGTAGTTATCGCTGAGATACCCTAGAAACCGCTGCAGAACGGGGTAGTCTTTTATATGCAACATCTAATCATATCGGGTAAAACCTTTGACATCTCAATTGATTCCCGCCGTATGTTACAAACAAAAGCTAAAAACCAGCATACCCCATTCTCACCGGCTGCTCGTGCACAGTTATGCAATGTTACCCACCCACACTGCGCATATCCAGACCGCCATGCAGCGCGAAATTGACAGCGAACAGCGCATCGAAAGAGATGGCGCCAATGTAGAGCAGACTGTAGCAGGTGCGCCAGCTGCGACGGCTGAAGGAGAGGCCGCGCGACGTTGCCGCCCGCACGCCGCAGACGGGCATCAGACCAAAGCACTGAGCGATGACAAGCACTGCAAAATGGTGGACGTTGGAGTGGGGAAGGGGACAGGGATGTGAATGGGACGCAACAAATGAGGCATTTTCATTTCATTCATTCGCTCACCTGGCGAGATTGCTACATGAAAGCTGCCATCATGCAAATCACTCCTGTTTGTTGCCTGCCACGCCCATCGCTGACGCTGCTCCACACGTTTGAGCAAGGCGCGGCCGTGTTGTTGCAGTTGCTGTTGCCGCCGGCGACGTTGTTTGCTTATTTGAACAGGCCACATGAATGCGCGCGCCTTCCGTTTATTGCGGTACTTTGTCAGCGGTGGGACAATTTTCAAATTTTTGCATGCGGCGAGCGGGTGTGGGCGATCATCCGATTGATTGCTATCGCAGTTAATTTTTATCGGCACACGCTCGGCACTAATGTGCTTTAAATTGCCAGCACTGTGGAACGATTCCTACAGGAAACGGATAAGCTACAAATAATGCCATTTATTATACAACTGTACAGTGACTTGCAAACGGTGCCAGTTATTTGCATTTATGAATTGCAAATTGAGGAAAAGAAATTAATCAAATGTAAAAAAAAATGTTGTGAGCTGTCAAGAACCGAGTTAAAAGATATTTTGAGCGACCGTTGATTGATTTGGTCCACAGTGCATAAATGGTAAAATAATGCGAAATGAATTCGGGCTAAGAGATTATGGCGTGCCTAGTGCAAAATGTCAAAGGTTATGGTCTAAACGATCTATGATAGCGAAAGTGCCTGCCCTCCGATATAAAGACTACACTGCTAGAAAAAATTTTATAAAATATATTCATTTAAATTATTTACATAAAAATACTTGCTGAGCTTGTTCAATATTTTTATTTTAAATATTTATAAGTAATTTTTTTATTGAATGAGAAATTAGAGTTGACATAAAATTAAAACTAATTTAAAGTAAAGCACTGCATACTGAAGCCTTCGGCTTGCTATATATATATATATACACTCTATTTGTTACAATACATAATATATTCCTCAAATATACATTGAATGAATGTATTTCATATTTTTTGCAGAACAAGTGCCTTCTTCTTAAAACTTATGTACTTAATTTCGCTTAGTGCAGAAAGCAAACACCATTTCAATGCATTAATAATATATATAAATATATATACCTTATAAATATATATATATATATGTGCCTTATTAAGACATATATCTAAAAAAAAATAATTGCTAATTTTGTAATCTGTGATGTGTATTTGGATTGTGCGTTAAGTAAATCTCTTTAAGCTAATTAGCTATTTATGTTTTAAGAGCGCAAACAACGACAACAAAATGATAATGAAAGTGGGTCGACTAAATGATATATTGTCTGGATTCCGGGTTTCACTTTTTCTTAGTAAAAATCTGGATCTCGAACAAGATTTGGTCCCATAAATAAAAATGTGACTTTTGTCATTTTATTTTTGTATTTAATTTTTTTGTACTGGATGCGGATGCTTGTTTAAAAACTGTAACGGATCAACAGGCAAACGGGCAAACGGCTAAAGGCAAACTTGTTGCATCAACACTTATAATAGATTCAATTAGGTGGAAACGTGTTTGGAGCTGCGACACACATCCGAACCTGATATAAGTAAATGTGTATGTGTGTACACATTGCTATATACTAATGTGTTTATCACTTAAGTAAGTGAAGTTGATTAAGTAAATTTAGGAAAAAGTAAAATTGCTTGACATATCAATGTGTATACGACTTTATGATATGATTCGAGCTATTGATTGAGTTTTGAAACTGCCAGAGTTAAAATGCTCTAACTGCGATGGCCAATAGAAATATTATTTTGGTATTTATTATTATACAATAATATTTATTTAATTTTGTTAGCATTCAAATGGAAGTTTAAGTGTAAGTTGATTTCCGTTTCCGGTGAGCGTAATTCATTTCTTGACTTTCAAATTGGCATTTTGCGTGCTGTGCAACTGCAAATAGTTGTATTTATTTATTTATTTTCAAGTTTGTGAGAAATAATTTCTTTGGGCCGTTAACATTTGAATCTTGGCTGAAACAGTCGATTTTATGTCTTTGTCCATTTTAAAGCCAACTGGTCACCCTACTGTTAATTATCGATCGCACCTTATGTGCATAACAGTATCATTTGAGAACAACAGCAACAGCAGCTTAACATGAACTGCCCGCTACATCATTTGTTGTTGTTGCGCCGCTAGATTCGGACGTGTGTGTTGTTTTTCTCCTACGCTTAAGCACAGAATTTAAAATCGAAATAAAAAAATATCGAACTTCGTTTGTTGACAAGTGGCATACCGTTATTTGCTATAGAAAAGAAGAAGATCGTGTGTACATTTAAGTGAGCAGCACAATGCCTGGCCCACCTGCGTTCAGACGTGCTAATAATTTGCCATAATACCTCAAATCAAATTGTTTTTTGATTTGTTTTCTTTTTTTAAAGTTGTGATTTAAGCTATTGGCCAAATTGTAGCCAGTGCATTCAGCAAAATGCAAACGAAATATACTAATTATCAATAGTGGCGCAATCGCGAAACTCAAATCCTTTCGACAAATTTCCCAGCTACCTTTCAACAACCAAAAAAACAAAATATCTCAGCGGGTAAGCCGAACTTGAACAGTTAATAAATGTGTAATAGCTACTGTTAAGCATGCTTGTGTGTGTGCGCAAGTGTCTGTTTGCGCGTATGCGTGTGCGCGCCTGGGTATGTGTGTGTGTGCATATGTGGCTTTAAAATATAATTTGAAACACTCAACAGCAGCTGTGTTGTTGTTGTTGTTGTTGTTCCTGTTGCCGCTGCTGCCATGATAAAGATTCAACGGCTGTTCGCCTGCACAACAACAACAATAATAATTCATCTGCCCTCCCTTCTCTCGCTTGCGCGCACAGTTCAGCATCAGTCATTGCACACACACGCACATCTGCAGCAACTGTCACACACATACACACACAAACACCTATACGACTTTTTATCGAGCTCAACCAAAATGAATTCACATTCATCTGCGCATTTTTGTTTTATTCTTTCCCAATTTTCGCTTATTTACTTTGGTTTCTTTGTTGTTGTTGTTGTTGTTGTTGTTATTGCTGCAGTTCCTGCAATTAGTTTCATAGCCAACAGCTTGTGTCGCCGATTCATTGTCATCTTCTGCCGCTGCTGCTGCTATTGTTGTTGTTTCTTCGTTTAACCCCGCGCTCACCGTCTGGGCTTGGCTTTGACCAAACCAACGGCAGCTGAATGATTCATACAATATTTTTCTCTCTCTCTTTTTTTTTTTTTGTTGTTATTTAGACGGAAACAGCTTTTTTTATATAAATATAAAAATATATATAAATTTTTATCTTCGCCGAACGCATTTGAAGCTCAGCCTATTTCAATTTAGAGAAGAGAAAAAATACTCTGGCCACAATCTCAATGTGTTTTTTGGTGTTAATTTCATTATCATAATATAATAATATTTATATAATGTGTACACATACATTTGCATATACATACATATATGTACATGTATTTATTTATTATCACGCTAATCACTTGCTTGAACCTGTATGCAATTCCATTCGGGTTTGCGTTTTGATTAGTCAGCCGAAAATGCTGTCTTAATTTGAGTTGCATATATTTCATTTGTGCTACATTCGAATAAATAAATAATAATGAAAGAGGGAGAAGCCCATAAACAAATAAGAAAATGCTGAAACTTTTTTCACATAATTTTCTCTTCACATAATTTTGTATATGTATGTATTTGCTTTTAGTATTGTATCAACTACTCAAGTGTTACATCGAATTCGAACTCGAATATATCTTATAAAATATGTCATTAAATCAATAATAAAGAACAAATTTATGACATGGAACTCTTAAGCAAGAAGCAAAATTGGGTGGCTCTAAAAGTAACGAAACTATATCGAGGTGTGTTCGAAAAGTAAAAAACTGTATTTATGCATGAATATCCATTTTGTTTCCCTTCAAATTATTACAAATCACTCGAAGTCAAAAAGAGATTCCATTCCTATATGTTATGCCGATCAAGCTAATTATAGCTTATACATATAGCCTCATCTAAAGAGAAGTTTGTTGAATATAAAAATTCTATCTGATTAGCTTAGGCAACTTGTCATTTCACAACGGAACGAAGATTTATATAGAAAAGTTCATCTATAGCTCCATAACTCTTTATGCATATAAATTACCTAGTAGCTTAGTTTAAAGTTCATATTCGTTTGTATATAAGACAAATCATATTTCGTGTTAATTGACTTTAAATGGCATTGATTTATGGCCTACTTATGGAGCGACCCTCGCTGCCTTGCAGGGGATCCCTACAACACTTTTTGCCCCTAGCATATGCATATGATTATGCCCACCATATAAACCGACCCTCTTTTCAAGTGAATTATCTGATATATATATACATATATACATATACGTATATATGTGTGTATATATAGTACATGTATATACATACACATACATATATACATGTGTATATACATATATTTCTTTCTTGCATAAATGATCCAGCTTATCTCTAATATCAGTGGCCCAACATTATGCGAATGGGGGAGTTAGTTGGGGGAAGCATACCCATACAGTGTTGCCGAATCAGCTATTTTGTAGCTAGATCTGGCTACTTCTTGAGTCCGATTGCTACACAAATTTTCAAGCAGCTATTAGCTACAAATCTGGCTATTTTCAAATATATATATATAATAGGTAAGCTTTCTGAAATGTTATGCAAAATTCATTTCTTATCAGTTTTTATACCCTGAACCCATTGAAAATGGGAAATCAGGGTATAATGGTTTTGTGAAAAAATATGTAACGGGCAGAAGGAATCATCGTAGCTGAAATTTGGCATGCATCATATTTTTTCGATAACTCATCCGATAACTTTTTTATCTAGAATTATCGAAAATTTGATTTTATTATTTATGCTATGAGTATAGCGTTCCACCCAACTACCTTAAAAAGGCAAATTATAAAAGCGACAATGGTGAAAATGACGAGTTGGTGGTCATAGATGAGATATTATAATAATTAAATTAATAAAGTTGACTTTTTATAAAAAAAAACGGCACTGTTTTCTTTTTTGCTACTTTTTCAGCTATTTTAGAAGAAAGTTGGCTACTTTTAGCTACTTTCAGCCTTCGATTTTGCTACTTTTGCTGAAAAAGTTTCGGCAACACTGTACCCATACACACTCACACGCACAGCTGGCTGCATATATTGTGCATATCCAGATTTCAATTTGTGTTTTATATCCAAAGACGTTTTTAAGTAAAAGCAGAAGTTGAGGCCGAAGCTAAAATACCCTATATAAATTAGTAAAGGGAGTAAATTAACTATATACATATATAGCAATATCTTATTTTATTTAAGATTTGTTTTTGTTGGACTTACAAAATAAAACTCATAAACATTTATAAGGCAATGTCAAGAAATCAAAAATTATTTCTTATTAAGATGAAAAATGATCTACTGTTAAATTAATGGTTCCCATAAAACTTATATGATATTTATATGTAAATTTTGACTATCGCAAAATGATCTGAGACAGATCCACAAAGACGGATCCAATAGAAAAGATTTCTTTAGAAATTTACATAGATATGAATATATAGTTATGGATCAAGAATGTATACAATAGATACGAATCAGGAATATACATATGTACATATCATATGTATAATCATAATCCTGATGTAGGTATGTGTTATAATCGTAAGGTAATTTAAGAAAACCCTAACAGAAACTAGTAAGAGCTCACACTCAAAGATATATAACTGTCTGTAGATATCAGATAACAGGAATATACATACATTTGCATATGAGAAATAGTCAATAGACTTCTTATCAGAGCCTTACGCATTTTGTTGACATATTCATAATGCCCTTCGCTAGGGCGATGGGAAAGACAACAATGCATAGCTCAAGGAGAGGAAGAAGAGCACACACACAACACACACGCACACCCGCACACACATGTTGGATCATGCATGAAAGCGGGCCGCATAGTTTACCCCAAAAGAGCTCGACACAGAGAGAATGCCGAAAAAAAGAACGCTGATGGAAACTGAACCACAATTTAGCTAGCGGGGGAGAAAGAATGTATGGAAAGGGAGGTGGAGTAGGAGGAGGAGGAGAAGAAGATGGATGAGGAGGATGAGGGGCTGAACCACTCAATGATGGTTGGGGCAAAGAGTCACCGGAAATCGCGTTAAATGCGTAACAAGGCGCTTTTTAATTCAAGCGATTCAAATACAAATAAAAAGCCTCTCAGGCCCAGGCCCAGTCCCAGGCCGGGAATGGACGGGCAGGCATTAAATAAATGAAATTGTTTCTATGCAAAACAGTTGAAACGCTGCGTCCGACCTGCCACTTCTTGTTATCTCTTCAGCTGCATACAGAAAAAATCTCTAACCGAGTGGACAGGTGGAACGACTGGCAAATACCCTAGGCAATGATTTCGTTGATCTTTGGAAGTAGAAATAGTACTTCTATACCATTGGCCATATACCTATCGAGTTTCTATGAATATGAAAAGAGTTATTGAACTAAATATATTTAGTCTAAATATTTTACAATCATATCATTGAAGTTCATATTGTACAAGTCATTAAAAAATCGATTTTTATCGATAAATCTATATAAAGTCACATAGTTTCTTGCTAAATAAGCGCACTAATCTCTAATAGTCCTTCAAGGAACAACTAAGAAACTCACATTAGGGATATTCATTAACGATATTCAAATCGATATCAGACATGAAAAGCTTTAAAAACTATTTATGTCTATTCACTTTCTCTCCAAACGAATATCCCCTGTTTTGGCATTATGTTACAGGGTATGCAGGGAGACAACAAAACTACCCACAACAACGAAAACTGTCACAATACGAAAAACAAACAGAGCTTAATTGAAAATTTTATTTTCATTGCTCTGTCTCTCTCACTCTCCCTCTCTCTCTCTCTCTCTCTCTCCCACATACACTCCCGCTCTGTAATGATAAATTCTCTCTTTTATTTATTATTTCTTTTTTCTTGTATTTTGGGTTCAACATTTCGTTGTGGAGGATCGCGTCGCAAAGTTCGGTTCAAGTTCTTGCAACATGTGTTAGAGTCTAAAATTCCGAAAACTCGCACAGAAGAAACAACTGTGTTTATTTTTCTATTGAAATAGAAACTAACTTGAAAATTTGGAAGGTATACGAGATGTTTGACAATGTGCTCTTGCTTGTTATTTCAATTTGTGTTTCAAAACAAAAGAAAGCAGTGTTGTATCCAATGGAAATATACAGTTTACAAATGAATATAAGTTTTAAATGTAAATATTGTCTCTCTTAGATAGATTTAATCTATCCAATGCGCTTCACTGATTTCTAGAATATAAAAGATTTTAAACACTGTTCAACGGGAGTAAATTTGGTTTTTGTTAAGCATTTCTAAATCGATCTGTAATAAAAAAAAAACTTATTTTTATCCACCTTTCTTGGAGTGTTTTACTTTCCTGGTTGTTCTGTTGTATAAGCTAAAAATATAAGCAATGTTTTTCTCATGATGCAAAAAAAAAAAAAAAGGGTTTTTAAATTTTATTAAACATTTTCTTTACTTACTGATTTAAAAAAATCATTTTAAAATTTTAAGAATTTGATTTTGATTGTTTGTCTTCTTATAGTGCTTTTCCTCAAAGAGAGAATACCGTTGTATATTTATTACGAATACGTTTTTAACACTGAAAAATAGTGTAAGAAGTAAGAAGATAAGAAGCTTCAAAAGTATCGCCTAATTTTTTTTTTTTTTTTTTTTTTTTAATTGATCTTAGCAATATATATTTAGTCTTCCTCGGATGTTATATGTATTTCTATTGTTTTTACGATTTTCTTTCTTTATCTTCACCTTCAAGTTCTTACTTTTAATTGATTCCCTATGCTACCTAACCTAGTATCTCCTTAGCTCGGAGTATTTTCCTTACTTTTGACCTCTGCATTGGAGCTTATCTTTTTTGCTTTTGATAATTTCACAAAAGAAACTTGAATTGGTCGTAAAAATTGTATATACTTTATACAGATATGCGTACTCCCCATTTGGCTGCTGATAGCGCCTGTAATTTGGATGATTTTACAACATTTTCACTTACAGCGAAATGTGAATGATAACACTTAACGTAATACGAAAAGAAAACAGGAAATGAAAAATTGTAAATCCGACAATTAGAACATTTTTTGTTTTTTATATTTATCAGGAGCTAAAAACGAAACAACTATAGACTGTTGGGCATAAAAACTAACTGAATGAGGAAGATGAAATCTGGAATGACTTTGGGTTTTTATGATAGTTGGGAATTTATTGCGGGATCCCATAAACTATATACAATAGGTAGTATGTAGTATTCAACAGGAAGTCGAGCTATCCCTGTCTGTCCATCTGAGAACCTATTAGAGACTAATTCGTGTAGATCCTACTATATGACGCCTAGATCAAGATTGATTTTAATGATCCATAAGCTTTCAACCAATCAAATCCCACATGAAATAATATATAGATATGAATATAGAGTGCAAAACTGACAAGAGCTAGGGTATACTATAGTCGAACACACTCGCCTTAGCCTCAAAGAAATATTGATCGAACAGATACTCAACTGATCTCCATATATATATATATATAAATATATAAGTACATATTTATACATGGTATTTATACATATGATTAGCGCATTTTATTGTAAATTCCAAAATTAGCTAATAATAAAATAATAATAATAATCATAATTAATAAATGTGTGTTTTTGCGTTCCGCTTTGCAGCATGGATGCCCCCACTCAGTCGATATACCCGCATTCCGCAACGCTTTTCGCTGCCATCTGTGCCTGCGTATTTGTGACCATCGGCGTGTTTGGTAAGTGGAGATTGGAGAACGCTTCTCAGTCAGTTACATTTAAAATATAAAATATATTGATTGACTGATTGCTTGGTCGACTGACTGATTGAGCGAGCACAAGCAGTCATAGCAAAGGAAATCGCTATAAAACAAAGAGTGCTCGACGATATTACGTAATTTCTGGTCGTATCGGAAAGTTACATTTATGCCATTTGATACTATAATCGGAGAACGACAATTCATTCACATGATAATGCTAAATGCTTATCGTTAGATGACTGAGATGATGCATAAATTACTGCCGGTCAACAGAGTCGGCAGTTCGGAATTTCCATTCATTAGTCGGGCCCAAGACGATTCATAATCCAAAAGCACATTTCTATCGAAGATTTGAAATTATAAACATCATCGATAAATTAACTGGTTTCTGGTATATGGTTATCGCAAGTAATAGCACTATTGTTTGGTCACCCTATAGTAAAAATACGATTTCTTAGTCAAAGAGCATAAATATGTATAATCTATAAAATAAATATGTGAAAGGTATATATAATATGCACATATACATATGTATATGTAGATATTCAATTATATGTCTAAAATGTTTATAACGACTTAACTGTACAGAGAAGAAGAAGAGTGACAGTAAATTGGCCCTCTCTCTCTCTCAACTGTCTTTTTTCTGATTTTCTCTTGTCTCTCTCTCAGTCTCTACCTTTTGCTTTCCCTTTCTTCTCTTATCTCGTTGTCTCATTCTCTCACTTTCCGCCTTTCACCTACTATCTTTTTCCCTTCCTCTTTCTCTATCATTTTCCCTCTTTATCTCACCTCACCAATATAGAGGTATATCCCTCTCTGTCTTTCCCTTGCCCTTGCTCTCGCCTTACCGTAATCGTTCTTTCTCATGATTGCTTTTTTTACTAATTCTTCATCTCTATCTGTCTCCCTTTTTCTCCATTTACGTCTGTCACTCTCTCTCTCTCTTTCTCTTCTCAATCTTTCATACATTTGCTGTAATACATTCGTTACGAATCAATTTCCAGGCAATCTGATAACACTGCTGGCTCTTCTGAAGAGTCCGACGATACGGGAGCATGCGACAACTGCCTTTGTCATATCTCTGAGCATATCGGATCTATTATTCTGCTCTTTCAGTCTGCCCCTGACAGCCGTTCGGTTCTTTCAGGAGGTGCGTCAACATCGAATTTTATGTTGATATTGAAACCAAACTAAATCCTTTTATATATCCATTGCAGAGCTGGACATTCGGGACGACGCTGTGCAAGATCTTTCCCGTCATCTTCTATGGTAATGTGGCGGTCTCTTTACTCAGCATGGTGGGCATTACACTCAATAGGTAGGGGTTCGATCTCGAATAGGAATGGGAACTATATATGTGGACTCGAATTGATTTACAACTATTTTAGATAAACTAATCGAGTTTAATTTCTATTTATCAGGTATATACTCATCGCCTGCCATAGCCGATATTCACAGATTTATAAGCCGAGGCTAATAACGCTGCAGCTGGTCTTCGTTTGGGCAGTTTCCTTTCTGTTGCTGGTAATTTTCAGACAAGTCTAGAGATATGTGAATAGTACAGATATACAAACACTGAACTGTATATACACCATACTATATGCCATCTGCTGATTTCAGTTACCACCGATTCTGGGCATATGGGGCGAGATGGGCCTGGATGAGACCACGTTTTCGTGTACGATACTGAAGAAGGATGGCAAATCGATTAAGAAGACGTTGTTCATAATTGGTTTCCTGCTGCCCTGTGTGGTTATACTTGTCTCCTATTCCTGCATCTATATAACTGTACTTCATCAGAGGAAGAAGATACGCAGTCATGACAATTTTCAAATTGGCGCCTCAGCCGCCGCTGCCAAGGCGGCTGGATCAGCATCTGGATCATATGTGGCTACAGTGAGCACTCGCAAAGCGCGCGAGGATAATCGCCTCACTGTGATGATGGTCACCATATTCGTTTGCTTCCTCATCTGTTTCCTGCCCCTGATGCTGGCCAATGTGGTGGATGATGAGCGCAACACCTCATATCCCTGGCTGCACATCATTGCCTCTGTAATGGCCTGGGCCTCCAGCGTCATCAATCCGATTATCTATGCGGCCAGCAATCGTAACTACAGGTAAGACTCAGCACAAAGAACGAGCCATGTTTTTTTTTTTTTTTTTTTCTTACATACATACATACGTTTCTATTTTTAGGGTCGCCTACTACAAGATATTCGCATTACTCAAATTTTGGGGTGAGCCGTTATCGCCGATGCCAAGTAAAAACTATCACCAAAGCAAAAACTCAAAGGAATTATCGGGCGTTATTCGCAGCACGCCATTGTTTCATGCTGTTCAGAAGAATAGTATTAACCAAATGTGCCAAACATATTCAGTATGAGTCTTTTGTATTCGAATTTTGCAATACGACATTAACTACTTATTAAAATATACAATTTTTTTAAATTAATTAATTATATATTCGAGCGCTTAAGAAAAACAAAGTAAACAAAACAAACAAATATATACATAGATTATTATATTGACGATAATATAACGCATTTTTAATTTATTTGAGAAAAAAACTATATTGACAGCTATAACATAGCTAAAATGTACAACACTGCAGAATATTCAAATGTTTAGCGCTGAGAACAAGAGATTTACCTCGACGAAATAGTGATGGCACCGTGCAGCCGAAACTCCAGCCAAACACGCAGCTGAAATAAGCTAAAATTGCAGCACTACTGTCGCGAGCTCCAATAAGAGCGTGCTTAGAGATGGCCACATAAATAATTGAAAGACGATGGATTACTGCTCATTAGCCGAATGAACGCGTTCAGTAGTTAGATGTCCTATGGCCATTTCAAATTGGCTCTTAACGATGTTTAGGAATTATTATGGGGGGCAGTAATGTCAAACAACTGAGACAGTACCTACTGAACGCGAACATTGCAAGCATTGTTCTTTATGTAGTGGTTATGTAGAGAAGGTAACAAATTATTGAAAATAGTATCAGATGTTCCCTGTATATGTAGCAGTTCCCAAAGTATGAGTGTGTGAACCTATTAGCGACCGATGACCCCCCTAGTATGTGAATGCATATGCGAGTGTATGTACTAAAGACTGGGTGCGTGAGTAATTGTGTATGTGTGGGGGCAGCTTAGCACTGCCTGCCATTGTTGGGTTGATCGAACAATTCAGCATTGAAAGTTTTGTCATCAAATGGGAACGTCTCAATGCTAGTATCCTCATTGATAATGCCAAGTATTTTGTGAACGACCTCTGGATTAGTCTCTTGATTTTCTTCGCAAATGACCTTGACATCGCGCAATTTCGATGCATACATATCGCGATCCTGTTCGACACGTTCCAGCTCTTGAAGAATGGTACGCATATCGATATTGTTATCCGGCACATCGATAGAACCCTTCTCCTTGCGATATGTCAAATGAGCATCGCTAACGAAAGTGCGAGTGCGCACCTGATGAGCGCTATACACTGAGCGTGCGCTATGAGATGAATTCTTGGAATAGCTAGCAGTGCTCGGACCGAAGCCCATCGACATGCCATCGCGTGCGGCAAGGGCATTGTATGCCTTTCCCTTATTGTTGGCATTGAAGAACTTGCGGAACCATTGCAAGAACTCAAAGTTATCCTGAAAGCGTCCCTTGATCAAACGCTCAATCGGAATTTCCTTATGGACAGACTTCTTCTGGAAGCTGGCTTGCAGCAGCTTGAAATTGTGCACGAATTCATGCTCCTGATTGGCACGAAACTTGATGCGCTTAAGAGCAACCGAATTCGGGAACAGCATGTCCATGAATTGGCAATAGGCAGCGCCTGGCAGAAAAAAAAAGCACAAGCGGAAGTTTCCTCAATGTCCAATATGTATATGTATACCGACTACCTATTCAAATTGGCCAAGGACTAATGCGCTTACCTGTGCATAGTTCTTCGATCTTAGTGAATTCAGCCTTCAATTGAGTGTTGACCCAGGACAACATCTCGTGGCGCGACCAATTCTGCGATGATACATTAGTCGAATGCACGTTCACAGCCATTTTGGTTGGGATCGATTCTTTAGATTGGAAATATATAAATTATTTTATTTATGTATTGTTGTGATCCGTATGTATTCGAGTTGTGAGAATAAATGACCTGTGCCAACTACAGCTTCCTACATTACTAAAGCCAGTGAAAGCAAACCAAAGCAGAGCCAACTGCGATACGTCTATGAGAAGAAAAGCAAGTTTGATCAGGTTTTAGTAGGAAAATGTCCCAACTCTAACCCTAATCCAAAATGGTTGCAATTTATTAGCACTCCTTGTGTCTTGGCCACTAATTGCAGCATATATAACTTTGACTTGGCTTTACGGCATTACTCTCTATACTTACAATTGCAATTTTGTATCACTTACTTTTGTAATGTGGAATATTTTTGTAATTGTAAATCGCTTGATGTGTGCAATGGCAGAGCTCGTGTCAGTTTCTGTGTGAAATCTTCGACAGCTCCCAGAAATTGCTGGAAATAGTGTTAACAGCGCAAAGCGGACTACGGGAAAGGAACACACACACATATACTAATATGATTCAGCCAATCATAGGACCAGCTAGCCCGGTGTCAGTGTTGCTAAAGATGCCGGTACGACAGACAAGTAAGACCGTTGCTCTTGGGCGATTCCGGATGCAAAATACTCATTTACAATCAAAACGATACCGGCTCCATTTTTTGATTTGCCACGCCCCCTTCTATCGGTATATGCTTACGGGTTTTAGCAATTGATTAGTGGACAAGTTAATGGTACATCAAATTTTTAAATTTGAGGCCTGACTATATCAATCTCTAGCATCGGAAGTGTTTAACATATTACAGAATATTTACAAATTACTATATAACGTTATAGGATCTTAATAGGAACTCAATCGATGCAGTTTTAGCCGACTTTAAAATTTTAACCGAATTTCAATTCTTTAGCACTACAAATAACACAGATTCTTGATATACCACGCCCTTACTGGGCGCATCGGGATGATCTAGACATCCGACAAGAGTAATATTCAAATAAGAGCAATATTCCAAATGGCAAATCTCTAGCCTCAAAAGCGCGCGCTCATACGGACGGGCAGCAAGACTTAGCACAATATCAATATACTCGTTTCGCTTTGTGAAGGAGCATAACAAGTTTTAACAGCTTAGGCACACACATTTACACGCGGTTTATCGTTTCTTAACACAATATATATACACATGGATGTTCACATTTAAAAAAAATGGTTTTATTCTTATTCCTTTTGCTTTTGTTTTCAGGAGAATTCTTAGCGCACACTAATTGGCAACAACAAATTATTGCTGCCTGTTGGTTATTTAGTTTCAATAATTTGTTTTCTATGCTTTAAGGGCATATTTGCGTTGTGGGAAGATGGAACGCTTGCGGATTTCCTTGAGGGTCTTGCGGTTGGCATCGCGTGGCGACAGGGCCTTGCGCATGGAGCGTGTCTTCTTCTTGCGCAGATCCAAAGGCTTGTACTTCTTGTTCTTGAAGACCTTGCGCAGATTCTCCTTCTGCTTCTGGTGCATCACAATGTAGACGCGTGCGATGGCCTTGCGGACAACGCGGCTGCATGAAGCAAGCAAAAAAAATTCAAGGAAAAGAACACAAATTAGTCAAACATTCAAAAGAATAGTAGGAGAGGGTATGAACAACTTACATCTTGGACAGCTTGGATGGTGCTCCACCGGTGACCTTAGCCACACGCAGATTGAGCAGCTCATTCTTGAGCTCATCCAATTGCTTGGTGAGCTCCTTCTTGTCCTTCGTTCTCAATTCTGAGCACTTGATCTTCACCTATGCGAGAAGAACAAAAACAATTTGTGGAATACTTTAGTAATTGGTTTATTAAGGCGTACACACAAAAAATAATATTCGACGCAAAAAGTATGCACAGTTTGATTCTTGTTTCATACATTTTTTTGTTATTTCATGCACGGATGTTATTTATTTTTAAGAATTATAATTCACAGAAACTTGGTACCAACCATTTTTCTCGCTGGTCACGTCAAAAAAGAAAGAACTAGGGCCGGACAATCGAACGAGGGCTATCGTATGAAAACAAACGACGATTTTGACAAATGGCAGTTGTGCCATTTTACAGCACTGGCATATAGATAGCTCAACACTGTTGTGTGTGGAGCGCTGCTGTTAATCGACACTGTGGCAACGCCAATAAATCCAGCCCACGACCCCCGCACAGCACAAGCAAATCCGCTAATAGTTTAAGTTTAATCGTAAATGAACTAACTATTAAGAAGAAAATAAAATAAAATATATACCCGACAAATCGCAAACATGGCTGACAGAGCAATAAAGCTGCTCATCATAGGAGAGAGCGGCGTTGGAAAGTCCAGGCAAGCAATTTAACACAATTCCAATTAACATTTGCAATTGCGTATTTCATCTGCGCACGCATACACACATGTAAACATGTAAACACTTAAACTGAGATAAGCGTTTTCTATGACTTAGTCATACAAGTGTATTGTTTATTTCGCATTCAAATCTATTGTGAATCTATTGTTTTTCGTTTGTTGCATATTCCAGCCTGATACGTCGTTTCGTTGAGAACAAGTTTGATGACAATCATGACGTCACAATTGGTATGGACTTTAAGAGTGCCATCATGAATGTGGATGGCATTGACTACAAGGTTGCACTGTGGGATACAGCGGGCGCCGAAAGATTTCGCAGTCTAACACCCAGTTTCTATCGCAAGGCGCTGGGCGCCATACTGGTGTATGACATCACAAATCGCGAATCACTGGTCAAACTGGATGCATGGATGGCAGAGCTGGACAGCTACAGTGATAATCCGAATATAGCCATTATTGTGGTTGGCAACAAAATTGATAAGGATCGTGTCGTTGACCGGGAAGATGGCCGTAAATTTGCGCGCAAACATCGGGCGCTCTTCATCGAAACATCGGCCAAATGTGATCAGTTCGTTAGTGATGTGTTCAAGGATATTGTGGAGAAGGTAGGCTTTTTATTGACATTATTATGACACTTTTTAAATTCATTTGTGATAATATTGACAACCCATTCCAGATTGTTTCATCAGAATATTTCGTTAACGGGAATACTTCGAATGGCATGACAATTGACAATACCCAGGATGTAGACTCAAGCCCATCGACGTGTTATTGTTGACGTGCGCGTTGTGCTTTTCCTTGGTTCATTCTGCTTTTCGATAATTAATTTTCTTAAATTTGTAGAGTATATTTATTTTAAACGTATCAATTTCAATTTAGTATAAATGCTTTACAACATATCCCAAAACAAAAAATGAAATGCCTCGATTTTGCAACGTCCGCTTCTGTTCGGTAAGCAACACGACGAAAATGTTTATATGTACCTAAACTGTAAATATAATTATCCCATACACCAACGCAGCGATTGGCTAACAATAATTTGCTACTGACTTCTTTTTTTGTATATACCAAAAAATAGAAAGCGCTGAATTGGTTCCGTTATTTTTAGCCCAGTCGCGCAAGCGCTCTATCCCTGTTCCCCTTGCTCCCTTTCATAGTTTGTTTTTGTTTTCTGTCTCTTTTTATTATTAAATTTATATAAAGAAATTTCTTCAAGTCAGAAAGCTATTTGCGCTAAATTAAATTTAAAAAAATTAAATAAAAGAAAAAAAAATGGATAAGGAAAAAACGCTTTTTAGATAGAAATGTACATGGAGCACGATTGTTATTCAAATTTCTTTTCATTCAGTTTGATTGGTGTTTGCGTGTGAGTGGGTGTTTAGTGTTTGTGAGTGTATTTACAAATATATGAATTTAATTTTAAATTGTTTTCTTTTCGTTTGTTGTAATTACCGCTAAAAACACGAGGTGACAAAATTGTTGACGCTAAAGCGATGTTTCGTCAAAGAAACTATTCCAGACGTACGCCCTATGTATGTACATTTTCTATAATAATAGTGTTTGGTTTTAATTTTTTTTTTTTCGTATTTTTTTTTCTTTTTTATAGTATCTAGGCATTACAAATGTAACTTAAAGTTATAGCAACGTCTCCGTTGTATGCGCTGCCATCTGTCCGTCATCTACTTGCCAGCGATGCCACTCTTTTTGGCATCCAGTTCGTAGATGAGCAAACGCCACATTTTCACCACAAACACTTCAGCCTCCTCGTCCAGCACCTGTCGCGTAGCATGAGTGGTAGTGAGAGAGAGGGAGGGAGATAGAAAGAGTGTGTTGTTTATTAATGTTGGAAGGTGAAGAATTTGATATTGTGTTGTACAATATATAGCGTATACTCACCATTTGGACATCGTCCAATATGCTTTGGGGCGGACTGCCGGCCAATACTTTGGAACATATAAAGTCCACTAACGTTGGCTCCGGCTCACCGATATATTCGATGATTTTCTTATTGATCCATGGACGTATTTTGCGTTCCATTAGACCGCTGTCAATCTCGTTGCGGTCAAGCTTATAATTAAATAGTTCCTCCTTTTGTGTGGGTATCCTGTCAATAATGCTTTTTATATGCCGCCGTTTTTCATCATGCACCTTTGCACCATTCTCATCCTTTTTGGTGTTTGACGCGGCGGCATCTGCGCCACCCGCAGATGCAGCTGCATCATTCTTACCATGATGTTTGCTGCCGGCATTGTTGGCACCGCTGCTGCCGCTGCCGCTGCCACTGCCGCTACCGCCGCTGCTGCTGCCGGCGCCATGCTTGCCATGCTGGCTGCTGCTATTCTTGCCACTTGACCCGGAGGATGCTGAGCCAGATCCATTACCACCGCCCCCGCCTCCAACTGCATTCGCTATCTTCTGGCTAACGGCAGCGGCAGCAGCTGTCGCCGCTGATACAGCAGAACTCTGACGCTCCGCAGCCGTCTGTGATGCGCTTATCGATGATGTGCTATTGCTTATATTGTCATCATAATCTGCAATGGACAAACCAAACACATATATCATTATAATATGTTCCACAATTGGTTTGATTTTGAAAATTGAGCATTGGATATATAATTTACATAGATCTATGCAGAAAATTGAAATTTATAGATATTATTTCGAATATAGATTGGAAGTACTCTGGTATTCCTTATCTACTGACTACCCTAACATAGATAGCTCTATTATCATTTCAGCTCTATTAGAATTTATTAGAATCGTTCCAGATATAATGTTCTCTTTGGATAAATTTTCTAATATATGCCATAAGCTGAGTAACCATAACTATTACTTAACTTTTATATTATATATATGATATAATTTTAAACTTGACAATATTTAAGTAATTCAATCTGCTTGAAATTCTCTCTAATATAACTCTAATATAACTAATAACTCTTTGACATTGGGTTCTCTATGGAGTTAAGTTACCTCCACATAGAGCTACTATATCATAGGCATATACTATTTCATTTTTAGGTATCATAACTCTCTTCTTAGACCTGAGATCATCTTATCAAGTTAACAAATCTATTAACATGCTGTCCTACTTCATCCCTAGTCTTATCTGCACAAAGTGGAGCATAAAAGCAAAGGAAATTTGATAAGGTTTATGGCGAAAGTCTATCCCATTTTAACATTCCTTGTTCTTTCTTTCTTTCTCCCATTATGACATTCCTTGTTCTTTCTTTCTTTCTCTACAGGGCATCTAGCAACCCATTACATAACTCTCCTTTATTCTTCTCCATCCTATCCTCTATCTCTCTTCCTTCTCACTCTCGCTCGCTCACCTAAAGGCACCAGTTTGCGCTTCTTGGGATTGATGTTTTCGTCGTTGTCGTCATCGTTGGTAAAGACGCCCGTTGTCTCGATCACCTTCTTCTTGAGACTGTTGCCGAGGGTGAGAGAGATGAGCGGCATGCTCATTGCCGAGGCGGCCGCAGCGGCTGCTGCCACCGTCTGATGGTCATTCTCTATGGCATTCATTGTGGGCGTATGGATGTTGGCTAATGAGTCCCTGGACTCGCTATTCTGTCGGCTGACACTATCGTCGCCGCCTCCGCCGCCAGCTGGATTGCTGTTGTTGCTAATGTTGTTGTTGTTGCTGTTCTTGAGATGGGAATAGCCGCTGGCATTGGAGGCCGTGTCGGCCATAGAGGCACGATCATCGTTCGTCGATATGGAATCCTCCGATGGCGGTGGCTTATGCACCACCGCACCACCTCCAACGCCAATCACGCTGTCTCGGCTGTCATAATCCTCGTTCAGCTGTTGCTTGCGTCGCTCTGCGTTCAGCTGCTGCTCCTGTTGCTCCTGCTGCAGTGGCTCGGCGTCACGTCGCTGCGCCTCCAGATTCACATTGATCAGAATACGCGGCTCGTAGAGTTTTTCGATTTCACGTCGCGCCTTCTCGAACTCCTGCGAAGGATTCTCATATTCGCCGCTAAAGATTTTGTTCTTCAACTCGGTCAGTTCGTCTGCCTCCTTTTCGCGATCCTTCGAATCGGCATCCGCTTCGCGCACCCGTTCCGCCAAGCGTTGCTGCAGCTCACGGCCTCGATAGTAAAGTGCATCGTCTCGTTCGTCATCGTAGTCTTCAACGAATTCCTTCAAGCGCTTGGCGTCCTTTTCGCGCTCCTCCTGACGCAGCATCTCCTTCAGGCGATACTGCAATGATTGATGATAATTTGTTAAGATTAATATGCTTCAATGACATGCGCTGATTCTGCATGGACCCTTTCTCTATTTGCTTTGATGACTCTCGCTTAAAGATAGTATACCCT
Source organism: Drosophila arizonae (assembly GCF_054131065.1). NCBI lineage: Eukaryota > Metazoa > Arthropoda > Insecta > Diptera > Drosophilidae > Drosophila > Drosophila arizonae. Next base: position 4,117,705 of record NC_142927.1, on the reverse strand, counting down.
AGTCTATTCCAATAGTCTTGACTTATACTATAATGACTACTTCAAACCTAATAGAGCCTACATCCAAATTATAATAGTTGAGTTACTACTACTATGTATAATATTTGGATTCACCCCAGCTAAAGCTTAGTGTGTCTCGCTCTTCACCTTTTCGTTCTCCTTGGCTTTGCGCTTCTCGCGTATCTCCCAGTTGGTCAGACGCTCCTGGTAGGCGGCCTCCTTTTCGCGCGCCTTCTTCTCGGCCTTTTTGCGCTCGCGCATCTCCTCCTCCATCTCCTTTTCACGACGAGCATCGCGCACCGGCTTGATGATCTTCTCTTCGCGCTCACGCTCACGTTCACGCTCTCTGTCCCGCTCACGCATCTCGATGCGCTCTCGCTCGCGCTCCCGTTCACGTTCCCGCTCACGTTCTCGCTCACGGTCACGCTCCCGTTCACGTTCACGCTCACGCTCCTTGTCGCGCAGCTCACGCATCTCACGCTCGCGCATCATTTCGCGTTCCCGCTCGCGCTCACGATCACGGTCACGATCACGCTCACGTTCGCGTTCACGATCGCGTTCCTTGGTGCGCGACTTGGAGCGTCGATCGCGACGTCGTCCCTCCTTGTGGGCGTCAGTGGTGCTGGTGGTGCGTTCCTTGTGATCCTTGGACAGGCGCGCAGGCGACTCATCGATGGTGAGTACCGACTCCTTGCGACTGCGCTGAGTGACTGGATCCTTGCTGGGCTGTTCCTTGTCAGTGATTTCCACAATTTCCTCCACTTCGCCGCCCACCGCAGAGGGTTTGCTGGCGCTGGCGCTCGCACTGGTAGCACCGCTGGCGGCGCTGCTGTTGTTCTTCCGCTCTGTTTCGCGCTGTTGTTTTTTACGCTCGCGCTCCTTTTCCTTCTCCTTACTGGCCAGCTGTTTCTCCTTTTCCTTCTCCTTCTCGAGCTCCTTGCGGTGCTCGTCGGCTTCGGCACGTTTTCGGAACTTGCCAATCTCACTGCTGATCAAATTGCGTTTCTCTTCCTCGAGCGCGTTGTCGTTCAAGGATTTGATCTTGATGTCATCTTCGCCGCGTCGCGTCTTCTTGTTGCGATTGCTGCTGCTGCTGCCATAGAGGTCGCCGCGATTGCTGCCATCGAAGCCCTCGAATTCGTGTTTATGCTCCTCGAGCAGTTCGTGCATCTGACTGGTGGCAAACTCGTCCTCAGTCTTTTCATCCACGGCATTGGGACCGCCCTCGCCATTCTTGCACTCCTTCTCCTTGTAATCCTCTATTAGCACTTTGTTCTTAGCATCCACCTTAGCCACCAGCTTCTTACCATCAATCTCCAGTTCGCTAAGCAGCCGCACAGATCTCATCGCCGCAATGGGACCGCTGCAGACAAAGGATGCGTAAGGGAGAGAGGGAGAGAGGTAGACCAATTAAATACCGTTTATGGCATAGAACCCGACAATGTTTTAGCTTACTCGAATTCACAAAATCCGAACGTGGAGACACGCTTCCAATTGATGACAACGCCACAGGTGGCCAATATGCGCTTCAGCAACGATTCCGGGACGCGTTCACTGATGTTGCCCACAAAGACAGTAATGACGGGTCCACGGAACTGAGGCTGTGGCTCTGGCGGTCGATGATACACTGTTGGCTGTGAGCTGATCGTCGCCGAGTTGCGATAGCTGCGTGGCGGGGGTATCGGAGGCATCAGCTAGCATGCCAAGCAGTGAAAAAAGAAATTTTCAATTCCCGGCAACATTTTGGAATAATTAATATTATATCGACTTACATGCGGCGGTGGTATTGATGCATTCATATATGGCGGCATCGGCGCACGCGGTGGATATGACATTTTGGTTGTTCCTTTTGTTGTGCCTTCCTGTTTTTAAATACTATTATTTTGTATTTTTGTATTTGTTGTTGGCGTGCGTGCGAATTAAAGCCGACACATTCATACACACCAACACACATGCAAGCACATTCGCTCACTCACACAAGCACACACGCACACATGCACGCGCGCACACGAAACAGGCACACACACGGGTGTGTTGGAGTGAACGTGAATCGTGTACGATATATTCGTAGATCAAATGCAAATATGTGTACACAGTGCTAACAACAAGAGCGTGTACGTTCAAGCCAACCACACGCGTATATTAGTCTTGAATCGCGTTTTTTGTCTTTCAATTTGTTAGTTTTTGTACATACATATGCAATTAAAGAAAACTACACGTAAAAAAGGCTGCTCTCAAATTTTCACCACTGCAGCCGCTGAACATAGAGATGGACAAGCGTGTAAGCGCTCTTGTTATCGCTTGCGCGTGCGATATATGTACAAATGCAGTCCGTTGTGCGTTGACAGCTAATCGACCATCTGCAGTGCTGTATAATTCGCGAAAATCTACGATCAGCTGTTTCATTAAATGAAAAACACGCACAAATACAATAAAAACATTCGAGATTTTATAACGAAATAGAGTACATATATATAGCAAAAAACGAAAATATATCAAATAATTCGATATATAAACATCCTGGCAGTTGATATTGGCATTTAACAGCTGCTGACATATATTTGTGTCTGTGCTGCGGCTATAAAAAGCTAAGTTAAATTTTTATTATTTTGGAAATTTATTTTAATTATTATACAATGCGTCTGGGTGGTGTGTTACGATGCCGCAGCGTTATTAAACAGCAATATGTGCCGCAGCACAAGCCCGTTTTGAATGATGATATAAAACGCTTGGAGGAGTTCTTGCTGTCCAGACCAAATATTTTGGTACTTACAGGCGCGGGCATATCAACAGAATCGGGTAAGCGTAAGCTAACTGCTATAAAACGAATTAAGCCGGACTAGCGTTATATAGCAATAAGCTTCTGTGAGTTATCTAATACATCTTGGGCGCAATTCTTAGTTAGGGATTTCTCACTGTAATTATATTAATATACCTTTCCCCTATTGGCAGGCATACCCGACTATCGTTCCGCTGGCGTTGGCCTGTACGCGCGCACCAATCACAAACCCATCCAGCATAGCGAGTTCTTGAAATCCGACGCAGTACGAAAACGTTATTGGGCCCGGAACTTTGTGGGCTGGCCAAATTTCTCAGCGACCCAACCGAATGCTACACATTATGCTTTGGCGCGCTTTGAGCGCGAGCTGCGCATCCAAGCGGTGGTCACCCAGAACGTGGACCGTTTGCATAGCAAGGCAGGCACCAAGAACATTGTGGAGCTGCATGGCAGCGGCTATGTGGTCAAGTGCTTGGACTGCGACTATCGTATCGAGCGGCACGAGTTCCAAAACATACTCACCTCGATGAATCCGGCATTCAGCGATGCGCCGGACATGATACGGCCCGATGGCGACGTCGAGATCCCAGCCGAATATATTGAAAACTTTAAAATCCCCACATGCCCGCAATGCGATGGCAACCTGAAGCCAGAAATTGTATTCTTTGGCGATTGTGTGCCAAGGGAGCGACTCGATGCCATTGCCAAGATGATCTACACCAGCGACGGACTGCTGGTGCTCGGCTCCAGTCTGCTTGTCTTCTCCGGCTACCGCATAGTGCTGCAGACGAAGGACCTGAAATTGCCCGTGGCCATTGTCAACATTGGAGAGACGCGGGCCGACCACTTGGCTGACATCAAGATCTCCGCCAAGTGCGGCGATGTGTTGCCCAAGCTCTTCGACTATCGTCCCACAACTTAAAGAAAAACAACGGATTTGTAATGCTCATGAAACTGTAAAAATATATATATATTATTTTTTAAAACATTGAAGAACCCTTTGGCACGGCACTACATGTTGTTTTCGATATATTGATCGATTTTGTCGTAGACGCCGCGATCGCTCTCACGATACCAAACGTCGGTCTCCACCAGCTGCAGCTGCATCAGTGTCTCCTCTGAGAAATCGCCAAGACGCTTATCGTCGATGGAAAAGCGTAGGGTGCAGCTGCCAACGCACGGATTTTCTAGCTTTTCATTGTACTCGTAAACAACAAGATAGAAATAGCCGTCGCTGAAAAAGGATTCGCGCAACGGCAGCGGTGGCTTAAGGAAATCGGCCAGCAGCTGCTGAGTTGATATGGGTTGACTATCTGGCAACTCAATGACGCTTGACTCAACGGGAATTGGTGGTGCAGGCAAGGGCTGTGGCTCCTGCAGCTGCTGTGACTCCTTGGCTGCCAATTCATTTAGCTTCTCGCAGCTAACATTTAGACGTTGCGAGGACTTAATAGTGATGATGGTGGCGTCGACCAGCGAGGACTCGTCCTCGGAGAGAACTGGGGAATCATCGTCAGCTGCGACGCTCAGCTCGTTGCAATTCTTAGGCATATAGAATGAAGAGTCAATGGACTCATATGATGTTGTTAACTGTTGCTTGGGCTGCTGGAGCTTGGCCTCCACCTCGGCGCACATGTTGCATTTGAAATTGTTCGGTTCGTTGGCGGAGGCACGCGATAGACGCATTGTGCCTACATAGCACTTGTAGTGGGTGCCGACAGCAGCGCAAAGGATGCACGGTTGAATAATCCAGGTGTTGCGATTGAAGTCGCGGCCCTTTGGGCACAGGCATATGGCCTGCTCGCAGCGCATGCGACGGTTGTGTAGCTCGCTGTAGGCGTTTGGCTGGCGCTCCCAGGTGGCATCGCGGTCGGGCACGAAGACCGACTGAAGGCGTATGTTGTCATGGAAAGTCTTCGAGCGGCACCAGAGACAGCGCAAGTAGTAGCCAGAGGCCAGAGCATAACGACGCATGCATGTGCGATGGGCGAAGCCCTTGCGGCAACAATCCCCGTAGGTGACATTGTGGAGCAGAAAAGGGGAGATCGGGCGGAAGCAGATGTCACACTGGGCCGACTTGGGCGGGTCGGCCACCAGCTGCCGCTTGTAGTCATCCATCGGTGCACAATTCTCGCAGTAGCTGCGGAAGTCATCACAGAATTGATAAACGCAACGATTTTCCAGGCCGCATATCATGTGGAAAACAATGCGGCACTTGAAGCAAATCACGCTGGCGCCCTTCTCGCGGCAGAAGGCGCATTTACGCTTCTGGGCAGCGACTGCCTCCTGGCGTATGTCGCGCAACAAGAAGCCCAGAATTCCGCTCGAGTCGCCGCCGCGTTGTGGCAAGTTCGAAGATAGCAGCTGTTGGCGGCAAAAAACTATGCGCATAAAGAATCATTTAAATGGTTTTTACTTACCAGACAATAGTAATGCACGGTTACATTCTGTTTGACCATCCATTCGCCGTAAAGTAATGCGTCGTCTTCTTCTTCGTTTGCATTGTTCTTATTGCATATATCACATGTACGCATTTTTTTAATATTTTTATTCAAACCACGATTGAAGCAACGCAAAGCATTACATTTATCGATTACTGATATATTGAAGCCCATTTTGACTGCTCAACACTGTTAGACTGAATATTTTATACAAGCAGCTCACTCACATCACTAAAACACACACACATAAAGTCAGCAGCTACTACGGCAACAACAAAAATTCGACGACGGCGACGACGACGACGACGATACCAACATAACATCAAGAGAGGCATTGACTAAACTGGCTGTTATTTATATAAATACACATAGAAAATCCTAACACAATGGCGTATGACTTAAAAAAGGAGTCTGACGTTAAGGAATATGTGGAAAAGCTGGGCGTTGAATATCGCTTTGGCTGCTATTCTGAAAAGAAACCGGAAGGTAAATACCAACAACAACAACAACAACAGCAGGCGGCCAATATACCAGAAGCAGCAGCAGCAGCAACAACAACAATAACAACATAACCTAGGTTTTCTTCTTGTATTCGTAATTGAATTACAAAACAAAACATCGGCAACTTTGTAAATGATATGTGAAAATCTAAAGCTGTGGATGAAATTCCAACTGATTGCACAATCTAAATATGCATTTGTTTTTACAAATATTTTCAGTGTGCCACTTGCTGGGCGATTATTTGGAGGGAATTAAGAAGGATTTCGAGAAGGCATCCAAAGTATACAAATCAACATGTGACGACTATGGATATGCCAAGTCCTGCTATAAATATGGCAACTATAGCTTCCTGGGCAAGGGTAAGAGCGGCAGCAAAGGTGAGCCTCGCGTCGCCTATCAGTACTATGAGAAGGGCTGCAATCTGAACGATTCGGATGCTTGTCTGCATTCCGGTCTGCTGCTCGTCTCACGCTCCATGCCCAAAGAGATTGACCGAAATGTGCCTAAAGTGAGTTGGGTCCAATTATACCGCCGCAGCCCTAACGTCTCTTAATTCGATCTGATTCCGCTCTGATATTTGCAGGGTTTGCAGTTTCTCACCAAGAGCTGTGACATGAACAATGCCACTGCCTGCTTCTATTTATCTGGGATGCATATTTCGGGCGTGCAGAAGAAGCCGGAGGATGCGTCCACCGCGGCGCAGGCCAAAACGCTTAAGGACACCGATTACATTGTGCTCAAGGACATGAAGAAGGCCTTTCAGTTCGCCTACAAGGCGTGCGAATTGCGTAACATGTATGCGTGCGCCAATCTTAGCCAGATGTACAAACGCGGCGATGGCATCGAGAAGAACGAGAAGGAGGCGGAGAAATATAAGAAGCTGGCGCTCGAAATGCAGGAGGAGATGAAGAAGCAACAGGAGACGCTCAGTTTTCAACAAGGCGTCGGCATGCCAAACTGATTTATCCTATCAATATCTACCTATATGTACATGCGCATGTATACAGATATATATATATTGTTATGTACATGTATATATATTTGTGTGCGTGTATAGTCAAGTTTCATATCCTTTTGTTTCTATTATCTCTACTTTTTGCCTATTTTGTTCCGTTGAGATTTCGTAAAGATTTGCTATAACTAATTTAAGTGGGTTATATATATATATACTATATACATATAGGTATATATGTATTTTTTGTTTTTTCGTGTATATAGACAGCGGCATTTGCGTTTTCGGCATGTGTTTTGAAAAATTCCTAGTTTTAATTGTTAAAGTTTAAACGATAAACCAGAGAAAACGAAGAAAAAAAAACAAGAACCTTATATAGTCCCGTTGATACCTTAATTAAATACAAAGAAACAAACCAAAATCAAGCACAAACACAAATGACTTTCATATATACATATATATAAAGCAAATAAAAAACTGCAATGATAATGCTAATCAGAGCTGTGAAATATAATCAAAGCGTTTCAATATGACTAGCTTAAACTATGCAGTCGATTCCAATCAGATTCAAGTGACATTATATTGCAAAGGGAATGTTTACCACAATCTTTAGATTGATTTAGCAATGTTCTAGCAGTAATTCGGCACAGTCTAATTGGAAATGCAATTGGAAAGACAGTACTAATTAGAACAGAGGTATTCACTCCAATAAGTCATAAGCTTAAACTCTCGAATTGTGCAACAACGAGAATGCCAATGGGATTACTATTGCAGTAATGAGGCATGTAATTTAATAATTAATAATTAATTTATATATATAAATATATTGTATATATGTATTGTATATATCATCCGAAAAATATGACACATATATTTCTATAAAGTATAAGTTAAAGCCAATTAGAGAACATCTTGAGAGCTTTCGTGCCAGCTGTGCGTGTTCTATTTAATAAGTATGTAGTTGCATACCTAAATATATAAGGTATGGGCTCTTTTGTCTATAGTATGATTAAAAACTTTGATCACGACATATTTGTATCTATATTTGGGCCTATAAAGAATGTCCAAATCTCTCTCTATTGCTTCCACATTCACGAAGTCGTAACAAAGCTCGGTTCTGACCCATATGAAGAGATCCATGCAAACATTTAATATTTAGCCCGTCAGTTAATAAATCAGTCAATCGGTCAGCTAGTCATTGAATTAATGGATTGTTGGAATAATCATTCAATCAATCAATCGTCTAATTAATAAGTTAGTTCATCAATCAGTTCAGTTCAATCAATTCACAAAATCAATCTGTAATACTAATATTATTCAATTAATCGGTCAATCAGTAATTCAATTATTCAATCTGTCAAGCTATTACTGTGGATTAAGTGGATTATTCGACATCATTCAATCAATCAATCAGTCATCAGTAAGTTAGTTCATCGGTAAATTCAGTCAGTCAGTTAATTAATTAGTTAGAAGATCAAATCTGTCCGACAATGAGTTAAATAATCAGCAGTCTATCAGTCAATCAGTCAATGAATTAGTTAGCCAATCAACCAGTCAATCAATCAGTCACTCAGAATTTAAACAGCTAATCGGTCGCTTGAGCAATTAATTATTCGATCAGTCAATCAATCAGTTATTCAGAAGTCATTCAATCAAATCAATCAGGAATTCAATTAGTCAAACTATCATTAGGTCATTCAAACTGTATTTCGGCCCATTATTCACTTAGTTATGTAGCTATGATCTTAATCAATCAGTTGGGCCGTCTCTAATCAGCTAAACAAGTCATTAATTAGTTAATCAATCAGTTGTTTTATTAATCACCACGCAATTGTCGCTTCATCTATTCAGAGGGGCAGTCAATCAGTCAGACTCTATATAAGCATGCCAAAGCCAAAGATTTCTCTAATTAGAATTGCGTACGCCCAATTGGGAAATCAAACCATTTGCTGCTTACCCATGGAACTTCGATGAAGTCCAATGGGACACGTAATGCTTAGGTCTTTCAAGACACTCATCATGAATAGAGCGAGATAAGCGCATAAAAAGGTAAAACAAATAAAATGATCTCGCATAATTTTTTGTTCACATTTCATATTTTTGTATAGCTTTTAAGCTGTCCTGTTTGTCAAGATTTCTGTTTGATTAACTGTAATATAAATATTTGCAAACACATGTGCCAGACAGACAGAGACTGGGAAAAGAGGGAGAGGTATGCTAGTAACAAAATATATTTTACGTATACTTATTTTTTTCTTCCAATTTTCCCTTTTTTGGGAGATGACGAATTTTTTGTTTTCTTTTTTCTTCATTTTTTTTTCTTGGAGTATTCAGACATGTTTCCCCGATAAGATGAATGAATATTTAATGAATGGGGGCACATATTGCATAGGCAAACTAAGATCCGCTGAGATGTGATAAGAATGAATTGGCTTTGTACACGGGGAGAGGGACGAGGAAAACTTTATTTGTTAGTCGAGGCGCCTCATTTCGGTTGCTATATCAATCTCTTTTTTGTATAATACTCGCTAGCAGCGCACAGTGGTCGATTTCATAGGCCAAAAATGCAAAATTGATTTTTTTAATTTGTAACATTACGCATTATTTTCATTTCTTAAAATAACATTTAAACCCACTGTACACTAATTTTTACATCTCGTTTGCACACGCTACAAATAGCAAAAAAAAATAGACAAAAAAAATTTATATATAATAATAATAATAAAAATCGTGGCCTTTGCAGTGAACGAAGCTGAAAAGTGGTCTCTGACGACAAAATTACATTTTAATATTAAATCGTGTCTAATTATTATAAATTATTATGAATATTGAAAGAGAAGGTTAAGACTATATAACTAAGTGAATTTTGTAAAATAACTTTTATATTTTATGTTTTCTAAGTTTGTAGTCTCAATTTTAGCTGCCGCCTTTCGCCTCCCTTTCTGTTTTTCTACCTTATGTATGTGGGTGTATGTACCTGCTTAATTTGTTTCTGGGCTTTCATTATTTGTGTTTTGATCGTCATATGCGTTTCTGTTTGAGATGAATGATATTGAAAAATCTTTGCAAAAAGATGTACGAATTTAGATTGTCTCCATTACATAAGATATTTCAAATATTTTCTTCATGTTGCCTATAGACTCGAAATGGGACTGTGGTAAATAAAAGGCGCGAGTTTCGTAATAAAATGGGTTTAATTGTCAACAAGTGGAAGTAGATCTTAAAATGATGGGAACACTGCAAGAACATTTTTTTTAAGTATCCTCACATATCGGCCGCTACATTACTGAAAGCCTCATCATCATCATTATTAATGCGGACAAATTTAGAGCATTATCGCTAGATACTCGAGCTAACAGTAAACTATTCCTGGCATTACCTTCCTAATGCACTGGCATAGAATATTAATTCACGCTTCTGATGTTATAAAATATGCATTGCTTTCAATTGGTGAGCTCTCTGAAGAAGCTGCTGAGGCAAGGAATATAGACTTTAAGATGCTTCGCCTCAATCAACACGAAAACTTCTCCGAGTAGCTACAAATTGAACAGATTACTTATGAGCTCAGATCCTCTAATCAGTGGTCAATGAAAGTTACCATGCAAAAATAATTCGACTCTATTGAAATCTGTCGTTAATTTACTTCAATAATATAACAAATCTCTATTCACTTATCAACAATTTTTAATTTATTTATTTCGGGTAGGGGGTAGTGGCGTTTATATATGAAAATGTTCTTGTTTATTTCTTATTATAATTTTAAAAACCTATAAATTTCGCTTTGATATTAGTCGCAGAAGTATTTTTGGCCGCTAATTTCATGCAAGACCGACCACTGTGCAGTGGGGCAAGCGGGCATATTTTTATAGATAGATTTATATAGATATCTATAAGAAGTCGTATTTAGTAAACCAAATTCTGCATTATGAAAAGATACGGTATTCTGCAGTCGGTGGTAGTCGATTGCTAAGTTAGTACTTGTTTTTTAGTTCATCTTATCTATCTTTATGTTCTTTCGTCCACGTAATCTTACAATTCGCATAAGTAAACGATGCTAGATTCAATATTTTGATGTTCTCACAATTTCTGACAAGTTTTTTCGGTCAAGATGTTTTTTTTTTTTTTTGTTGCTAGGTATACCGTTTATATTGATATAGTATAATTTTTAGTTTTCAGACCCACATATGTATATACATACATACATATGTACATATATACATACATAAGGTTATGAGTGCATTACTAACATCAATAATAAATTTAGTAATATACATATATTCATATGTGTAATATAATATAATATTTGTCTAATTAAAAACTTAAAAGTAGTTCAATTAAACAGTTTATTCTAGGTAACTGTTAGCTAACTGTTGTTTTTTTCTCTCTCATTTTTTTTTCAAAACAAGCCAAGCCCAAATCAAAATAGCCCAATAAATAACTTTCTTTGATGGCACGAGCTATTGAGAAAAAAGAAAATAAACATAATTAGTTGGTCGCTGTACCATGACATGACCTTTGCCGCATAGGATTGTATGCTGTTCAATTGTTCAAATGCCGCTGTCAAATCGCGTCGATGTGAGGAAACTGGAGACTAGTCGACGACAACAACAAGAACAACAACAGAGCTGCGGGCATACTATGCATGTATGCATATGTGTATGCGTGTGTGTGTGTGGTCAGCATGCAATCGTACTTATATGCAACCACATATGTGCGACAAGTACAAGTATATAGTCTATATAGGCTAGTTAAGCTGCCTATATGTATGTAAGCAGCATGCACATACACGCACACACAGACACACACTAATATATGCATAGGTACATACATATGTATTTGAATAAAGCAGGTACAGACACGGACCGAATGGGTGACTATACAAAAAAAAAAAAAAAAAAAAAAAAAAAAGAAAAAAAGAAAAAAAAAAATAAATCAAGCTCGGCGAAAAATTTTCGATGCTCAGTTTCGACTAAAGCGCTATCCGAAACATCGAATCAGTTTAACGTCAAACGTCGGCGGCATCAAGACAATATAGAATAAAATAAAGCCAAAGCCAAAGCCAAATGCTAAACTAAACTAAAGTAAACTGAAGCCAAACCAAATGCGAAAAGTTTAGACTATAAATACACGCACATACACAGCCAAGCATTCATCATTCATACATTCTTGCATATAAACATGCATACATGCATACACACACAGGCGTAAGCGAGCATAAAGAAATGTGAAAGATGCGCGCGGTCAACTGAGCAACGGGATTCGGGATTGACATTCTTCTTTCAATTTTTTTTTCTGTTTGTGTTGTATTTGTTTGTGTTTGCCTATTGTCATTGTTGCTGTTGTTGTTCTTGCGGTGCACAAAAGTGTGATAAAGATAAAAGACAAGTGAGAGGCGTTATTCGCGACTGTCACGAGGCGCGTGCGTGTGAGCGAGATCGCAGGCGCAGCTGTGCTGAATGCTGGCGAGGAGCGAGCGCAAGAACAAGAGCGAGACCCGAAGACGAAATTGAAAAAGAAGAAGAATCTAAATAGGAAGAAAGGCAACGGCGGGCTGACAGTGGCGGCGGCTATTTTATGATTGCCCCTTGATTTATGCCTTCTGCCTTAAACGCGGTCCGACAACGCGAAATGCATTAAGTGACACGCACACACACACGCGCGCGCGCAAACACACACACACAGAATTGTGTGTGGGTGTGTTTGAGTGTCGCGCCACGCCGCGCCTTGTGCTTTAAATTGCCACCTCCCCCCTCCCCATACGATCAAATAGTACCAGCTGCCCCCTGTCGACGCCCCCACCCATCCCTTCACTAAGATCTTCACGACAATTGAAAATAACGCGCGTTTATATAGAGGCTTAAAGCCAGCTACATGCTGTGCGTGTGTGTGTGTACGTATATGTGTGTGGGTGGCTGGTTGCTGTGTGCGGCTAAGCCGCACAGCCGCTAAAGCGCTGAGAAGAGACGCAAAGACAAAGACGGAGACAGCGCGAGGGGACGCCACCAACACCACCAAGCCAGGCAGGCAAATCAACACCATTGAAGTGGAAGCGACAGAGATTGAGATTGAGATTGCGTTTCATATAGCGGCCGCAGCGCAGTTTACGAGTGTCCATCACCACTACAACACCGTGCAGCAATGGAAGACTCTTGGGGTCTTAGCAGCACTACGGGTACGGGCACAAATTACATACTTAAAATCTCAAATAAAGTAGATAAAATCAAATACATTTTTAAAAAAGAAGAAATACAATCAAAGTAAATAAGAACAGATCGAGGCAAAACTAACCTAAAAGCTAACTCTCAAATTCAAGCACTCAAAAGGAGGATAAAATAAAACAAGTGTTGAAAAATATGAAAAAACAAATAATTCACTAAATAATCATTAAATGGGATACATCCATAAGCAAAAAATACAAAATTATGTGCTAATATAAATGTATCTGCATTTTTTTGTCCTTTTTGTTATGCGGCAAAAAATCAAAATGAATTAAGCAATTAGTGTTGATTTAGTGTGCGTGTGTGTGTGTGTGTGTGTGTGCAGTGACGTCATACATACATGCATACATATATATATATATACTTATATGTATATGTATATATATATGTAAAATATAACTATATTGTAATTCAAAATGTTCGTCGTCGTCGCTTAGAAATGTTTTTTTTCTGCACATTTGTCGGCGCGTTTTTTGCCGTTTCTTCATCTATGTACATACACATACATATATATACACATATCTTAGCTTGAACAGAACATATACTAGCGCATATGATCTATTTATATGTATATAAATATATATATATATGTATATAAATAAATAAATATATATATATATATATATATATATATATATATATATATATATATATATATATATATATATATATATATATATATATATATATATGTGTGTGTGTATGTATGTGTCTCGCGTAAACTAAAGCATATGGATCAATTGTCTAAATTGGCTCATTAAGTGAAACTTAATGACATTTACTATGCACAAAAAAATACCAACAAAAAGGCAAACAAAAATTTAGAACTAAATCAAAAGACTGTTGTTGTTGTTGCTGCCGTGACTATTGTATAGTTTTCTTTTTACTTTTTGTTGTCGTTGTTGTTGCTGTTGCGGAAAACTTAATTTTTATAGATGACTTCATTTGTATGTGGCTAACGTATAATGCGGCGTATGCGCAATGCGATTAATCATACGCATTAAGCGAGCCCGAAAGCACTCAAAACTGAAACAAAAATGGTTTTTCTTCAAATTAAAAAAAAAAAACATTTTGTTATTTCAATTGGTTTTCTTCAATGTTTACTAACTGAAATGAAGCTGGTTAATAGTTTTCAATGCATAATTTTTAAAGTTAATCTGAATTAATCGCAGCACAAATCAAATCAAAAAATCAAATTTGTACAAACAGCAGCAAATTGTTTTATTTATTTATTTATTTTTTTTTATGGGTTAATTGTTCGAACGCATTGAAGCGTTGCATGAAAATAAACAACAAAATAAATAGAACTAAAACGAAATTAAAAAATGTATTCGAATTACACGCAACTGCAAATGTCATGTCTCATTGCTTAAAGCTAAATCAATTCTACTACTAACAAGCAGCAACATTTAATAAACAGTTATTTAAGTTTCGAACAGTCCCTTTAAAAGCTAAGCGGGAGGAGAAAAACCTGAGAAGCTAGCCGGTTGCTTTCTTAATGAACAAAACTGAACTTATAGATAAAAATAGTTGTAGATACAGATACAGATACAGATACAGATACAGATACAGATACAGATACAGATACAGATACAGATACAGATACAGATACAGATACAGATACAGATACAGATACAGATACAGATACAGATACAGATACAGATACAGATACAGATACAGATACAGATACAGATACAGATACAGATACAGATACAGATACAGATACAGATACAGATACAGATACAGATACAGATACAGATACAGATACAGATACAGATACAGATACAGATACAGATACAGATACAGATACAGATACAGATACAGATACAGATACAGATACAGATACAGATACAGATACAGATACAGATACAGATACAGATACAGATACAGATACAGATACAGATACAGATACAGATACAGATACAGATACAGATACAGATACAGATACAGATACAGTTGCTTAGATAATATGCAGATACAGATACAAAATCGTGGACAGGAGCTTACTACATGCGAGGCACATTTATTCAGAGATACGGCGCGATGCGATGCGATGAGATGAGATGGGATGAGATGAGTTGGGTGCTCTCAAACTTAACTTAAACGATATACAAAAGTCATATTAAAACGCATTGTTGGCGCTGATTTTGCTTATTTATGTACAAAATATCTAATATGAGCTTAAATGTATGTTCGTCTTTCTCTCTCTGTCTTTCCGTCTCTCTTTCTACCTTTATATACACAATATATATGCATATATAGATATATGAATGGACTTTGGGTTTAGTGAAATATTTGTCCGTCTCTCTTGTAAAACAATGAACAATTGCTCCAAAGAGGTGTATACGTAATATATATTAGGATATTCAGCTGTGGCCAGTGTTAGGCAATGCGAACAGTTTGTGGATCGCTGTGGAAGCATTATTTAACAGATACTCTATACTCTATACTCTATACTCTATACTCTTTACTCTATACTCTATACTCTATACTCTATACTCTATACTCTATACTCTATACTCTATACTCTATACTCTATACTCTATACTCTATACTCTATACTCTATACTCTATACTCTATACTCTATACTCTATACTCTATACTCTATACTCTATACTCTATACTCTATACTCTATACTCTATACTCTATACTCTATACTCTATACTCTATACTCTATACTCTATACTCTATACTCTATACTCTATACTCTATACTCTATACTCTATACTCTATACTCTATACTCTATACTCTATACTCTATACTCTATACTCTATACTCTATACTCTATGCCCTATATACCCTATAGGGTATTCAGTAGTGCTAATGTGGCTGTTATTCAATTAGTGTGAACTTAATTAACTGTGATTGAACATTTCGCTGATTGTTATCCATGTTAAATTGATTATCATTAACACCAACGCGACGCCAGCCGGCGACAACTTCTCTTTGCTGTAAATGTTGATTAAACATTATTGCATTATGCGGGCCGATTCGTCGGTTACAAAATGTGTTCGGGCTCAATTGACCCATAAGATGACGGACAGACACTAAAAAACTAACTACAAGCAGAAGATGCAGAAGAAATAGTAATGCCGTTGTATACTCTGGATCTGCAGCAAGTGCCAGCCACATTTGGGCTGGCACCGTCACAGATTGTTGGCTTCTTATATAGCTTAGTAAATTCCAATGTTGTTTTTCTTCTTCTTCTTCATTTGTCTTTTAGTGTTGTATATATGCTTGTTTGTGTGCATAGAAGTATTATTGAGCTGTTGGCCGACGTTACGTATCAAAATTGTCTTCAATTGCTTATCGAAATTTATGCAAATTGCCCTACAAATGAAATGGAAAAAAAATTACAAATATGTATACTCAAAATATCTATCTATAGACGCCTTAGACAGGTGTCCAAAAAAAAAAAAAAAAAAAAAAAAAAAAAAAAAAAAAAAAACATATATTCATACATAGATAAAAATTTTTAAAGTTATTATTATATAGATAATAAAGTTTATTTTCCCAGCTCATTTGTGCAAATTTAATAAGTTTTTTTTTTATCTATCCTCTAAACTACAGATTTTACAAGATTTTTAAGCAGCTAATGATTTGAATACAGTTTTAAATAAATTCATTATTAAATTTGTATAAGCAATTTCTTTAAATTATTCTATAAGTGATTAAATTGATAATATAATGTCATATTGTTTGTTCTTTTCTATCATACTTAGTTTAAATTTTAATGAAACGTCACAAAATGTTGGTATCTGAGGTTCCGGAAAATGCATTATTTATTTCTCACAACCCAATTTTATATTGTCAGAAAAACGGATATCGCACAAACCAAATATACTCATTTCACATTTGTGAATGATTATAAAAGATATAATATTTTATAATATGAACTTAATGGTTTATTTTTATCAACCTATATAACATGGATATAAAGTAGCGTAAATATGATAGAAAGAGAATTGTTTACGTACCTACTACGGGTATGACTAAGTAATTTAAGTAATGCCCCAAATGTTGTTTGTGTTTTATAATTTTTTGTAATTTATCGGTCAAGTTTTGTCTTTTTTTTTTTTTTGTTTTTGTTTTCTCTCCTATTTGTTGTTGTCTGTGTGGTTTTCTAGAGCGCCGACATGCGTCGCTTTTTATTATTCAATTTGTTGATATCGAGAGATCAAAGCGCTTCTCGTATTTATTGTTTCCGTTGCTCGATAGTGCTATAGAATAGACTATCCACCGATCCAACGGAACTCGACTCAACCCAACTCAAGTCAACTCAGCTGAAACTCAGCTCAGTTGATCGATTATCAAGTGAAGTCGGCTACCCGCAATTGATATCGCTATCCGAATCGTACACGAATCAAGCATTCAGCACTTCGGCTCTTGTCTTATGCTCACGCTGATGGAATGTCAAGCGAGTATATTTGTTGCAATTGCGGGAATTTGAATTTGACATTGAACTTAGAAATTACATTTATCTTGATATTGATAAGATATAGATATATGAAAGTACCAAAATACCAAAGATTTCTTTGGTTATATATTTACATATATAACCAAAGAAATCTTTGGTATTTTGGTATTTTAGCTCTCTTATTTTCTCTATCTTATTTCCTAGACGTATATCGTATATCGTATATATAGGATGTGTGTGTGTATACTCTCCTCAACAATTGAAAATTGAAAATCTGATACTACTTTCTCATATGCATTATCTCTATTATCTCACTTAATAAATAAACTTTACTTTCAAAGAATATTATAAATTGGATTTATCTACATATCGCACAGTTTTATAGCTAAATTGAAAATATCTTAGAGATTCTAAACAATATGTCTGTTCCATGATCGAGTATTGCGTAGTCGATTGGACTCGCACTTGCTGGCTTCTTGTTTCTTATTATGAGTGTTGATTGTTGTCGATTCCTTAGATGGGATCTCTCTGTGGACAGAGTCTTGTCGTGGTTCTTGCTGCTTTGCCGTTTTAGTTCTTTACCGGCGCTTGAGAGCAAGAAGCGAGAAATTGTGACTAAAAAACTACAAAAATAATAATAGACATATATATGTTCGAAAACGGCACGAAATATCGAAATAATTAAAGTGACAAACGTAAACATGAAATGTGCGCATTGCGATTATTTATTAACATCATCTATAAATACTACGAACTCTACACAGACGTTGATCTCTTAATTGATGCTTAAAGATCTGTGAACTCTGTGTGTTAAATGAGCATGAAATTGAATAGACCTAACATTAATTAATCAAGCGATTATTCTTATTCGCACGTAATGCTCGTAATACCCATTTGTAAACAAAAACTCTATCAATTTCGTATTATCATTAATAATTGTTGGCCGTCTGATGATAGATGCTCAAGTTTATTTCTTGATTTTTTTTTTGTTTTTTTTTTGTTTTTGTGCCATTACAAAGAATAATACGAGTTTTGGAGATATCGATAATTTGTATTTTTTATTCAGTTCCATAATATGTATTTACGATTTATTATAAAATGGAGCGCTCAAAAGTAGGCAATATATTTCGAGCTATGAGTGGAGAGTGAAGATATTAATGAAGTTGCAGATAACCAATAAACAATGAATAATGAAGGATGAATACTGGATAATGAAAAATGAATAATAATGATAATGATGATAATAATGAATATGAATGATAAATAATGGACAATGAATAGTAAAAAGAGAAAAATGTTTGATGATAAAGATAATGAGTGTAGAATGAATAATGGATAATGGAAAATGAATGAATTGATGAGAATGAATTGATGAAAGATGATTATAACAACGATATATTGACGAATTTTGTATAGTGAATGATAATAATTAATATTATAAAATAAATATTGAACAACGAATAATCAATAGTAAACAAAAACTGCATAATTAATAATGGATAATGACTAATGAGTAATAAATGATCAATAATGAATAACAATAGATAATCATGAATAAAGAAAAATAAATTGCAAATAAATAATAATGGGCTATGACTGAACAGTAATGAAAAATGATTATGACTCATGAGTAATGGATAAAGCAATAAAGCATTCCAAGCATTTGCAATCTGATTGTGTTTTCGGCTTCATCTCTTCACAGATATAAATTGCACTCAGCCCGCCATTGATGATTTCCCCAGAGATCTATTCACGGAGGCGCAAAGACAGTCCGGTGCTGTTGTACTTCATGTTATAGCCAGTTTATATTTATTTGTAGCATTAGCAGTAGTATGTGATGAGTACTTTGTGCCAGCTGTTGAGAAAATATGTGCAGGTAAGCTTCAGATTCAGACAATTTCAAGTGGCCTCAACTCAATATCGAAATCTCTTTATCGCCCTCAGCACTCAATATGTCCAATGATGTGGCGGGCGCCACGTTTATGGCCGCGGCCACATCAGCGCCAGAGCTCTTTGTCAATGTGATAGGCACATTTATCACGGAGGGCGACATCGGAGTGGGCACCATTGTGGGCTCCGCGGTATTCAACATACTCGCTGTGGCCGCCTGTTGTGGCATCGGTGCTGGCATGGTAAGACTCTGAAGTTCCAATGGAATGAATATCCTTGTGCCTAACATGATCTACGATCTCAATAGACTATACCGTTGGATTGGTGGCCTCTAACGAGAGATAGCATCGCCTATGGCATTACGGTCGCCATTCTCATCTGTGTGATGCACGATGAGCGCGTCGAATGGTATGAAGCATTGATTCTGGTATCGCTCTATGCGGTCTATTTGGCAGTCATGTATTTCGATAAATCCTTTCAAAAGTGCGCCAAAGGTAAGTCCAACAACGAGAACCAGAAACACACACACTGCAGGAAAACACCAGAGCATTACGAGAAGCATTCAAAACTCTGTTTATTATCTAAACTAAAGCTAAGGTCTCAGGATAATATGCAAATATTTATATGTGAACAAGAGACTATATGAGATAGTTTATGAACATTGATATGAGCTATTTGGAAAGCCAATTTCAACCTCATGTTAACTAGGGATATGTAACAAAAGCAGCTTGAAGTATAGATTGTACGGGTTGCTTGAGCAATTGGTAGGAATTTGTATCTAAGCCAAAGTTAACTTCTTGTTAGATGACAGCTTTGACATGAGCTTTTGACAGCAACTATATTGTATATGTATTCTTTATTAACATAGGCAGGAACTTAATATTTATATGGAAGTCAACTATATGATGAGATATATCTAAGATTTGGCTTCCTAGCAGGAGTTTAATTAACATTCAGCTGAATGGGTAAATTTAACATTGAGATTGGACTGAATGTTATATATCAATTTGACTGAGCTGCACTAAAGATTTGTAACTTTGGTTGAAAGCAAAGGCTAATTAAATATAAAGTAGATATAATGAAAATTTAAGTAGAAAAGAGAAGTTTAACATTAACTTTTGACAGTAACATCGACTTTCATAGAACATAGACTTCAATGAAAGTGAATAACATATTTTATGCTGAGTCTGAGATTTTAAAATGCAATTTTCACACAAACTATAGGGTTTTGGCACTAATTGTAGGTTACATCAAAACAGAGCGAGAGAGACAGATAGATAGTGATAGGCAGAAATAAGAATAGAAGATAGAACATACAGAAACACACATACACCTATACATATCTACACGCACCTATATACACACACTCACACACTCAAGCAATACATAACAGAAGTACCAACTCTCACACACAGGTGGCGTTAAGCAGGCGCGTTCGCGCAGCCGCTCCTCCAACTGCAGCATACACACAAAGAACAGCAATGAGAAGGAACCAGGTACAGCAAATACACAAATAAACAAACAAATACCCTGCAATGTGGCATATTGGGGAGTTCAAGGCTAATTGAATCTTGTTTGGCATTTCGCAGAGCTCGTGGAGAATCGCATTTGCCATAACATGGCCAGCATTCAGCTGAATGGCGGCCTTAACAACGATCAGGCCAAGGTCAGCAGCGGCACAGCAGCTGCAGCTGGAGCTGGCTCTGGTGCTGCTCCAGGAGCTGGCGGTGCAGCTGCAGCAGCTGGCGCAGGAGTTGGAGCAGCAACCGGCGTAGGGGCAGCTGGAACTGGAGCAGGAGCAGGAGCTGGAGCAGGAGCAGGAACTGGAGCTGCCATTGCACCCGTCGCTATCATGGACAATGCGGATGCCGAGGCACAATTGGCAGTTGTTGCGGCGGCAGCAGCTGCCGTCGAGGAGCCCGAACAGGAGGGCTACTCGCTGCTGACATACCCGAAGGGCACCAGCTGCTTTGCCCAGTTCACCTGGATCATTATCTGGCCGATCCACCTGCTCTTCCGCATCGCGATACCCGATTGCAAAAAGGCCAAGAATAATAAAATCTTTCCGCTTACGTTTATCATGTGCATTGTCTGGATTGGATCCCTATCGTATTTCGTTGCGTGGATGATAACCATAATTGGTGAGTGGATCATCGACATTATGGCATGAACTGATTCATAATTCATAATTCTACAAAAGTCTCTAATGTGAAATCATACAGTTCATGGCATAAACTTAGTTTCAATGATAAGGGGTATTCCTAGAGAATTTATGATTCTTTAGGCCTATCTGTTATAGATATATGTATGTACATACAGAAATGCGGTTTGACGGACAGATAGAAGTAGAAACGGAAGGACTGACTAACGGACAATAGATAACACAACATGGCTTTAGTTTGGGAAAACTTTTTGTTCTTCTTGACATCAAGGTCTTACGTGCTTCTTGGGTGCACTACATCACATGGTTTTATATGGAACTTAAACACGTTTCCTGTGTACTTTTAGCTTAGCGATACTAGATTACAAGACTTCCGATATACATTCAAGTAGTATTATATTTTAAGTCCTTCGTTCTGTCTCCCTAATCTACTGACACAATTTCGAAACTATCAAGTGGTCTAGTTCGGTGTTATGTCCGATTTTTTTGCACTGTCCTTCCCCCGTACTTAATAATACTTGTGCTTTTCTAGTCTTGATTATGGTTTGCTATCATAACTCCAACTCCTCAATTTTGTTGAAGATTCCATATCCTTTTATAGAGAGGAGTATTCCTGATATTTCTGCTGTCTCCGACTGACTGTTACATCGAACCTATCCTCTCTGCACTTATTTGCTGCGATGGAACCGCTCTCCACCTCATATCAAATTCTAAAGCATCTACCCATACATCGTCACCTTATAGTAAAATGGCCTTTGTTGCTTCTATTAGAAGTCTCAATATTCTTTTAGTGGCTCCCTCAACATTTGCCATCGGTCAAGAGCTTCAAGCCTCGACAGATTATACTTAGTTACGATATTTCCAAGAGTTTATTCAAGTAGTATGCTATTTTCAGCCTTAGATATATGAGTAGTATTAGCATTACTATTATTATCATCATCATTGCTCATTTGATTGACTTTTTCTCTTGTCTTTCTTGTCTCATCAGGCGATACACTTAAGATACCCGATTCGGTGATGGGCATTACGTTCCTGGCAGCCGGCACCAGTGTACCCGAGGCCGTGTCCAGCGTGATTGTGGCCAAGCGCGGTGAGTGTTGTGGCTAACTGCATAGAGTTGAAAAGACGGCCCCAGAATGGGGCTTCGAGTGTGTTTTGAGATGCTGATGTGTGGTATGTGGAATATTCTTGTTGGATTCGGTTGTCATTGCAGGTCATGGATCGATGGGAATTTGCAATTCGATTGGCTCGAACACGTTCGATATACTGCTGTGCCTGGGCGTGCCCTGGCTGATCAAGGCGGTCTTCTTTCCGATACAGCCCGGCCAGAACTACGTGGCCATCAACTCCGCTGGCCTCGAATACTCGGCCATCACACTGCTCTCGACGCTCTTTCTGCTCTATCTGACCTTCTCGATGAACAAGTTCAAGCTGGACACGAAGGTGGGCATCGCGTGCCTGGTCATCTATTTGGTATTCATGGTATTTGCCTCGCTCATCGAGCTCAATGTGTTCTTTCGCGTCAATCTGCCAACATGCGGACGTTCATGAGCTGGAGTTGGAGTTGGAGTTGGTGTGGGAGCTGGAGCTAAAGCCGAAGCTAGAGCTGGAGCTGGAGCTGGAGCTGTAGCTGGAACTAGTACTGCAATTTGGAGCTGGAACTGGAGATGGCCGTGCAGTCCTTTTAATTAATTAATTAATATGTATTTCCTGTTCTATTTCTATCTACCTTGATAGTTGAGTTACCTTTATGCTACTACGTTATGCTGTTATTGTAATACGTTTTTTTTTTTTATTATTATTATTATTAAAGTAGAGGAAACTCTTGCCCCAAAGTGACATGAAATGAGAACAAAAACAAAAGCAAAACCAAAAAAAAAAAAAACCAAACCAAAACAAAACAAACTCCACAATGTATTTATATGATTAATATATGAGATTTAACAAAAGAAAACGATATCATGTTTGTTCTTCCACTTCCCATACTTTTTTGATATAAATGTATACTGATAAATGTATAGGTATTTCGATATTTTTAACATTAGCCTATTATCGACAACAAAGATCGGGTTTCAACAGGAATATTAATCGAATAATTCGCCTGAGCTCCCAGATATTCAAGTTAAAAGTAATGCATATGAAATCTTTTTGCTTATCGATATAAATCGATTTTAAGCTGGACTCTTACATGCGCGTAAGTAAGATATGCATATATAGTTGCTGGTTAATAATATATATACATATGTCGCTATCTTGCTTCGGCTTACATAATATTCCTTAGCTCCAGCTTATTATAGATCAAAATCGATTTTTACCCAAATGTCTACTAGAATACGTTTCAATATCTTGTAACTAGTTCTATAGACTAAATTTTATTTGTAGTTTCTTTTAAGGTATATATAGTATATAAGTACATATACTATATATACAAGCCTGGCTTCATTTCGATGTATATACTTCATTGCTTTCGATAGCTCTCCCATTCCTTATTTGTCTGTCTCGTATCGTAGATCTAGTTACACTTGAATAACTCAGCAAAGTAGTCAAGACAAAAGTACTAACAGAATATTCATTTTGCTCTTGTAATTGTATTTGGTTGTTATAATTTTTTTTTTGTATTTACGGATCTCAGAAGCATTCATCTCAATGGATTTTTTAACCTACGAGAACTTTCTATTAGGCAATGCCCGTATTGGCGATTATGGTAAGCGAGCTGATCGATGATCTCAAATAGATCGATTTATACTATGCTAATGTCTGAACAGAGGCTTTCGCATTGCCCACAAACGAGACCTCGACCTCGACCTCGACCTCAACCTCGACCTCGACCCCGAACCCGGCTCCGAACTGTACGTTGCCATCGATAATTGAGTTCCCTAACGTAATGCGCAAGAAGTCAGTCGGTTACACGGTAGCATGTCTATTAATAAGCATATATATTTTTATCACCTTGGCTATTCTCTGCGAAACCTATCTGGTCCCATCCATCGAACGTCTATGCTACAGTACGTATTCGCCAATCGGATTCAATCCATGCCGCATGTATTACCTACTCTCCATTCATCCACTTAGGTCTAAAGATGACCTATGATGTGGCCGGAGCCACATTCATGGCAGCTGCCACTTCGGCACCAGAACTCTTTGTTTGCCTCGTGGCCACGTTCATCGCCAAGGGCGACATCGGCATTGGAACGATTGTCGGCTCTTCCGTCTTCAATGTGCTCGCCATTGCGGCCCTCTGTGGCGTGTTTTCGGGTGTGGTAAGCTCTAACAGAGATGTGCAGGGAGAGAGAAAGAAATGGAGAAAGAAAATGAGTGGAAGAGATCATGATATGTGGATGCCCTGTCATGATATATTCCTTTTGATCTCTCTCTCTCTCTTTCAATCCCTCTAATTTTCTCTCTCTCTCTCTCTTGCTCTCACCCTCTCTCTCTAACTCCCTCTTGCAGTACACGAAATTGGATTGGTGGCCAATAACAAGAGATTGCTTCTGGTATTTATTAACAATATGTATGCTCTTTGGAGTATTATTCGATAGCATCATTGAACTCCACGAGGCCATTATCCTGTTTTTGATGTATTTCGTATATTTGACTGAATTGATATTTGATCGGAAGATCCAAAGTATATGTCGAAGTAAATATCTTGTAGAATAGATCTATATGATCTATATGTATATAATATATTTAATGCTAACATTAGTTAAATGACTTTACAGAAGTTGATGTGGAGAGGGATACACTTACTGAGAATCCCATGACTCGTGAGGAAGATCCATTGAAATCGTTCAAGGAAATCGTCTGTGGCTTTCCAAAGAAAGAGGATAAGGCCTATCGCAAGGTCTGGTTTTTCATCAAATATCCAGCTGTGGTATTGCTGGCGGTGACAACGCCCAGTGCACGATCAATATACATTCTATGCTTGTTAATGGCCATTGTCTGGATTAGCGTTTTATCGTATCTTGTCACCTGGTCCCTCACCATCGTTGGCCACAATATCGGCGTGCCCGACTCGATCATGGGACTCACCGTTCTGGCATTCGGTACCAGTGTACCCGAAGGAGTATCCTCATTCATTGTCGTCCGAAAAGGTAGGTGTTTTTTTTTTCTCATTTTCCAAATCGATCTGATTTCGCGATCACTTAGCTATATATAGTAATATCCAATCTGAATAGTCGCATATCATTTGGCAACAACGTTCTAGCCTCTTGATTTCCGAATAGTGTTGAATAGTGAATAGGTAGTGCTCTGAATACAGTCCGAAATTCGGAAAAAATAAATGCTGCACTACTCTATCATTCATATCTTAATCGGTCTTTCAGTAATTCAATTTCGAATTGCTTATCGTCAAATAAAAATTTTTTAATTGGTTAAAAAGTTGCTTGTTGATTACTTTGCAGCAGCTCTGCTGAGGATACAGGGCATCTGCTGGTCGGGCGCACCCGACTAGAGAGCACCTACTAGCTTTTCATTGTTCCTTTTTTTCTGGCTACCATTTGTTTAGGCTACGGCTCGATGGCAATGTGCAATGCAATCGGATCGAACACTTTCGACATCTTCATCTGCATGGGTTTGCCCTGGCTGATTTCCGTGGCGGTCGAAAAGAAAAATATTCACGTCAACTCAGAGGGACTGGCGATGACCACTGGCATCCTGATCCTAACGGGAGCAATCGCCTATTTCAGCCTACTTGGCACCAAGTTCGTTTTGGGCAAAATCGTTGGCTGGATTTGCCTGGTCAGCTATGCCGCCTTCCTTGTCGTGGCTATCACTTTGGAGATACTCACATTGAAGCCTGTCTGTGACATCGAGTCGGGGTATTATTCATATTATACTAAGTAGGACTCCAAATTCAGTGTTCTAAAATATGTGAAAAATTAATATATATACATATACATATATGTATATATATACATACATATATATATATATATACATATATATACATATATATACATATACATACATATATATAAATATATATATTTCTGTTCACCCACTTTGAGGTTATTTGAATTGTCTTTCGATCCGATCAGATGGCGAATTGTTCGCCATATTGTTTATAGCTGGATTGACGCATCTATCTGGTATATAGATCAGAATGTTCGGCTGCCTGCGGGGCACGCGCGAAGCAACGATGACGTCAATTCGAGGCACTGTTATGACATCAATACAGCTACTCGAATTGTCATTGTCGAAGACTTATATACTATAACACTAAGTATATGCTATATATATACCACACATAAATCTGAAGATAAGTGCGCACGCCTGCAGCGGTGTGCGTGTCGGTTTATAATTTATATTATTGATAAGACATTCGCAGGCACATTTAAAAACCAAAACAATTATAGATACAGATACTCCAAGTTTATATTGTATGTGTATATAGAGATATAGCTGTCAGTATGTGAAAGGTTCCGTTTTCGATACCACAACGCAGTGCGAAATCTTTAAGAATTCCCTTTGGCATCTATGACTATCTTAGAGACCCCAAGTTTATCTCAACTCCCGCCCATATCATATCTAT
The DNA here is from genome assembly GCF_054131065.1 of Drosophila arizonae. Taxonomy (NCBI): domain Eukaryota; kingdom Metazoa; phylum Arthropoda; class Insecta; order Diptera; family Drosophilidae; genus Drosophila; species Drosophila arizonae. Next base: position 4,090,813 of record NC_142927.1, on the reverse strand, counting down.
GTACTATGTACATTATATCATATCTATACCATATTTTATCATTTCCAGCACGCTTACCGTGTATATCTTGGATTAGCTGCACGCACCTGGCAACTAGATCTGCCGAATCTACCGATAAGCCATAATTACCATTATTTTCTGCCCTAACTCGTGACCATAAAAGTTTGTTGAGAGTTTTGTGTGGGTGCCGATTGAAGTGAAGTTCTCTAATCTCGATTGCAGCCCATTTACAATGTCAAATTCGAGTGTTTTTCTCTGCTCGATAAGCAACAACACAGCCAAAAGTTTTCTAGGCAACAGCCTAAAGTCCCACTGGCAAACACCCTATACGAAAAGGGTAATATAAGAACATTTTATACAGGACTAACTCCACATCTATTAGAATCGAATCTGCCTGATCAACTGACTTTGGATATGGCTAGATCTGTCCAAGGATATGCATATATAGGATACAGATACATATATTGAACACCAATCTACTCTCTGAAACATCTTCCCTATTACAGGGTATCAACAAAACAAGCTCCACCAGAAAAGCGAGTCAAAGGCTGATTAAAGCAATGTACTTAAGATTAAAATATGGTCTTATATGTGAATATATACATATATGTATATACTTTAAATATATACTAAAAGTAATAAAATCGATCCAGCTAAATTAAGATCAATATAAATTATGTGACTTGAGTCAGAATGAATTTTGGTTTGTGTAGGTGGATGGTCAAGTAGGAATTCTAATCGACGGAATAACGATTGAGGCAAGTAGCCAATAAATGTGCTGACTTTTTCTTTCAAATGAGGCCCTGATTAAATATTAACAATAAATTAGTTTCTTTTCATTATAGAAAAAATCAATCTTGGCATAAATCTGAATGGTTATAATTACCTGAGCTAATAATATACCAATTTTGGAGTACCTATATATATAGCATCTATCTAAGTGAATATATAGGCTACAGTGTTAATCGAATTCATTATTCGAAATTGGTGTATATCAATGAGACCATCGTGAATAGATATAGATATATGTACTTATTAGGTTCTCCTGAATTTTCGATTGACTCATCATGATTCATAGACTATTGCATTGCACTTGATTGATTGGTATAGCGACTTGATTAATTCATTAACTGGCTGACTGATTGGATGACTGATGAAGTGATTGATGGATTGATTGATAGCCTAATCAATCTGGCTAAGTGATTAAATGTACGATTGATGATTGACGGATTTATATCCTCACCAACTGATTGATTACTGGCTGAATAACCAACTGTAAGATTGATGATTGCAGTCATTAAGGTTGATTGACTGACTGATGATGATTGATCAGCTGAATTGATTGACTTGTTGATACATAGACAGAGTGATTGAGCCAACTGATTGATTTAATGATTGAGATATTAATTCAAAAACTGATTGACCGACTGACAGACTGATAAATAAGATGACTGATTGACTGATTGAAGCATTAGCTAAGTACTTGAGTAGTTTATACATATGTACTTATTAAACGATTGATAGACTGATTGATTGGTTGCAGCTTGATTGATTGCCTAATGATCAAAGTGCTAACTGATTGACCGATTAATAGATTGTCTGGTGTGTGGCGAATAATTGATAGTTTCAAGGATAGATTCAATTGTTTGATTGACTGATTGAAATAACCTTCAGCACAGCTTAGAACTGTCTTAGTATAATAAAATTGTGTAAAAGTAAAGTTAGCTTCGGGTTTATGTGGAAGCCATATCATGAGTAATCGAGTCGTGACCTTTAAATCAGTCTCAAGTGTAAGAGATCGTGGACAACAGTGTTGAATAATATTATAGAATAGAATTGATGGACATATCTATCGAAAATACTTAGCAGCCAGACAGCTAGTAAAGTTTAGAGACCCGCCGCTAAGACCGGTACTTAAACTGTCTATCAGAATTTTAGGGCCATATACCTGTTGTATTTTTATTCTATAACTCTTCGAGGGAGCTTATAAGCTGCATGATATATGATAGGGAATAGTTAGGAACGAATACGCCACTGATTTGTTTGTGGGAGAAATGACGTCTATGCCGTAGACTCACAACAGGTATGACGTCTATTGAGAAAGAAGGCTACTATCGAAAATCGAAAGACTCTTGTATTATAGAAAACAAAAGTACAATGCTAATCAATGGGGTGCAAGCCCGCCTGATTTGATTGTTCGCTAATCTTCCAGATATGATAAAAAGAAGTATATATAAAAATAAGCACGCTCCAAATAGAAAAATTAAACGAATAGGGTAGTTACCCTTAGGCATTACCCCTCGCATGCTGCACCGTGAAAACCTTAAAACTGTCTCAGCATTGATTTCGGGACTTTAGTGAACGACCTGTACATGTAAAGCCATTGAACCCTTATAGATCCCTAGATCTCTAGATGCTATGATGATGTAATGAATTGATTGGATAATATTTGATATGATATGATATGGTCTTATATGATATGAAGTTGTATTCATATTCATAAAGACGAAAAACAGAGTATTTCGCAATCCATTTTGTATATTATCATTAAGGAAGTACAAAGAGCTTCTATTCAAGAAACACCTGCGATTATTATAAATAACAAAATCTAGTGTATAAAAAATGCAACCAAGATTTTAGATTGCACAAAAAATGAGTGCGAAAATATGTGTATTAAATTATTTTAAAATATCTATATGCATATGTGTGTATAATAAATCCAATAAATAGTATAAATAATATACTTGACTTTAGAAATACTTGATGCTTTTAGAGGTACAGCAAGAATGGAAAGAAAAAGTATGCGTCAGCCAGCTAAGCTAGGTAGTACCCGCTATAAATATACATATATCATAGATACATATACATATATTCATATATGCATGTATAGATAACATTCCATTGTCAATGAGGTGTGTTTTGCAAATGGTTTATTAAATATTTCCCCAATTTGTAATTTAAGGGAAATAAAGTTAACTCCCCGCGTCAAATCGGATATATGTATAGCTATATATAGAAAGCTAAGTAAGTGATGCAGCACATTTGATCGATGCTCAGTGCGCTCGTATCTAGTATTATTACGTATGGTAAAAGCACATATTGAACTTAGCCCCAAGCAAAGGGAAGTACAATGCAAAAAAGTAATTAATGTAGAATTGTTCGATCGATCGCTAGAGCTCTAGCGATTGCCTTTGTTGTTCAGGATGGCAAAATGCATGTCGAACTAATTATATTTATACATATATGCACCTATGAAAGTGAAACCATTGAGTGTGCTAGCCCGTCTAACGACCAGCTGATCGCAGCCGATCAGCGAGAGACTCGGAACGGCGATCAATGATCAAATGTCGCACGTGAATTCTATAAATAGTTTCAGAGACGATCTTTCTAATTAAGTGTGAAAATACCCAAAGCCTTTCGATTGATTACAGCAAATGCAAACTGACACACACGCATACAAATGAGCTGGAGAGCTGGGCGGTAATAGATTGATAAACATTGCATTGCAATTGTTGTTGTTGTTGTTTTTTGCTTTTTGCTCTTATCAAAACGGTAACGTCTATATTAATGAGTGCGCGTTACAAGCACTGCTCTCTATGCTACATGTGTCTGCGTGTGTGTGTGTATATAAGTGCTATAATGAGCTTCACAAATGGTACGACTACCGAGTACCCTAGACTAGTTAGATCTATAATAAACCACCCCCTAGGTAGATCTCTGATAACCCCGTTGTGCAATCAACTGAAAGAAAAACTAGGGATATTTATCGGTTTTGTAAAAGTTTCAAGTTAAATTTATTAAAATTTTATATAGGTAATACTTGAACGAACACTATGCACAGATGTTTACACTCACTTTCTTCGATTATATCTCAAAAATGCAATACCTTAACATGCCCATATATCATAAAAATTCAATGTATACCAATTTTCCGATATTTCATGTAGCTAACAATAAATATAGATTTTCAGATATACCATATAGTCAAGTTGGGAAATTTAATAGATCAAGTTTGTTATTGTATGATTTATATACCTATATTAAAATCTGTGATTCTATATATGTAAATATACTAAATTTTGTGTATAATGTAGATGGGATCGTTTGTACCTGTCTAAACCTATAGAGTATAAACAGCATAATGCGCCAATTGATACCAAGAAACAGCTACACACATTGTCACATGCACACTGAACCAAATCAGTAAAAATCAATGAATTACAAATAATCGAAAATCGAAAAAAAGCTTGAGTGTATGTGTAGCCGACAAGCAGATATCCTATGTTTCGATACGAAACTAACCAAACGTTCAACTGTTTTTCGGTTTTAATCTGATTAAATTTGATTATACCCAATGAAAAATCTATATGTACATAAAATTAAAAATATATGAAATAGATATTTTGCTCGATATGTTGATGGATATTTCAAAAATATAATAGAGTGACACAAATTTTAAGTTTTTCTTTGTATTGTAAAATATGTATAATAAATATGAAAATTTTATAAGCAACATTTTGTAGTTTTCGTAATAAACTAGACTTGTGTTACATCGATATTGATCATGAATGATCATGAATATGCTTTATGTATGCTACAGACACACTTTTGTGCTCAGTTTAGGCATTTTCAATGCGTTTTTAGAGTATCAAATGAACGCAAAACGGAAAACGAAAACGTCAAGTGTTCAAGACTTCACTGCACGCCAGGCAGAGATAAACTCTTTAAAATACAATAACAACAACAACAACAACAACAACAACAACAAGTAGCCGCAGCAGCAACAACAACACACAAATATAACCAATAACGGCTTTTGCCTCAGACAGCTGCTAGCGCTGGCAGCAAAGCTAAACAGCGTCGCGACTCGCGACGTTAACGCGAACAGCGACGGCGACTGCGACGCTGGCGTCGCTGTTTATTATTAAGACGCGCGCGCGCTGGTCGCACTTAATTAGTTGTGCGCCACAATTCAAGCCAAGCGGTCGACGCAGCCGTCAGCCAACGTAAAGAGACAGCGCAACACAAGAAGAGAGCGAAGAAGAAGCAGCAGCAGCAGCAGCCGCCGCAACAAAGAAAAGCATCAAATCAAAAGACAAAAAGAAAACGAAAACGAAAAACCCAAAAGAAAAAACCTTCACTAAAAGAAATCGAAGCACACTTAAATGCATACAACGCCGCCCGTCGAACAACAAATTCGAAGTTTCAAATTCGAAAACGAGAACGAAAACGCGCAAGCGAACGTAACAAACGTAAACGTAAACGTAAACGGGAACGCGACCATTAACGTTAATGTCAATGCAAGCGATTTCAAGAGCGTCGCGCATACGCCGTGAGTGAAGCCAGCGAAGAAAAGAAAACGAGAGAACAAAAGAAAACAAGTCGAAGAAAAATATTTCAAAGAAAATTTGATAAATACGGGGCGCACGCGTGGCACGTGTCGCTGGTTGTTTTCATTTGCCAACGTAAATAACTTTCAATTCGTTGTTTTATTTATTTTTTTTTTTTTTGGCCAAAAATCAAAACAAAGTTTTTATTTTTGTTGAAGTTGTTTGCTTGTTTTTACCTAACTGTTTCTGTTCGTATCATGTTGAGGAACGCGCGCCTCTTGCTCGGCGTTCTCATACTAATTGCCAGCAGCATAGCGGATACAAAAGCCACAGGTGAGTAAATAGATCAAATTCTTTCATTTTCGAAAATTAAAAGAGAATAGAAATTCCTAATGTGCTCGGCAATTGCACAGAAATCCCCCAAAACTTCAATGAAACACGATGTGCTATTGATCAACTAATAGATATCCTAAGTGGCAAGAGCTAAATGAAAATATAAGAGTCTAAGAGTTCTTCACCATTTCAAATGATCTATCTATGTATATTCGTACTACTCACAAAAATCGTCGCTTAGCAGTAATACGTTAGCAATACCAACAAATTTTAGATGATGATGATATTAGTTTGAATTTAGTTTGCTCTAAATATGTAATATACATATATAATATTTTATGTGTGATTCCCTCTAATAAACTAACTACTTAGACCAGTAAAAAAATTTTCCCATTTTCCGCCATTGGCTAAAGAACTTTGATTGATCGCCTAATTATTTTGTTGAGCTCCGAGCCTGATAAATTGTGACTGACAAGTGCATTTAGCAGATATTATTTTTGATACACAAATTGCCAGTTGAGTAGCTCAAATGTTCTGTCAGCTGAACTGGTTCGCAATAGTCAATACAAACATTATTCCTTATGTTGAATGGATCTCAACTACTGCATTTGCCACCTTCTTCATAAACTTAGATCCGAAATCAGGATACGAAAGATATATGAATTAAACAGACAAAATGCAAGTAAAACTTTTCAAGTCGGGAGTTATCGACTGTTAATATTCATACTCAAAGGTATTTGAGCTGTTAATTACGTTAGTTTATAAGCTTTCAGTTTCTAGATCTTAAAGTTACAGTTTTATGCGCTTGCCCGCGATCCAAATGAGCGCAGCTATATCTACACTATATTTGGTCCTCGATTGCTCACACGACTTTATATATCTTACCAAATTCAATAGCACCTTATAATAGCTCTATGAATTGAATGGATCTCAACTCTAATATACTCTTTTTACTTTGTGAGCGAGTAGTGGAAAAAATAAGGTAAACAGGCAGCTGTTGTTGAGCACACAGGAAAACTCTTTCTGGATGGGGCCTATCAGCTAGCTGAGTTGATAACAACTCGCTAAGATCGAAAGATTGGCACAGTCATAAATACATTTCTATACATAGATATATATATATACATATATATACATATATAAATATATGTGTGTAGGGTTGTCTGCATCTTAATACTGTTATATATGGAGTTCAACTGCGAACTACTGCAGCTGAAGCATCTGCGACCCATCAGCTGATAAAGAAATCAAACTCTGAACTGATTTATAGAAGCATATGTATATACATATATGTGATATAAATGTACCAAATAAATAGTGTCAATCAGTTGATCGATGCGATTAGCTGGCACCTGTTTAATTGATAAAAACTAAATTGTTTTATTTGTTTGATTTTTTTTTTTTTTTTTTTTGGTAATTCGCATGAGAGTTAAGAGCTCTGAGTGGGTGGTCAAAGAGAATTTTGATCTTTGATATTTAAGTCCATCATTCATTGATGGACGCACTTGATAAAACTCCAAAAAGAGATAGAGGAGATGACAGGGGGTATACATGAAAATCAGATATGAAACAACTAAAATCGATTGCATTGGGAGAAATATAGCCATAAATATAATAATAATATAAGAACCTCCCCCCAGAAGTAAAGATTAAGAATGTATAAACAGTATTCTTCCGTATCAGAAAAAAAAGGTGAAAGCAACAAATTGAATGATGAAGCTATGAGTTTTATATAGTCTATCGATAGCATATTAAGATGCTATCGATCAGAATCGATTATTCTCTTCAACAACTAAAAAAAACTTATTTTAGCTTAACTCATTAGAGCTCGAACTATCTATATCTATCTATACTCTATCTACATATCATTTAGACAGAATAACTCCGCATGCAAAAAACTTAGAATATCTATCCAAATATCATAAGAATCTGTTTAGTTCCAAGAACTACTAATTGCACACATAAAATAAGTCACCTGACTTAAAGAGAAAAAGAAACGTGCTGTAAAAAAACCAAAAAGAACTACAATAAACAAGATAGACTCGAGCACTTACAAAGATATGTGTACATACATACATGTGCGTACATTTCTATGTATGTAAATGCATTTATATATATATTATGATTTTCCCTAAAAGTTTATATAGTACTTGAGCAGCGTAAACCTCTCAAGAGCACTCGTGCTGCAAATTATCGATTAGTAATACTCGCTCAAGTAATTAGGAACTAAGTATATTAGTTGAACTCATCTGAAGATTTGCGAACTCGGCGAATGTATCAGATTATAGTTGATCTTACAGATGTATATAAATATAATAGATGGCATAATGTATAATTGAAACTTTTCTTTCGACTTTCATTAACTTCTTGAAGTTATCTCGAAGCGAGTATTACGCAGTTACTCTGACTCTGTCTGGGTTCTTAATTGCTTTGCGAAAGGGTTGGGGGATTTTATTACGTGGCGTTGCCACCCATTCATAATTGTTGCACAAACACATTCGAGAGATGCCCGCGCACGCTATAAACACCGACGTCATATGACAAGCGTTTTTTTGTTTTTCTTTTCTTTTTGCTTTCTGTACTTTAGCCAGGTCCACTTCAGCATAAGCAATCGCATGGTCTGTAGATAGGTGTGGATGTAAATGTACCGCTACTATGCACATATGACAGGGTGATTCCCGTACCGTCTTGATTCACTGACATTGATCCCGGCTCTCTGTAAATAGCTTGAATAGGATTCATCGGAAGCCAGTTGGTTATTCCCATTTTCGAATTCCCAATTCGAATTCAAATTCCAATTCGAATTCCGATTCCGATTCCACTTAACTGGGATATTTGAACTCTATCAAGTGTTTTGTACATTGATGACGTTTCAGCTAGCTACAGCTACAGCTTCAGCTACTGCTGCTGCTAAAGATACCCTGTAACTAAATTCAAATAGATAAGAATAAGAATCATGTCGATTTCATGAGTGAGCTATAAACCTCAGATTCTCGTTAAGTAGGTAAGAACTACAAGGTTTACTAACTCTAAATAGTTCCTTCAAAATCTAAAATGTCAGATAGGATCAGACAGATATATCTTGAAGCTTAAATAAGATTTAGCGGCAACATCTACACCCATTAGGGCGTGGCAAATCGGACAATGGGCCTGGTATTACTTAACTTAATTATTTGAAGCCTAACTCATTTTGGTAGCACTTTGGTTTGGATTGCAGGGTATCTCATACATATATACATATGTTTATTTATTTATCTACCAAGTTATTTTACTATTTATATTGTTGTAATTGTAATAATAATTATTCTTATTAATATTTTTCTTGTTGTTGCTGTAATTGTCATTATTCTTATTGTTGTTGCTTCGTCTGGTCTTTATGTTGCCAACTGACGTATATCTATATCATCGTCGTGGTGTCTCTCTGTATTTGGCGAACAAACAATCAAACAAAAGATCGCGGGACGACGGCGTTCACCTTTGATGGCTACACTGTCCGACAAAACCGTAGCCCTTTAGATATAGATATATATATGATTTTCTATTACTCTGTCTTATTGATAGATTTATATTCAGTCGTATTTCATTTAACTTAGTTAAAAATGCTTTCCAATCCATTTAAAATTATTTTTTTGAATTTGATATATTTATTATATGATTTAGGAACGTATATTTCATCTAATATTATGCATCTCCACTCAAAGTTTAGAAAGCTTTCCATTTGCTGTCAGCTTTTTATTATGTGAATCGCGTTTTTCCAGTGCCGCAACTCCAGCGTTCCCTCTTCAAATTAACTTATTCCATTGCATTCCATTTTTTTCATATTTAGTTATGAAACATTGCATTCCATTTGAAAATATCAAGTGCTAATAGTGCTGTCGTTTTATATATTTTATCTCTCTAGTTGACTAGAATTTCACTCAATTGGCTATACTTTCGTTCAGCTCAATCATTTCATTTTTGATGTTCCTGTTCCATTATTCCATTGGAAATTTATGTCTGTCATTAGCTATATATCTTATCTTATAACTATGAATAACTATGTATATTTCATACCTCAGCACTTGACCTGACTCTCAATGTCCAAACAAAACGTTTCATTCCAAATGTTCCAATTCCATATTTCTATACATATTTGCTGCCAGTGCGCCTTCCTATTTCATTTCAAATGAGCTTAGTTTTTCCTGAATTTATCTACTCACTTTGAAATTATAGTGCTTCAATTCCAGCGTTCCATTTCCATACATTGCCAGTCAATAGTTCCTTCTTATTCAACATCATGTGTGTGATAAGATTTTCAAAAATTAATCAAGATCTAATTTGGAGTGCTTTAATTCCAACTTCCATTTTCATATACTGAAAGTCATGATGTCATTCCCATTCCTATATCACTTCATTTCCATATCACTCGATGTTCATTCCGAATCAAGTACTTCAATTCCACCTCAATTTGTCACACTCCACATTGAAATCAATTCGAAGCGTTGACAGCTCGCTTCGATACCATTGTATTTCCGTTGGCCAGTGTGGATCCAATCTCATTTGTTTATTTTAATAACAATTAACAAGATGTAAACAGCATTTAGTTTTGTTTTTTTTTTTTTTTTTATATAGCTTGGGAAACGATGAATTGATTTGCATAGAGCCACCCGCCACACGATCGGCTAAACGAATTGCCAATTAAACAGCAATATTCAGAAGAAGAGGCAGAAAACGTTGCTAAATAAATAAACAATTAAAAGCAACTGAACAAAAATTGTTATTAAGTCAACCGAAAGCAATTTGCATTTGCTCAATTCTAATGATGAACGATCAAAATATTGTAAAGAGTTCAGCGTTACGGCTAGGGCAAGGGCAAGGGCAAGGGCTGGGGCTGGGGCTGGAGCCTGGGCTAGGGGTATTCCCGCGACTTTTTCAAGGGATATGCTGGGCTTTTCATACATCGACCACTGGGGTATTTCTCTTCAGCTTAGATTGTCATTGCCACAGCCATAGCAATGCAAATACCACCTCGACACCTGTCAACAGGTTCAATAAACTTGTTTAGACGCCTATTTAGATGCTGCCAGCTCTCAGATATATTTACATGTAAGCGCATATGTATATAATATAATAATAATCGTAATGACATCTCACATATTCACACATTGCATTCACTGTCAGTGTGCTAGGTATGCAAGAGAGTATATTAGTGCGGATAGAGGGTTCGAGAATAAGAGATTTAGCCTAAAGTTACCTGGTTTTTCATGGTAGTAGATTAAAGACTTTGAATTCAAATTATAGCTAGGTCAAACTATGCATGGAATTTCGTGGTAATGGATCTATATATACGTAATATTGTATATATACGTGAAATATCTGGTAATAGATCTAGATATACCTATACATAATACGTCTGGTAATAGATCTACGTATACGCAATATACATCTTGTACTTTGCTAGCTCTTCAACTATTTCAAGCATTACTTAGAATTATTAGCATATTCTATATAGACACTGCCCTATACCCTGTATACATACATAACATGCTCCATATCTTCATATCTGTATACTGAATATCTACTCCAAATTCTTTAAAGCAGCCTGAACTGTCTTAAACTGACTTAATGTTTTTCCATTACAATTCAGATAATTCCATTTCATTTTACAGGGTATGCCACACGTCGTGCCTCGTGTAACTTTGTCTGTGTTAAGTTTGTCTAATTAGAAAATTATGTTTTGATTGCCGCTGTGGCATTTGTAGTTCTCTCTCATTGTTTCATTAGCGCCCAGCTGCAAGCGACATGCAATGCAGACTGCACACAGATCGTAACAATATATATAGACAATATACATATATACACACATATATATATGTATAAATGTGGTAAACAATAACGAATAATCTAAGCATAAACGATGCGCTGGCCGAGCGTATCGGGCGTGCCGTAGGAATTTCAATGCGAAAAGTTCACCTAGTGCACATTCCGCATATTTAATTGACGGAGCGTGCGCTGCTTGTGGATACCCTAGGAATGCAGCAAGGAATGCAGCAAGGCTTTCTAATTAAATGCTACAAAAGTGATTTATTTAATTATGTTTTGTGAATGCATCAAATATTTAGTAGTAGCTCATTTCAACAGATGATACTGAGATGATAAGCTGGTAGATATCCTGTAAAGGGTTCATGTTACGAACTTAAAGTAAAAATATATTATTGTATAACCGTTTACCGTAACTCTGCAATTTTCAATGGTACACCAAATCTAAATATGACATTCGAGCGATTGACAAGCAGATACCCTGTAATAATATAAGAATACAATATATAATAGCTTTTATGGTATGTTTTGTATATTTATTAATATCTAAATTTTGAATACAACATAAGAATGATCAACTAATAGATACTCTGTAAAGAGGGGTATCTTGAAATTGATTGAATTGATTGCAGACATTTCTGCATCTTGCTTCATATTGTAGATCCCCGGGCCAGCGCAGATATACCCCCATTTATTGAGTGACTTTAATGACTATATATAACCATACTGATTTATATAGCTCGAAAAGACTTTAGTCTGGAGACAGTAAAGAAACGTCTCGATTGCAATTCACGACTACCACAACTTTTGATATCCAATTTACGATAAGACTAATATGATTACAGGGTATATACTAGACAGATGAATCACTTTGTATTGCGGGTAAAAGTTTTGTGTTGCTTTGCTTTGCTGATAAGAGCCAAAGGCCCCTCAGACAGTGCGGCTAATTGTAAGGTACTTCTGTGGAATTATAACAAGATATATACGTGAACATACATCATATATATGTATATATAATGACAGACATCGTTATATGGCATTAGTTAAGACAAATTATGACCAACCATAAGCACTTAATCAGGCCTTATAAAAGATATGCCAAAGGAAAACAAAATAAAGCCCAAACGTAATGAGTCTACAGATTATTTCTGGACGACAAATCAAATGCTAAATCAAGTTGGAAATAATCAGAGAGAGAGAAAGATAAAATATTCCTATAATAGTAATGTGATGTAATTCAAATTCTTCTTCTTCATCATCATCATCAGTTGGAAACTCCATTTCGATGTTGATGTTCAGTTGCGTTCGATTTATTTCAGACATCGAGCATCTAATTGCTGGGCTATATAATTCTTTATCTGTTCACGATTTGTGGAATTTTTTTCTTTTCTTTTGTTTTATTTTTTTGTTATTGCGTGAGAAACAATTAAAATCAGTTAATGAGCGCAGTTAGAACTTGGCTAATAGCTAATAGCTTTTTAGTTACGAAAAGAAAAAAAACGTGATCGACTCGTGGAAAACTTTTGTACTCAAAGTAAATGATTATTTGCCTATGCGGGTGGCTCCAACAAATCGTAGATTCTCCTCCATGGTCACATTTTTGTTTTATTTTTTAGCAGAGCTGATGTATAGGTATATTATGTATATATTATTTAGATATAGATTTAGAAATAGATCATCTTTCTTTAAAGTTCACTCATCGAGATATTAATTTCATGGAGATGACCATGAAGGCGATGGGATCTCTTTGTTAAAGGGAAGAAAGATACAGCTCAGATTCGGTTCTAGACTGAGACTGAGCTTTGTAACAGGTATCGATTCGATAAGCTATTTATAGGGTATCTATAAATCGTATATACTTGTGGGCAATTTGCCATTTAGTTTGTTTGTTAGTTTTATAATTGTGCATTTATGATTTTCAGGGCTGCAGTGTCAATCTTATCACAGTTTTGAGCTGTTATCTATAGTGTAACAGATATATGTATATCTAGATATCTATACAACTATAGACCATATATCTAGATGCATCACAATCGACAATTCTAAGAAACTTAACGAATGTTTATATATATTTCTGAAATATTCAAATATTTTTCTTTTCCCTCTTGCAGTAAATAATGAAACGAGTTTCTTGGAAACATCGCTGAGATATTTGGATGAACAGCTGCTCTACGATCTATTGCCACGTGGCACATGCCCTGGCGATGTGGAAGATGCGCCGCTGGATGAGTTCCCCGATATATTTACAGGTAAGCGAGTTCAGACGAATCGTATCAAATAGTTAAGCTAGCTCTTTTCCCTCTAGGGGGACTAGCTTTGATTTCTCAGCTAGAGAAATTGCCAATAGTCAGCCTCTTTCTATCTCAATCTCTCATATTCCTCACTCTCTCTCTTAACGTCTCTCTCTCGTTTTGTTTCCCTCTATCCCTCTCTCTTTCCTCTTTAACTATATTTCTTTCTTACCTTCTCTTTTACCAATCCCTGATCTCACTTCAGCCCCTCTCTCTTACTCTCTCTCACGTCTCGCTCTGCCTTACTCCACTACACCGTATATATATTTATTGTGGGGTATCTCACAAACTTGAACTTGCTGGCCATGTGGCACCAATGGTCTTCCTGGCCGAGCGCAGGTCTTATCACTGGGCCAGGGCTAAATCGAATGCTAAGGCCCCCGATAAGCGAGACACCGTTCAACGGGCCAATAAATCAATCAAGGCAAATGTGTTTACTCTGGGATATCAACTAGAGCAACACGACAAATGCGAATTGAGACCAGTTCGTGAACCAGTTGTAGTTCCAGTTCGAATATTACTTGGTTTCGGCACTTTTAATACGCGACTCTCGACTCGTATCTTGTCTGCAAATATGTATGTATATAGCTGTATCTATATCTATACATTTGCCTCTCTTCAAATCGTGCTTCTTATCGTGGAAAACCTTTAATTAAACTACAATACTTGGAACATGACAGATACGCATACTTAGAGCCATGACTGTGCTCACCCTGGAATAAATAGCAACAGTTTCTTTATCTCTGCAATATGCCCATCGAGTGCTGTATTTTGTATGCTCTGTAGCCTAGAATATATATGGAGATTGTATCATCCATCTTGCCTATCGTTAGAGTCGCAATTATCAACGAATTTGATACGTTGCTGCCTGGAAACCAAATTTACTTCCTCATCAAAGCATTACCTACTCTGCCCAAAAAAAAAAAAAAAAAAAAAAAAAAAAAATAGACCAATGCTAATATTTTATATAATCGTTTCATATTTCTCTCCTGTCCCACAGTGGAAGAGCTGCGCCAGGGCTGGGTAGCACTGCATGTCTTCGCTGCGATCTATTTCTTCATATTGCTGGCCATCATATGCAACGATTACTTTCTGCCCACCGTCGAGTGCATTTGCGAGGATCTCAATCTGTCCAAGGATGTGGCGGCGGCGACGTTTATGGCCACGGCCACATCGATGCCGGAGTTCTTTACGAATACGATATCCACGCTGATATTGGAGTCAGATATGGGATTGGGCACCATCATTGGCTCACTGATGTTCAACACGCTCGGTGTGGCTGGCCTTGCCGCTTTGGCCATAAATAAGGTAAGCAGCTAGTAGATGATGGCTATGGGAATCTTCACTGTACTTTCCATTTGTATTTGCTTTTGCAGCCAGTTCAACTGGATTGGTGGCCCATAGCTCGAGACTGCGTCATCTATCTCTTCAATACGATCGTTTTGCTGGTTCTCGCTTGGGGCGGCAGCATCAGCTTTGTTGAATCCTGCGTCATGATGGGTTTTCTGCTACTCTACTATTTGATAACGTTCAACAACAATAAGTTTATGCCGGCCATACGTGTCTTTATCGAGGATCGCATGAACTGCTGCTTCTCCACACGCTACGGTTGGTATATCTTTACTTTGACGATCAACTACAATCGCTTCACTAACATCCTTCGTTTTTATCCTAAAACAGATCTCACAGAGCCGCCAGAGAACAGCGCCAAAGCTCAGCTACCTTTGAAGAAGGATCCACTTTCGGGCGATGGTCTATTTGTGATTAATTTCCCGGAGAATACCTCATCCATGTCATCCACAGCCAACTTGACACACTCCAAGAATTGTAAGCTCAATAAAAAAATAAAATATAAAAATTTTGAAACCCCATTTCATTGAAACGAGATTTAGTTAAGGTTCGACGTTTTGAAATGCGCGCCCTTAGAGATCACTGATTTGCATCTGAGCTTTTAGGGTATCATCGATAGACTTAAATGTATCATCGATAGATAACGTTTTAAACTTTATATACTAAACTGCTATCGATGGAATTTAAATTCACCAACTGCCAACTGAAAATTGCGATTGCTATCGATGGGCAACTAATTAAACATCTCCTTTCATCCCTATATTTCCAGGGAATGGCGAGGATGAAGACGATCAAATGCCGGCAAGCATTTTTGCGTATCCACACAGTGCGACGAGTTTCATGAAATTCTGGTGGGTCTTCACGTTCCCAATTAAGCTAGTGCTGCGCTTCTGCATTCCACATCCAATCAGACATCGTCGCCTCTATCCGTTGTCCTTCATCATGTGCATCATTTGCATTGGCGTCAATGCTTACATGATTGTCTGGATGTTAACGGCATTTGGTGTTGCGATACGTGTGCCCACAATTGTGATGGGTCTCACATTCCTCGCCGCCGGCTCCACAATGCCCGAAGCAGTTTCTAGCCTTATTTCGCTGCGAAATGGTAACCAAATACGATACGAGCTTTCGCCCACAGCTGCAACTCATTTGTTTTGTTTTCAGGTGAAAATGGCATTGGTGTCTCGAATTCACTCGGCGCCAATTCGCTAGCCATTTTGCTGTCGCTGGGCGTGCCCTGGTTTGTGAAGAACTGCATGAACTATGGCACCGGCATCAAACAGCAGGTGGGCACCGAGGGCATCGAGTATAATATTCTGATCCTAATATTGTGCACCATTGGCCTGTTCATCGTACTCAGCTGTAGCGGCTATCGGCTAACGAAGCGCGTTGGCGTCGCTCTATTTACCGTTTATATAGTATTTATAGTGCTCCAGATTTTAATCGAGATGCATGTGCTCTTCCCAGTGGACTGCACCAGCTAGTCAGAGCAACAACAAAGGCAACAACAACAGCAGCCATACCCATTCCAGTTCCAGTTGGAGTTGCATGCATACGAGCTTTTGGCTGGCACCAGAGCTAGATGGATACAATTTCGCTTTGTCCCTATTCTAATTGGATTCCTGTAAATACGAGAGGTTGGGAAGTTTTTGAAGCTGTCTGACCATTGTCTGGTTAAATGTTGTCAGAGTTGCCACCCAAGTAAAAACGATCAACGAAGGAACTTTCGATACTTCAGCCTAAACAAAATTATTTACGAACGTATTGATATAGACATAGACGCTTGTATTATAACAGATTTTTTTTTTTTTTGTGCTTTACTAGCTTAGGTACTCCTTAAGACTGTCTACTATTTAGGTAAAAATAATTCATTGTTACGTACTTATCCTGTTGTACACTATTTATATATACAGAGAAAAACAAAAATATCCCTATTTTATAGTCACAAATTTTGAACTGGTACCAAAAAAGCGCTAGATTCGATAGAGACCAAATGCTATATAGATACTATATATATGTCTAAGCTATAATTTACGATTACGTAAGTGCCCTGCGATATTTATGGCCAATCATCGGCTGGACTTTCCTTAACACACACAACTGCTGTATGCATAGGGTATTATCACTGTTGATATTTTAGAATGTGTAGACTCTATCTATTGTTAACCGTTAGTTACACACACATACACACATACATCAATGCCGTTTGTTATTAATTTACAAATACGACTAACGACCTAACAAATATCAACCAATGTGATTTTTAAACAATTTTGCTCAGATAGCAACCAATATTGAAGAAAATACAAAATAAATTTTAAATTGAAAAAAAAAAAAAAAAAAAAAAAATAGCCACTCAAGCTATTGCTCGAGTGGGCTGTGTGTGATTTACTGATTAGTGTGCACGTATCCGCTTACTAATGTCGCACACTGTGCTGATAAAATTAAAAAAAAAAAAGATTCTTTGTGGGGATTTTTCTCTTATTCTTTTCTTTGTTTAATAACCCTTCGGATTGGCAAAATTCTTAAAAGTTTTCATCAAATAAACAAGTTGACAAATGAGATCAAAAACATACAAATATATATACACAGACGGGTATATGTATATACATATCTCAAGTGTTTACACTGAGAGAAACGAAATTACAAATGTTGTATGAGCGTTGAAAGTGATGGGAATATAACATGAAAACAATGCTAGTGTCAAAAATTTATATCTTACAGTTACTGCCAGTCGCCAGCTTCAGTATGGATTGGTTGGTGCTAATTAAATGGCCGCCACTGTGTGCGCCTACACTACGCTCCATAAAAAAGCGAACGACTCAGAGACAGAGTTGTGTTTGTTGTAAGCGGTTGTAATATTGATATTTAACAATTAGTTATTGTTGGTGTTGGTTTCTTGCTTTTGTTTACGTTTCGTCATACATCATACATTGTTTGTACATCGTACATCATACATAAATAAATACTTATAAATAGTTTGCTTGGTTTCCTTGTTTACCGTCATGTCTTACATAGTTTTCGTGTTTTCATTTGGTATTCGAATGCAAATTCATATACAATACATATACATACACATACATATTTATCATATATATATATATATATATATATATATATATATATATATATATATATATATATATATATATATATATATATATATCTATATATATATATATATATATATATATATATATATATATAGAAGTTCAACATTTCTCTCTTCACATGTCTTTTCCTTAGCCGTCATGGTTAATTGGCATAAAATGCAATTGGTTTCTACCATGAACAAATCAGTCTGAGCAATTACAAATACATAAATAAATTTCCTTGCGAGATACACGTTTACAATCAATACAAATCTTTCGCGGGGGGCGTGCGGGGAGCGGGAACGGGACGTGAGGGTGTGGAACAAAGTTCAAGACGCTTTACATTAGCTTTCAGCTTCGCGCTTCGAACTACCAATTGGCACAATACATCTTCTAAATGACAAATATATATACACACATACAGACATGTATATAGAACAATAATGAAAGTTAATCGATATAAATATTATAAACTACACAAAGCGCACAAAAAAAAAAAAAAAAACACCACACGCACACAAAAATAAAGTGACTTGGTCAGTGCCTTGGGCCTGGTTAAGTTCTATGTCCTGTTTAGGTGCAACAGTGGTGGCCGTTTTTAACATAATAGTTGTGCATGGATACGGTGCCGTTTTTGCTGTAACTACCGCTGCCGCCACCATTGTAGTGAGCACTAGCGCCATTTGTGAGGCCGCCGGCTGTGCCGTTACTTCCATTGTTTCCATTACTGCTGGCAGCTGCCGCTGCCGATGCCGTTGCTGTGCCGTTATTCTCCATTCTGCTAGCTGCATCGAACGCCTTTATGTGATTCTGTATAATTTTACACGTGAACTGACGGTGCTGTCCCGGTTCCTATTACCGAAAATGGATATCTAATTAGTAGTTGGCAATTCACATTCATACATACATATGCATACATACATCCATGTTTGATTGAGCGTGTGTGTGTGTGTGTGTGGTGTGTGATGTGTGTAATAGTGTGTGTGTTTGTTTGTGTGTCAGTGCTTGAAGGCGCGTTTGGGTATATTTTTACCTACCTTTGGCTGTATGGGAAAGCAACACCAGAGTATAAAAGCTATGAAGGCCACCAATGTGCCCACAAGCAATATGAAATCCTCAATGGTCTAAATATAAGCACAAAGAATGAAAATCAATTAGAAGTCCTCTTTGGATTCGTCTGGCAACGCTACTGTTCTAGTTGGTTTATTGTTGTTCTTATTGTTATTGCTACTTACCGGCTCCTCGCCAAGCAGCACGTGATTTATTAAATAGACAAAATCATCAAATGGCGTCATTGTGAATGCCAAAATATCTCGTACAAATGCAGTTCTGCAGTTTGTTTGGGTTACGGTTTTTTCTTATGTTGCTTTCTTTTTCCGATACGCTGCCTTTACTGCAGCTTCTAGGCGTTTTCGGTGCACTTTTTCGGCTTATTGCATTCACAGCAGTAACGTTAACATGGTTTTGGCTGCGCCACCTCAACACAATCACAAAAACAAATAGTTAACTAAAAATCTCCAACCTTGCACAAAATTATGTGTTGAACGCAGCTGCAGCGGCAGCACAAGCACAGGGACAGCGCTTTGTGATGTGTATGGCGCGTTAAGCTTAGAATATCGATAGTATTGATTGGGGCACCCTAAAATACCGATCACATTTCAATTATATCGGTAGTTTATTCTCTCAGCTACCGTGAATATATATAATATGTTCGGATATATCATGGCTTAAATATATTATCTATTTATTATTTATCTATTTATTATTTATCTTATTTATTGGTTAAAATCCAATTCTCAATACGACTATCGCCAATATGGGCAGCACTTGGCGACAAATATACTGTAAGCTATCGGCAACTGAACGAAACGCACAATCGACCTGCAATATGTATAGACATCGTATTTGAATTTTGGCGCCAATATTTTATATTTAAAAATTATGTGAAAAAATGTAATTGCTATGTGTAACGAATGCTTATCTAAAAAATAAATTCAAGTTAATTTAAGAAGACTGTTATTTCTTGTGAATATGTAAAATGTAACAGTAGCGATACTGCCATTCAAATTTAGCGCCTAACTATCGCTGTAAAAGTAATTTGTGTGGAGCCACTAACCATAGTGGTGGAGCATAGTAAACGAAAACAGCCGTTACTTTATTATATGATTTTATAATTGTGCCGCGTTTGAATTTATTTTAATTATTAAGCTGATGATGAATACAATATATTTAAAAATCACAAAAGTAGTTATTTTCTTACGTCATTTGTCATATAGAACTATAAACATAAATCGTAAAGCAGGATTTCCTATTGGTTACGGGGCTTGTTAAAATGGGTGGGGACTTTTGTATGTGGTATGCGTAAATGGCCCCGTTAATCAGCGGCTACCACAACGGCTAAGCACACAAACAACGTAAAAGCTATATATCACTGATAGATGAACGACTATAATTTATAAGTATGTACATATATTTTTGCCAGTTGGACAGGTTATTGTGCTTGCTTACGATTTGAATCGAGTGCATGCCGACAGCTGAGCGAACGCGATTCAGTTCTAAAAAGACCAGCGCACGGATTAGGCTATACTAAAGCCCTCGCCCTTGCTCTCGCTCTGAGCCCACACGTGACACAAGATGATCAAGATGAGTGTAATGCCAATTCTAATGCTAATGCTAATGCCAATGGCGATCATCATTGGCGCCATCGAACAATCGAGCGATGTCGCTGATCGATTTCCGCTGTCCATTATACACATTAACGATTTACATGCCAGGTAAGTTGTCCAGCTGTGATAACTGTAAATCAGTGAAAAACACATGCTGACATATGTACACCGTAGAGTGTTTCTATGGCTCGTTGAGTGGGCAATGGCAGATATCATCATATAATCGACTCGAGTACCGTAAACACAATCATCGCAATCATGTGCGCCAAGCTTATCTCCAACAACTGTTTCCACACGGCCATCGCATCGATAAGCACGCAATATCCCCAAATACACACCTTATACATATGCCAATTCATAATGTGATTACAAATTGCTGAAATTCCCATCTGATCGGATTCTAGATACGAGCCAACGGACACTGGCGGCGGCACCTGTGGTGAGGAGGAGCAATGCATTGGCGGCTACGCGCGCACCGTTTACACGGTGAGGCGTCTGCTCGAGGAGCAGAAGGACTACAATCCCATCTACATCAATGCGGGCGATAGCTTCCAGGGCACGCTCTGGTACAACATCGGACGCTGGAATGTGACCCAGGAGTTTCTCAATATACTGCCAGCCGATGCGATGGTTCGTTGAACTCCACATTTAAGATCTTTACATGTGGCCTTACCTAATATCTTCTCCTTCTTTCGGTAGACTCTGGGCAACCATGAGTTCGATCATGGCGTCTCAGGCTTGGTGCCCTTCCTGAAGACCGTGCAGACGAACATGCTGGTGGCGAACATGGACTGCGCCCATGAGCCCACCATGGAAGGCCTCTACGAGAAATCGAAAATCTTGGAACGTGGTGGCCGCAAGATCGGTCTGATTGGCGTCATCCTAGAGACCACCTATGTAGCATCCGTCGCAGTTCCAGTTTGGTTCAAATTTTCATTCACTTCGCTTTGCTTTCTAGGACCTGGCCAACACAGGCAATCTGATCTTCCGCAACGAGAGCCATACGATTCGCGAGGAGGCGCGCTACCTGTCGGAGCAGGGCGCCAACATCATCATCGTGATCTCGCACTGCGGCTACGATGTGGACAAGGTGATTGCCGAGCAGGCGGGCGATGTTATCGATGTCATTGTGGGCGCCCATTCGCACACGTTCCTCTACACGGGCGTGCCGCCTGGACCCGACAAGGCTTGGGGCGACTATCCCACCGAGGTGACTCACAGCAATGGCCATCGTGTGCTCATCGTTCAGGCGGGCGCCTATGCCAAATATGTTGGCAATCTAACGGTGTATTTCGACAGCAAAGGCGATGTTATCGATTTCGAGGGTGCACCTATCTATATGAGCAATGATGTGCCGCAGGGTGAGTAGCCTAGTTATATTATTGTTCGCATATACCGTGTACTGAAATTGCTGATAGCATTTACAATCGATAAATATCGATATACGGCCAGGGTAATTTTTAAGTGTATCTCTGACTTCTTCCAGACGGTCCAATAACTGCTATTCCTATATGCAGATATTCTGTATCGATAATTATCGATTTACAGCTTTGTTTAAAAATTGTTTAATAATATAAGAATGATAACTATTCATTTAATTTTTGTCGATATATTTCGATAAGCATATAATGACCGTTCGATATCATTTGTATCAATGCTCGCGTTAAGAATTTTTACAGTCGTTATGAAAAAATTGACAAATATCGATAAGCAATTTAGATCGATTTAAGTAGATTTCTTGACTCGCATTTAGACCAAGTAGTCGGGTAGGGTATTTTTGCGTCGTGCATGCCTGTGCTAACTCGTTTGTAATGTGTTGTTGTTGTTGCTGCTGCAGATGAAACTGTGGTGAGAGCTATACAGCCATGGAAGGAGGTCATCGATAAGGAAGGCAAGGTGGTCATCGGCCAAACCCTTGTCGATCTTACCAAAGAGGATTGCGGCAGAAGGGAATGCAATTTGGGTAACTTCGTCTGTGACTCGATGGTGCATACGGTATGTTAAATATATGATGTATATGATGTGACTAAGCTAATTCCGGTATATGAAAACTCTTCTTACAGTTTGTCGGCCTATCACCCTTTGAGAATCCACAGTGGACGAATGTTTCGATAGCTTTGGCATCCACGGGCGGTATGCGCGTGCCTCTGCATCGTGGCAGTGAGTGAATCTTAAAGCTTGATTGATAGTTACAGTAAATCATGGCTAAGCGCAACTCCATGCATATATATCTATTACAGATCTGACCTATGCGCATATGGTGAGCATGGCGCCGTTTGAGAACCAGCTGATGGCCTTCAATTTGCCGGGCCAGAACATTATCGATGCCCTGGAGTATGCAGCTAGCAAGATTGATCTGGAGAACGGGGTAACCAGCTCGTATATAATGCTGCAGGTGTCCGGCCTGAAGGTGACCTACGACTATACCAAGCCGATCAATTCACGTGTCATCTCTGTGCTGGCCCGTTGTGCCGACTGCGATGTGCCCGTCTACAAGCCACTCGATCCGGCTCAGGCCTATCGCATTATCACCCCCAGCTTTTTGCAAGGCGGCGGCGATGGTTTTAGCATGCTTAGTACGGGCACTGACATCCAGTGAGTGTTGATTAATATCAGGCATCATATTGAAATATCGATATTTATTGAGTTTCTTTCGTTTGCAGAGTGAGCATTACGGACATAGATGCCCTCATCTCGTACACCAACAATGTGAATCCTATCTACACGGGCCTCGAGGGTCGTATTACGGTGCTAAACTAAACCACGTTTTTTAGACGATAAATATTGATACATTTTTAATGATAATTATCGATTTATAACATTGGTTTGCTCGAAAAGCAAACAAATCTATTGATGCGAAAATTTTCAAGACTATGTTCCTCTATCAAATAGGCAATTTGTTAAAAATCGATAATTATCGATAGTTACAAATACGAGCTTTATTCCTTTAAAAATTTAACCAAATTCAGATGTACATAAATCAAATTTTTGTGAATAAAATCTATTTGTGAACTATTCAAATTGTTTTCTGATACGACAAGATTTATTTTCAAATATTCGATAGAAAATAGGTTTAAAACATGCAGACATGTAACCTTGTATATACATATATAATCCCCGCAGTATTTCCTAGATTTATTTAATCTTCGATTTTTATAGGTATTCCCGATGAACTTTCATTGATTGTGTTCAAAGAAATTATATATAAATTATATTGTTTTTAACAAGTTTTGATAGGTTATCTAAATGGGGGGTCTCATTCAATTATTTCTATTAGTTCTTAACTGATGTGTGTGTTGAGGCTTCAAAAGCTTACTTAAGTTAGATAGGGAGCGAAAGATAGATGGAGAAAGAGAGAGAGAGAGAGAATGAGAGACAGAGACAGGGACAGTCTGAAGTGATGGCCAGTTTAAGGCAGAAAAATACCTGAATATACCTTCCCTACATACACTAAAAATGTCTTTATCAATTTTTGTTGTATACGTGGGCACAAATCCAACGCGTCCATACACACGGACAGACAGACGGTTAGACGGACAGACAGAGGGACAGGGTGAAATCGACTCTGTCATGATCAAGAATATATAAACTTTATGAGGTATGCCGGGGTATAATAGACCTATTATTAATGTTGACTAAGTGCAGAGTATGCTGAACAACGAGACTTATCTTTCATTTCCTTTTTCATGACTTTTGGTTATGCAAGATGAAGACGTTCTTGTAGCTCTGCAGCCTTGGCAGGCACAACTGGAGGAGGCTTCCAATCGTATAGTGGGCAACAGTCGAGTCTATTTGCAGCAAGTGGAATGCGCGCGAGGCGAATGCAACTTAGGCAATCTCTACACAGATTCCATGCTGCATGCCGTGAGTAGTTTTTCTATCTTCTCCATGTCTTTCTCTAATCCTTAACCTTTCTAGTTTATTAAGGAAGCATCCGCTGAAGCGCCCAATTGGAGCAACGTGACCATCGCGCTGACCAGCCAAGGCAACTTTCGTGTGCCTCTGAAAGCGGGCAGTAAGTAAAAACATAAGTAGCCCCTTGGAAGCAAGCTAAATGGAACGCATTGATATCCAATCCCCGATAGACATTACTTATAAGCAGCTGGTGGCCATGTGTCCGTGGGAGAATCATTTGTATGCACTGACTTTACGGGGCGATCATTTGTTGCAGCTGCTGGAAGATAGCGTGGCACCGATGAATGCCAGCCTAACATTTCCCACGTCAAAACGTTTTCTTCAAGTCTCCGGATTGAGAATCATCTATAATCTGAAAGCTGAGCCCGGCGAGCGGGTGCGCCAAATACTCGTGCGCTGCTCCAATTGCTCAGTGCCTCAATATCAGCCTTTGCAACAGACTCAGCATTATCGGCTGGTAGTCATGGAGTATCTGGCCAATGGTAAAAATGGTTTCTCTTTGATCAGCGACCATGCCCAAGACCTTGAGTAAGCTATGCCATAGATATTAGTTGATTCGAACTTCTAACGAGTCTCTTTCAGAATGGGTCCCTTTGATTTAGACGCCTTAATGGACTATATGAGTGTAATTGGGCCTATAACTGCCGGTCTAGAGCAGCGAATACAATTTGTAAATGATTGAAAGTAGTGCTTTTTCAAATAAACGTTGACGGAATGCAATTTTTGATTATCGATCTATCGTATAAATTTTGGCAAAAGCATGAAGTTGGTTGCTTTGGGATTTTTCACATTACTTAGCTGTACACTTTTTTTAGCTTACGCGCTGCGGTCACACTGATCCAGTAGTCACTCATTCAAAAGTCTTGTTAAGGTTAAGAGTCCGCCTGCGGCACATTTCGAGCAAGTGAGCTTGTTAATTTACATCAAGTCAAATCGGAAGTGTTTCAACACACAGCATTATTTTTTGATTATTAAACTTATTACAATCAAATAAAAAAACCGTAAAAATGTAAGTAAAACAAGCTAATTTATTATTTAACGTTCATAAACCGCGTGTGCGCAAGTATTTGGATTATCATTGTTGTGTGTGTGCGTGCGCGTGTGTTGCATTGCGGTGTTATATAAGATAACCGGCAAAGCGAGCGGCTGGCTTCCTTCTAGAATCTTCTGTAAAACATAACGTGAATTGACTTAATGCAAATGTTTGTTAATTATAACTACCAATGACAATTCGTGCGGGCATTCTCTCTTACGTTCCATTGATAATCGCAGATTTTCCAATTGGATTTACTTTCCAGCGGCACACACACACAGTCACATATACTCACGTAACAGCGGCAAACGCACATGTTTTCTTTATTCGTCCGATTTCACAATTGCTATGCGGGAACAGTGCATGTTTTGTTATTGGACTTTACATTTCTTGGGTATATGGAAGGTCCATGCACTTGGCCCACATTTCATAACAACCCTAAACTTTGCAGCAGGTCACTTTCGAAGGGGAGGGGTGGGGGGCTCGGCCTGGTTACATAAATGATTTGTTCTGGAAGACTTGTTCTCGCGACTTGCTATAGATAGCCCGCACCGGCAGGGGGTCGGGTCTCTTATCAATGATTTAATATGAACTGAAATGGAAATCAAATTCCATATTGCATCAATTAGCGCTGTGCACGTGTTTATTTTTTTTTCTCTTCCCGTTTGATGTCTTGCCAGCAATTGATTTATCGATAATTTGATTGCGCTCTGTGCATTGCAGATGTTCCGTTTACCCGTTTCACTTGCACGCACCTCCATCAGCCGGCAGCTGGCGATGCGCGGCTATGCAAAGGATGTTAAATTCGGCGCTGAGGTGCGCGCCATGATGCTGCAGGGCGTCGATGTGTTAGCCGATGCTGTGGCCGTGACCATGGGACCCAAGGGTCGCAACGTGATCATTGAGCAGTCGTGGGGATCGCCAAAGATCACCAAGGATGGCGTGACAGTGGCCAAGGCCATTGAGCTGAAGGACAAGTTCCAGAATATCGGCGCCAAACTGGTGCAGGATGTGGCCAACAATACCAATGAGGAGGCCGGCGATGGCACCACCACGGCCACCGTGTTGGCTCGTGCCATTGCCAAGGAAGGCTTTGAGAAGATCTCAAAGGGCGCCAATCCCGTTGAGATTCGTCGCGGCGTCATGGTCGCCGTCGAGACCGTCAAGGAGAACCTGAAGACCATGTCGCGTCCCGTCAAGACTCCAGAAGAGATTGCCCAGGTGGCAACCATCTCGGCAAACGGTGACCAGGCCATCGGCAAATTGATCAGCGACGCCATGAAGCGTGTTGGCCGCGATGGCGTCATTACCGTCAAGGATGGCAAGACCCTTATCGATGAACTGGAGGTGATCGAGGGCATGAAGTTTGATCGTGGCTACATTTCACCCTACTTCATCAACTCGTCGAAGGGTGCCAAGGTCGAGTTCCAAGATGCTTTGTTGCTGCTCTCCGAGAAGAAGATCTCCTCAGTGCAGAGCATTATCCCAGCTCTCGAGCTGGCCAACTCACAGCGCAAGCCTCTGGTCATCATTGCCGAGGATATCGATGGCGAGGCTCTGAGCACTCTGGTCGTCAATCGCTTGAAGATCGGTCTGCAGGTGGCTGCCGTCAAGGCGCCCGGTTTCGGCGACAATCGCAAATCCACTCTCACCGACATGGCCATCGCCTCGGGCGGTATTGTGTTCGGTGATGACGCCGATCTGGTTAAACTGGAGGATGTTAAGGTCAGCGATTTGGGCCAAGTGGGCGAGGTGGTCATCACAAAGGATGATACACTGCTGCTGAAGGGCAAGGGCAAGAAGGAGGATGTGCAGCGTCGCGTCGATCAGATCAAGGAACAGATCACAGACACCACCTCTGAGTACGAGAAGGAGAAACTGCAGGAGCGTCTGGCTCGTCTTGCCTCTGGCGTTGCTCTGCTGCGCGTCGGCGGCTCCAGCGAGGTGGAAGTCAACGAGAAGAAGGATCGTGTCCATGATGCTCTGAATGCCACACGCGCTGCCGTCGAAGAGGGCATCGTTCCCGGTGGTGGCACCGCTCTGCTGCGCTGCATCGAGAAACTGGACGCAGTCAGCACACAGAACGAGGATCAGGTAAGATATGACAATGCTCATCCAAGCGCTGTAATCTCTTCAATCTCTACATCTATAGAAACTCGGCGTGGATATTGTGCGTCGTGCTCTGCGCATGCCCTGCATGACCATTGCCAAGAACGCGGGCGTTGATGGCGCCATGGTTGTGGCCAAGGTGGAGACCCAAACCGGCGACTATGGCTACGATGCACTCAAGGGCGAATATGGCAACCTGATTGAGAAGGGCATCATTGATCCCACCAAGGTGGTGCGCACCGCCATCACCGACGCCGCTGGCGTTGCCTCGCTGCTGACGACCGCCGAGGCTGTGGTCACTGAGACGCCCAAGGACGATGCTGCTCCTGGCATGGGCGGCATGGGTGGTATGGGAGGCATGGGTGGTATGGGTGGTATGGGTGGCATGATGTAAGCAACATTAGTAAACCACTTTCTCTACACTTCCACACACTGTCGCATCCAGACATACAAACACACACACACACACCTTTCATACGTTTAGGCTCATGATGCACAATGCCAGAGTAGGGGATGGGCACAACCACATTCTTTTAACGAGGTGTAGTTAGCTTTCTTTATACAACACACACCAAGACACACACACACACATACACACACTC
The DNA here is from genome assembly GCF_054131065.1 of Drosophila arizonae. Classification (NCBI taxonomy): domain Eukaryota; kingdom Metazoa; phylum Arthropoda; class Insecta; order Diptera; family Drosophilidae; genus Drosophila; species Drosophila arizonae. Next base: position 4,062,293 of record NC_142927.1, on the reverse strand, counting down.
TCATACACTCATACATTTGGTGGTCGCCGCCGCCGTGTACTTTGTTTCGCATTTATATCCTGTTTTGAACAATTGTGCCGGACTCGCTGTCCATCCCATACGCTCGCATTGCTGCAATCGTGATTCACATATTCTTTTCAAACTTTTTTTTTTATTATTTGTGAAAAAAAAAAAACTATTCCTAAATACTATTTTTTACATGTTATATATGTAAAGGCAACAAATAGCGTTAGTTGTAAACATAACAATAAAGAATACAAAATTATTGAAGAAAAACGGTTTTTCTGTTCGGCGGATGTTGGCGGAAAATCTAACTGTCTAAGTGGGAATGAGGGAGATGAGGAAGAAGTTTGGAAAAACAAGATGAATATACATATGAATATATAATGATATGAATATGAATATATATAGCACATGAGTCTGGCTTAAAGTAACACCCGAGGTGCGCTCAAAAAGTTTCGCAAAAATTGAATTTGAAGACTTGGCTCTGCTTGTAGTTGGCGGAAAATCTAACTAAGTGGGAATGAGAGAGATGGAAGAAGTTTGGAAAAACAAGATGAATATACATATGAATATGAATACATATATGAATATGAATATATATAGATATGAATATGAATATAACACATGAATCTGGCCTAAAAAGTTTCGTACAAATTGAATTTGAAGACTTTTGGCTCTGCTTCAATCTTTGCCGTTTCCATGTGGTAAAGCGAGGATAATGCAACGAGCCTGTGCTCCACTCAGACCTACGCCTCGTTCAACTTCCCAAGGAGCTGAAGGCGAACGAAGGAGTTTCAAGTGCTTCAAGAATGTGAATTATCCAATGGACATTGCTTTGATTTATTACCAAATAGATATAAGTACATACATAAATAAAAACACATGAGAGTTAATTTTGAACGGGACACACATAGAGTTTTATTTACAATTTGATAAGTTCGTATAGATCCATTAGATTCGATCAGATCTCGTATAAAACATTTACTGGTAGGCCGATTGCTGTGTATAAATGTATTCACTACATATATATGTATATAATAATATGTCCTTTTAAATAATGCCAGACATGAAATTTGAATAGTTCTAAATACAAATACAAATACAGACAAATTGATTTCTATGTATGCTTATATAAATATGTATATATATATATAGAGTATATATATATATATTTAATAGAGTTCCGCCTTTTGCATGACTGCTTCGACGAGGGCTTTGAAAGCATCTTCGATCATATTAATATGGAGCTGGGCATCGCGGTAGGAGCAGAGCTTCGCGCTCTCTGTTAGAGGCATTTGCATGGTGGTAACACCGAGGGAGGACTGCGAGTGGAGGCTGCGGCCGGTGTTCATCAGAATGTTGACGCAGTCGTCCGCTAGAATGGGAAACGTTTCGACGAACCGCACCATGGCGGGCAGCACGTGCCGCAGGAATTTGCATTTGGCCGATGCGGTGAGCAGCGAGAGCGTCGTCTGTATAACATTCAGACAGAACTTGGAGACGCCCAAGCTTTTGGGTATCGAATAGTTCAGGACCAGGTGTGACGTCAGCTCGATGGTGAAGATCTGTTTGTCCATTTCGGTGACGTTGAGGAATTCGTGCACGAAGTCAATGCAAATGTGCATCGAGGGCACGCTGGCCACGATCATCGGTATGACGGACTTGGGATACGTCTGGAAGTGCACCAGCTTGGCCAGCGACGGCTCCGTTATGAACGCCTGATGCACGTACGTGCCAATGATGCCCTGCAGCTCGCGCAGCTCCAGCTTCGCCACACGCGTGTCCGCCTTGCTGTCCATATAGTCCAGCACCTCGAGCAGTATGTGAACGGCCGCACTCTCCTGCGATGCAATCAGCGTCGTCTTCAGCTCCTCCCTGTCCGCGTCCGTTTGCACCAGTCCATTCTTGTCCAGCACCTGTTTCTGTTGCATGTGCACGTTTAGATAGGTCTTCGACGCAGCCAGGCTGCCCTTCAGAATTCGCAGCAGGATGACCAACATGTACGGGGAGCAGAACACCTCGCGTGAACATCTGCAGAGAAGAGATGGGATGAGGCAATTAATGGAAACTTTAGCTGGCCTATGGTGTATAATGGAGGGAGTAGCTAGTGGTAAAGGGGGCAAGGGTAAAGAGAAAGAAGGGGATAATAGGCATTTACAGTGGAAGTATGACAATATACGTATATAGAACTATTACATTGGACAATATTAGCTACAGTAGAACAAGGAATTTGGGAGAGAAAGGGATAGAGAATGGAAATATAATGGGTATTTATAGTGGGCACGGAAACGAAGAGAGAGGCCGAACAAATAGGGAAAGGGATAGAGGGGAAATGCTAAGTAATCTATATATACTATAGTAAGATCTTGCTGGCTTTTATAGGGTATATAGAGCATATAAGCTTAAGTAGAGTTAAGAGGCAGAGACAGAGAGAGAGAGAGAGAGAGAGAGAGAGAGAGAGAGAGAGATCTACGGGCATAGTCCATCCCATTTCAATAGCTTTTCAAGCTAAGCGACCTCGACTTAAAATATACAGGGTATCTTATGGTATGTATATAAATCACAAGTAATCTTGTTAAGCCGGCAATGCAAGACTCTATACATCAGACAGAGAAGGAGAGAAATTCATAGTGAGAGAGAGAGAGAGAGAGAGAGAGAGAGGAAGAAGTGAAAGTAAATGCAGTTACTGTTATATAAAAAGCATCTCTCACTCGTCTCACCCATCACACTTCACTCCGCTCCAACTAATAGGTATCTATAGTCTGGTCAACTCTGTAAGGGTTGCACTTCAAGATCTCCCTGAAGCACACATGAGAAAAGAACGGAAATATGGAGAGTCAGAGAGAGAGAGAAAGAGATTGTGATGCAATGCTCGAAAACCTTTTCGTCCGATCTCAACATACCCTAATACATCCATGGGCTCCAGCAGGCTCTCATTGGCAAAGGTGCGTCGATTGAGTGCATCCGAATTGTTGGTGATGGCGCGCAGCGACATGATCCAGAAGGTGGTGGGCAGCACGGCATTCAATCTCAGCCAGAGATCGTTATACAGGTCCTTGACATAGCGCGGCACATCCTTGCGAAAGACGTGCGGCAGATGCTGTACCAGCTGATGGGCATGTTGAGCTAACGCCTCCGGGGGCAGCTGCAGCAGACGCTTGAACAGGCGAATGGCCAGCCGTGGCTTCGTCTGGATATTTTTGAGGGCGCGCGTCAACAGCTCCGGCCTGAGATCGTACCCTTGATGGTGATCCAGGTCGATGGCTGTGGCCAAATAGTGCTCCTCCAGCCAATCGTCGACCATGCTCAAGTGCGGGTAGTTGGATATGATGAGCCGCAGCAACGGATGGAAAAGGGAGAGATAGTCATTGTGATACTGATGCGCCTTCTGCAGCAAGTACTTCAATGGCAGACCGCCAAGGAAATTGTTCGTGTACTCCTTCTGTTTGCGTCCGCCCAATGCGCTCTGGTTCATCAGCCGGGTGTCCTCGTACAGCATCAGATAGTAGATCATCAGCAGCTGCGAGGTGAGCGGACACGCCACCTCCACCTGGTTGAGCTCCTCGTTGGCGATCGTCGGCTGCAGCTCCTCGGCAAAGAAGGTGAGCGGCGAGGTGCGAAAGACGTGCAGAATCTCCTGTTCGGTGAACGGTCGATGCATGTGATCAATGCTGATCTTCCCCGTAGGATTCGGTATGATCAGCGTGTTAACGAAGACCTCAACTAATGCGGGCATCACCGGATGCACGGGCCGCACCGAGCTGCATATTTGCTTGAAGATCCACGATTTGATTGGAACTTTATGCTTGAGGAAGGTCCGCGATTTGAGCAGTTGATGTATGCAGTGGACTGGCAAATATCCCGGAATTGTGCCATTCAGATTGGGTGTCACGGGCACGCGAACAGCATGCAATGCCACCACCTGCTCCGTGAACAGATCCTGTGTAAACAGCTGCTTGATGCGGTTCGTACTGTTGGGCCGGATCGGTATCTTCATGGCGAGCGTGGAGCAGACCATTTCACTGATGGCCGTTATCTGATTGCTGTGAAAGTGTATGGCCAACAGGAGCAGCATCTCGCCCAAGGAGCTGCTCGTGCCCGAGCGCTTGCAGAAGAACGCATTCTCGCGAATGAGCCACTGCAGCCACTCCACAGCCTTGTTCTCCAGCGGAATCGTCGATACTAGCGACGGACAGGCTATCAGCATGCAGAGCGCCAGTGTGACAAACCGCACACCCGACGCCGTCGGCTGTGGGCAACTGGTGACCAGCTGGGACAATGCATTGATCTCATCGTCATTGAACTTTAGTCCTCCGATTCCTCTCAGCGCGCAATAGAGCCGCAGCAGGACAGCGCCTTGCAAATTGAAATCCTTTAGCTCGGACGCACTGCTGGTAATCTGCAGGATCTTCTGCAACAGCTCGATCCGCACCAGATTCAGTGCATCGCCCTTGCGCTTCTGACTGGTGCGAATATACAGTGCAAACCAGGAGCGTAGGTTCTGATCGTTGCCCAGCAGCAAGCCCGTTAGGAAGGCGATCTGTGAATGATAGCAGATGGGATTAGGCTGCGGCTTGATTAGAGTTGGATGCTGTTACCAAATCCTCGGAATGCTTGAGTGCCAGCTTGAGCATAAACGATGGCACCTTCATCATGTCCACGCACATGGAGCGATTGGCCAGCGCTTGTGAGGGATTCATTTCGCTGAGCGACATCAACAGCGCCAGACGCTGTTTGCCCTCGGCACCCTCCTCATCACAATTGGCAATGACATGTGAGACCACATCCCGATAGCAGTCTGGAAAATTAGCCACCAATGCGCAAACGATGCGATATCCATTTGGTACATGAACCAGAGCATCCGTTAGCTCCAAGATGTTAAGCAGGGAGGGCAGCTCGGCGAGAGCAATGCATAGTATGTCCACCACTTCCTCCAAATAGATGCCATCATCAAGGATTTCAGAATGGCTCGACACGCCCACAGATGCGCCCGACGATGGCTTTTGCTCGGCAATCGCTGCAACCTGTTGCTGAAGATTGAAGATTTCGGATAGGACGACGCGGACTTTGCGTGCCACATCTGCACGCTCGAAGCCAAGAGCAATGCCCGACTGAAGACCGTATTCAGGCTGCGGCTGCGGCTGACCCTGTCCATCGAAAAAGTTGGTCACACTGCTCGTTTTCTGGCGTGTAAGCAATTCCTTCTTAAGATCGTTCTCCAGCTCGTGATAGTTGACCTGGAGATAGGAGACGATACTATTGACCACCTCGATGCCAATGAGTACGGCGAGTATCTGTTTACGTGACTCCATCGAAGATTCGGTATTGTCCAGTGGCGAAAGCAGGCTCATTCGCACTAACGACGGTAATACCGGTCGAATCTCGGTCTCCGGGTAGCTGGCGAGAGATGTTATATCCAGATTCTGCATGGCGCCAAATACACGGGCCGTCACATCGTACATCTTGACCGGCATCGCGACAGGCGCACCTGTTGTCAACTTAATGACAATTTTTTTTTTTCAGTTCGTCTATCTTATGGATGCGATTCTCCAGACAACCGAGGATTTAGATACTCTGACTCTGAAGCATCGATATTAGCAACTCTTATCGATATGTTTTTGATTATTTAGTCCTTTCGGTACAGCCTCTGTAATTCAGCAACAATCATTTGAAGAGGACTACGCGCACAGATCATACCAGGCAAACTGATCTCAAAGCAAAGTGTTTTGGAGTCTACCGGTGTGATCGTGCTATGCGTGTGCTGCCAACTTATTTTTTGTTTTTCTTCAATAAATGAACTATCGAGTCGTTATGTTGTGAGCGCGCTCGATACATTGCTGTATCGATATTTCGATGTTTTTCTTTTACTGATACACACATTTTCCATTCCGTATTCAGCAGTCACTTTTTTTTTTACTCGCGAGTGAAGTTCGACCGCAAAGAATAAATGTGAATAAAAATAAATATATCGTGAAGTATCTATATGAATTGTGTATTTTATGAATCAATTAGGGAAAATTGAACAGCAAGTTTGCCGAGTAGGTAAGTGAAAGTTTCTATCAGTGCAGTGCAATGCAAACAGGCGGCAAATATAAAAAATCAAATGTCGGAAAGAAGCATAAAAAATAGACCAACGCCCCAGTAGTGCTCAGTGCCGTGTGCCTCTAGTGAGACGAAGAAGCAGCAGCAGTAATAGTAGTATTGGTAGTATTTGTAGTTGTAGTAGCTGAGGAGTCGGAAAAAGTATCTCAAAGTCGAAATGTGGGCCAATTGGATGCAGTGTTAAATAACTGATATATAATCCATGTGTATACGTATGTATAGATACATGATCGAACCTACTTATATATCTATCTACATATGTATATGTATGCGTGTGAATACGTACATACATACATAATAAAAACATCATCGATTAAAATTGCCTGCCCCCGTCTATCGCAGTCGCAGTACGTTCGCTGCTGGCGTTGATGACATCATTCGGTGTTATTTTTTTTTTTCAGTTCGTTTAGTCTGTGCGATGTCAGAGCGTAGCGCAGGGTCGTGCGTGTGAGTGTATCTATGTGAGTTTGCGTGTGAATGTGTGAGTTTGTGTGCGTACTGCTCCGTTACTGGACGAATACGTGCGTGTAAACGAATATTTGAATTAACTCAAATCAAAACAAAGAAGTATGAGAATAAGGAAAATTGAATTAATTTCTATTAAAACAGCGAACTGAAAGAACTTGAATTACATTTGCGTCACCGCTCAATAAAAAGTGCGATAAAAGCAATATATTTAATCAAGATATACATATACATATGTACATTTAAAAAAATGTTTTTAATCATACACGGGCACACACACACATAAACGCATAGTATCTATCTCTTACTCCCTTTCTCGTCTTGCTACTTTTTATACTCTCACTCAAACACACGCACACACTAACAGCAGAATGCACTTTGAAATACAGTTACGTGCAACATACACACACATACACACGTAAACACACGGCCCATGTAAAAATAGGAAATCCTTCCAAGAGGTCACGAGTTGAATTTGAAGTTGTTTATCGATACATGGAAATGGGTGGAAAACAGAACGAGAAACTGTGCTGCACTTGTCCATATATGCTTTCAGTTTATATGTATATTATACATGTATAAATGTGTGTACGGTATTTGTGAGAGTGTGTTTGCGTTAAGGTTTGGCCCACCTTCTTAATGAACGCCGCTGTCGGCTGCCTTAAAAAAACAAAAATGACAAATCAACGGCCATAACTCAAATTGTACAGTTGTAAGGTAATAAGCACGTACTGATGTATATAAGTATGTACGTAAGTATGTGTGTGTGCATGTTAACTTGTGAGCTGGAGAAGCCTCATAATAAAAACAACAAAAAACAGGTTTTCCATATTGTAAGAAAAAAAACAAGCATATAATTAAACAATGAAGTTTTCACTGCTGTAATGGCTGCCCTGGTTAATTGAAATTGAACGTCGTCAATTGCACAACTCCAACGCCCCAGAAGAAAAACCGCGCCTCTTGCTTGCTAATCGAATCAATGTGATGAACTCACTTCCAGCAAGATCAACTGGAGACACAGAAACACACAGACACACGCACGCACAACAAAAGTAAATATGCGTTCATACTATGTACATATATGTTTGTGTGTATGCAATCATAATTGCAAAGCTGGTCGAGCTGAGTTCAAAACCTACCCCATTTGCTGGGCTTGCTGAATACGATGACAGCAAGTCGGCCTCCCACTCTCACTCCCTCCCGCAGTCGGTCGAGTCAGTTTGTTCTTCTTCTTCTTCGCTCTCATTAGCTCTCTTCGAGTTACACAGTTATGCTCTCACGCGCTCTCTTTGTGTGCGTGTGCCGCCTGTTTGTTTGTTTGTTTGTGTTGCGTTGGTGTGGTTGTCGTTCTTGTTGTTGTTCCTCTTTCGCTCTGTTTTCGTTGTGCTCGCTCTCTATCAGTCTTTACGGTCATCTCTCAGTCGCCTGTCGGCGGCGAGTTTTAAGCTTCGTTTTCGTTATAATCAGCAAAATATTACGTAATAGATAATAGAGCCGCGTGAATCTGAATGCGAATGTGTGCTATGCGCTCATAAATATGTATGTAAATAAAGATGTGTGCTAAATTCCCTATTGTTTTCGTTTTGTCGCTTTTTGTTAGTTTTATTGTTGTTGCAAAATTAGCTCATGCCCATTGAGAGCGTAAATTAAATCAGCGAGGCAACAGCATAGAAAAAATCAACATATTCGACTGCAATTTTTAAGAGTGATGTGTTAAATAGAAAGATAAAAACATAATTGCCCCAACTAATGTAAGCTCGTATCTATGTGTGTCTGTGTGTGTGTATACAGCATGAAGGGAATGACCTGCACAGCTTGGAATAAAGGTCAAAATACACTTGCCTGCATAGTTGTATCTTTGTGTGTGTGTATGTGTGCAGCGGTTCCCATAGGTATAGATAAAAAAAAAAGCCGCTCACACACGTATGCGTTTATGTGTATTGGTTTCATTTCTATTTTTTGGTCATGCCGATAGTTTTTTGAATTGAATTTCCTGCAATTTCACCAGCAAGCGATTTAAATCAGTGCGTCCCTCCCACTTTGTGTGACCGCCCACAACCTGTCACACTTTTTATTTTGTTTGAAAACGGGAATCAGAATTGGAATGAGAATCGCAGTGTGGATGGGGCGTGATGTAATCGCGTTAACTATAAAGCCAAAAAAATAATGAATAGACAAACAGAAATACACACACACACATACACATACATTTGCATCAGTGTAGCAACATACAGTAAGCGACAATTGTGATCGGACTTGTTAGCCAGTTGACCCAGGCGACCCGCGTGCCACTCAATGTGACGCCATTGTGTCTTATGAATCATCAAGAGAGAAAAGTGTATCGAGGGGAGGAAAGCGAAGTGAAAACCACCCACCCAGGCGTGAATGAATATATTTATACACATATGTATTTTTATGCAGAAAACTTTACCCAAACCTGAAGAGAAAAACGACAATAAAACTTTATTAACAATGGAAGTACAGCGAAAACTATTTCGAGTGAACATATGCATGAAAATAAAGCAAGAAACAGCTGTTTAAACGGAAATATTATAGTTTTATTTCTTGACTAATAAAAACAAAACATATTATGAAAGCTGTTATATTAGAATAAATGTAGATATAACAGTTTGTGTACTTAGAGAAAATGTTGAATTCATTAATTAGTTCTTGTAAATAAAAATTAAGAAGCTAATAACTAACAAGCTGCAAGCTGAGCTAATGGTAGTTAATTCAGCTGTCCATTAATAGGCTCCATTTTAGACTCGAGTGTTGCGGTTTTTTTTTAGAGCATTGCTAATCTAATCGAGTGAATAACTCACAAGGCAGCAGGCAGAACGTTGCTGTGTAGCCGAACCGACTGCGTAATACCCATTAGTATTACAATAGCAGTTGAAAGTATCAGTGGACAATTTAAGATCGGGCTGTGCTGTGGAACAATGATAGTCATTATCTTTTTTAAAGGAACGTTTATCTTGAAATAATTTTAAAAATATCGAAAAGAGTATTGTAAAATAATTTCATTAGCAATTCTTTTTAAAAGATTATATTTATCACTTATTTATTTTTACGTGCAAGCCCAAGATAAGAAAACATGGAAACAAGAAAGACAAAAAATGCAAAAGTATCGACAATGGAATAGACGAAATTATATATTATATTATCTTTATATGTATATCTATATCTCTATATTTTATATTTTCTTTTTTTTTCATTCTTTGCAGTTATTCTTTGAGGTTTATTTTCGGTTCGGAATTGGGGGGATACAAAATTGAATTCTTTGCGGTAGTGAGAATTGTGGACAATCTAAACAAGGAGAGCTGACAAAATGACGACGGACATTTCAATTGTTCGATGGGACCCCAGCCAGGGTCCAGGCAACGAATATATCGATGAATACGAATACGATGGCGGCAATTCCAGTTCGCGGCTATTTGAGAGGTCGCGCATCAAGGCCCTTGCCGAGGAGCGAGAGAGCGTACAGAAGAAGACGTTCACCAAATGGGTGAATTCGCATCTCTGCCGGGTCAATTGCCGCATTGCCGATCTCTATGTGGATATGCGGGACGGCAAGCATTTGATCAAGCTGCTGGAGGTTCTATCCGGCGAACGACTGCCCAAGCCCACCAAGGGCAAGATGCGTATACACTGCCTCGAGAATGTCGATAAGGCGCTTCAGTTTCTGCGAGAACAGCGCGTCCATCTGGAGAATATTGGCTCTCACGACATTGTCGATGGCAACGCCTCACTCAATCTCGGTCTCATTTGGACGATTATCTTGCGCTTCCAGGTATGTTATTTACAGTTCCAGTTTCGGTTCTAGTTGGATCCTGTTCCAATTACAGTACCAGTTATGTTAGGAAATGTAATTTAGTGAGTGCTGAGTTCTGTTAACAGTTCTGTTGATAATGATAATGAATTCATTTAACATTTAAATGTTTAAGTTAACAGTTGCTTTTAGTAAGCAGGATAAGGATGAGAAATGATAAATGTTAAATTAATTAAAGTCAGTTAATGTCAGATAATAACATATATTAACATATTAATGTTATGAATAGCAGTGATAACAGTTGAAGGCTAATTTAGCTGTCGAGAAGAAGAAGAATATCTTATGTAAGTTTACATAGCAGCGAAATAACTTCCACTAAATGTTAGTTATGCCAGCTGTTAAGTTTGTAACAGTAGATACTATTTAACATAAAATACACACTTTAGATTACAGTTCATAAACAGATAAAGTGTGAGAACCAATTGAAGATGAACTTGGGATTTTCATGTAGTTCTTTGCTTGAATTCTTAAATTTTCAACGACTAACTTTCGCTGGATAACTAGAAGGCTCTAATAGCGATATAGATATAAAATTGGTATTGTTATAATATGATCAGATCTGAACTTATTCTAGATGTAGAACAGATATATGCATAGTTACACCAGAACCATATCTCTAGCTCTAGATTCTTTATACTATATGAACAATTTGTATATTATGCTCGCAAATAGATTCAAGATATCACCATCGAGGAGGTGGACAACAAGGAGACAAAGTCAGCCAAGGATGCGCTGCTGCTGTGGTGCCAGATGAAGACCGCTGGCTATCACAATGTGAATGTGAGGAACTTTACGACCTCGTGGCGGGATGGATTGGCCTTCAATGCGATCATACACAAACACCGTCCAGATCTAGTGCAATTTGAGAAGCTATCGAAGACCAATGCCATACACAACCTAAACAATGCGTTCGATGTGGCCGAGGATAAGCTTGGATTGGCCAAGCTTCTGGACGCCGAGGATGTGTGCGTGGATCATCCGGATGAGAAGTCGATCATAACTTATGTGGTCACGTACTATCACTACTTCAGCAAGCTGAAGCAGGAGACGGTGCAGGGCAAGCGTATTGGCAAAGTGGTTGGCATTGCCATGGAGAACGATAAGATGATCCATGACTATGAGCACTTCACCAGCGATCTGCTGAAATGGATCGAAACGACAATACAATCGCTGGGTGAGCGCGAGTTCGAGAACTCCCTGGCCGGCGTCCAAGGTCAACTGGCGCAGTTCTCCAATTATCGCACCATCGAGAAGCCGCCCAAATTTGTGGAGAAGGGCAACCTGGAGGTATTGCTCTTCACGCTCCAATCCAAGATGCGAGCAAACAACCAGAAACCCTACACTCCCAAGGAGGGTAAAATGATATCGGACATCAACAAGGCCTGGGAGCGATTGGAGAAGGCCGAGCATGAGCGTGAGTTGGCGCTGCGCGAGGAACTGATCCGCCAAGAGAAACTTGAACAGCTGGCGGCACGCTTCGATCGCAAGGCTTCCATGCGTGAGACCTGGCTGTCAGAGAATCAGCGACTTGTTAGCCAGGATAACTTTGGCTTCGATCTGGCCGCTGTGGAGGCGGCTGCCAAGAAGCACGAAGCCATCGAAACAGACATCTTTGCATACGAGGAACGTGTCCAGGCCGTTGTCGCTGTTTGTGATGAACTGGAATCGGAGCGTTATCACGATGTCAAACGTATTCTGTTGCGCAAGGACAATGTCATGCGTTTGTGGACGTATCTATTGGAGCTGTTGCGTGCTCGTCGTATGCGTCTGGAGATCTCGCTGCAACTGCAGCAGAACTTCCAAGAGATGCTCTACATCCTGGACAATATGGAGGAAATCAAACAGCTGCTGATGACCGATGACTATGGCAAGCATTTGATGGGTGTCGAGGATCTGCTCCAGAAGCATTCGCTAGTTGAGGCCGACATCAATATATTGGGTGAGCGTGTCAAGGTCGTTGTGCAGAACTCACAGAAATTCCTCAGTGAGGATCCCGAATCGTACAAGCCTTGCGATCCCGAAATCATTGTCAGCCGTGTCCAGCAGCTGGAGGATGCGTATGCTGAGCTGGTGCGTCGTGCTGTTGAGCGTCGCAGCCATTTGGAGGAGAGCCGCAAGCTTTGGCAGTTCTACTGGGATACCGCCGATGAGGAGAACTGGATCAAGGAGAAGGAACAGATCGTCTCAACCGATGAGATCGGTCACGATTTGACCACGGTCAATCTGTTGCTGAGCAAGCACAAGGCACTCGAATCGGAGATCACATCGCATGATCCCCAACTCCAGAACGTGGCCAAGGTGGGTGCTGAGCTCATTACCGAAGGTCACTTGGGCGCCGATCGTATTAAGGATCGCCTCAAGGAGATTTTGTCCAAGTGGGATCATCTGCTCGACTTGACCAAGTATCGTCGCCAGCGACTGGAGAACGCTGTCGAATACTTCCAGCTGTTTGCCGATGCCGACGATGTGGACAACTGGATGCTGGACACGCTACGCATTGTCTCCAGCGAGGATGTCGGTCGCGATGAGGCTAACGTTCAGTCGCTGTTGAAGAAGCACAAGGATGTCGCCGATGAGCTGAAGAACTACGCCGAGGTTATTGACGCCCTGCACAAACAGGCCGAGACTCTGAAACTCAATGAGCCCGAGAAGGCGAATGTGGACAAGCGTCTGGAGGCAATCGATACACGCTACAAGGAGCTGACCGAGCTGGCCAAGCTGCGCAAACAGCGTCTCCTCGACGCACTCAGCTTGTACAAGCTGATGTCCGAGGCCGATGGTGTGGAGCAATGGATCAAGGAGAAGACCAAGATGTTGGACACCATGGTGCCTGGCAAGGATATCGAAGATGTGGAGATCATGAAGCATCGCTTCGAGGGCTTCGACAAGGAAATGAATGCCAATGCGTCACGTGTGGCCGTTGTCAATCAGCTCGCCCGCCAGCTGCTCCACGTCGAGCATCCCAATTCGGATGAGATTCTCGACCGCCAGAATCATCTCAACCAGGAGTGGTCGACACTGCGCGAAAAGGCCGAAGCTAAGATGGATGACTTGAAGTCCGCTCATGGTGTGCAGACCTTCTACATTGAGTGCCGCGAGACAATCTCGTGGATTGAGGACAAGAAGCGCATCCTTACCGAAACGGACAGCCTGGAGATGGACTTGACCGGAGTGATGACGCTACAGCGCCGTCTCAGCGGCATGGATCGCGATCTGGCTGCCATTCAGGCAAAACTGTCGAGCCTGGGCCGCGAAGCCGATAGCATTGAGGTGGAACATCCAGAGGAGGCCCAACTGATCCGTAACCGTATCGCACAAATTGAACTGATCTGGGAGCAGTTGACACAGATGCTGAAGGAGCGCGACTCCAAGCTGGAGGAGGCTGGCGACTTGCATCGCTTCCTGCGCGATCTGGATCACTTCCAGACTTGGTTGACCAAGACCCAAACAGATGTTGCTTCCGAAGATACGCCCACATCGCTGCCAGAGGCCGAGAAGCTGTTGAACCAGCATCAATCCATTCGCGAGGAAATCGACAACTATACCGAGGACTACAAATCCATGATGGAGTACGGTGAGCGCTTGACCTCCGAGGGCAATACGTCCGAGGATCCGCAGTATATGTTCTTGCGAGAGCGCTTGAACGCATTGAAGGACGGCTGGGAGGAGCTGCATCAGATGTGGGAGAATCGTCAAGTGTTGCTGTCGCAGAGTCTCGATCAGCAGCTCTTCAACCGGGATGCTCGCCAGACCGAGGTGCTGCTTAGCCAGCAGGAGCATTTCCTGAGCAAGGACGACACGCCGGTTAATCTAGAACAGGCCGAGAATCAATTGAAACGTCATGAAGCCTTCCTCACCACCATGGAGGCCAACGATGATAAGATCAATACGCTGCTCCAGGTGGCCGACACCCTTGTGGAGAAGGAGCACTTCGATGCGGAAAAGATTGGCAAGCGAGCGGAGAATATAACCGGACGTCGCGACGATAATCGCCAGCGGGCGCTTGATCAGCACGAGAAGCTAAAGAACCAGGTGAAATTGCACGAATTCTTGCAGGATCTGGAGGAATTGGCCGAGTGGGTGCAGGAGAAGTATGTCACATCGCAGGATGAGACCTACCGTAGCGCCAAGACCATTCACTCCAAATGGACAAGGCATCAGGCCTTCGAGGCTGAGATTGCTGCTAACAAGGAGCGCCTGTACGAGGCCGAGAAGTCCGCCCAGGAGCTGTCCAAGGAGAAGCCCGAGTTCAAGGATGTCATCGAGCCGAAACTTAAGGAGCTGGCTAAGCAATTCGATGACCTCGAGGTGCACACCAAGGAGAAGGGCGCCCTGCTCTTCGATGCCAATCGCGAGGTGCTGGTTCAGCAGACATGCGATGACATCGACTCCTACATTACAGATCTGGAGAAGCAGATCGTGAGCGGTGACACTGCCAACGATCTGACCTCTGTCAATATACTCATGCAGAAGCAACAGGTCATCCAGACCCAGATGGCGGTCAAGGCACGCCAAGTAGAAGAGATTGACAAGCAGACCGAATATCTGCAAAAGACAGTGCCCGAGGAGAAGATCGAACCGATTGTCGTCAAGAAGACGGCAGTGCTAGAGCGCTTCGAGAAGATCAAGGCGCCGTTGCTGGAGCGCCAGAAGCAGCTGGAGAAGAAGAAGGAGGCCTTCCAGTTCTGTCGCGATGTCGAGGATGAGAAACTCTGGATCAATGAAAAGCTGCCCGTGGCCAACTCCACAGATTATGGCAACTCTCTCTTCAATGTGCATGTTTTGAAGAAGAAGAACCAATCGCTGGCCACCGAAATCGATAACCACGAGCCACGCATCAATGCCATCTGCAACAATGGCCGCAAGCTGATCGATGAGGGTCACGAGGATGCAAAGAAATTCGAAGCCTTGATCAGCGACCTAACAGCCAAATGGCAGGAGCTGAAGGATGCGATCGAGAATCGCAAGCGTCATCTGCTCGAGTCGGAGAAGGTGCAGCAGTACTTCTTCGATGCCCAGGAGGCTGAGTCATGGATGAGCGAACAGGAGCTCTACATGATGGTCGAGGATCGCGGCAAGGACGAGATCAGTGCCCAAAATCTAATGAAGAAACACGAAAATCTTGAGCAATCCGTGGAGGACTATGCCAACACCATTCGTCAGCTAGGCGAGGTAGCACGCCAATTCAGCAGCGATGATGTATCCAGCGGTGATGCCGTTGCCGTTAAGCAGTCCCAGCTGGACAAGCTGTACGCAGGTCTCAAGGATCTGGCTGGCGAGCGTCGCGCTCGCTTGAATGAAGCGCTGCAGCTGTTCATGCTGAGCCGCGAGGTTGACGATCTAGAGCAATGGATTACCGATCGTGAGGTGGTTGCCGGCTCACAGGAACTTGGCCAGGATTATGATCATGTGACGCTACTCTCTGAGCGTTTCAATGAGTTTGCCCGTGACACCGAGGCGGTGGGAGGAGAACGCGTGGCCAAGGTCAATGGCATTGCGGATAATCTGATACAGGCTGGACATTCGGATTCGGCAACGATTGCCGAGTGGAAGGATAATCTGAACGAGTCGTGGCAGGATCTGTTGGAGCTGATTGAGACACGTACCCAGATGTTGGCCGCATCGCGGGAGTTGCACAAATTCTTCCATGACTGCAAAGATGTCCTGGGTCGCATACTCGAGAAGCAGCACGGCGTCTCCGATGAGCTGGGCCGTGATGCTGGCTCCGTGTCAACGTTGCAGCGTAAACACTACAACTTCCTGCAGGATCTGACAACTCTGTATTCGCAAGTGCAACAGATTCAGGAGGAATCTGCCAAGCTGCAGGATGCCTATGCCGGCGACAAGGCCAAGGAGATAACCAATCGGGAACAGGAAGTGCTCCATGCCTGGGACAACCTGCAGGCCATGTGCGATGCACGCAGACAAAAGTTGGCCGACACCGGCGATCTGTTCCGGTTCTTTAATATGGTGCGCATCCTCACCATCTGGATGGAGGATCTGGTGCGCCAGATGAACACTTCGGAGAAGCCGCGCGACGTATCCGGCGTCGAGCTGCTCATGAACAACCATCAGAGTCTAAAGGCCGAGATCGATACGCGCGAGGATAACTTCAGTGCGTGCATATCGCTCGGCAAGGAGCTGTTAACGCGCAATCATTATGCCTCCGCTGACATCAAGGATCGCCTGAAGCAGCTGAACAACAGTCGCAATGCCCTGCTCCTACGCTGGGAGGAACGTTGGGAGAATCTGCAATTGAGTAAGTCACGAACATGATCGAATCTGTTATCGAATGTGCCTAATCGAAATGTCCAAACTTTTCAGTTCTGGAGGTGTACCAGTTTGCCCGAGATGCTGCCGTTGCCGAGGCATGGCTTATCGCCCAAGAGCCATATCTGCTCTCCTCCGAGCTGGGACACACCATCGATGAGGTTGAGAATCTGATCAAAAAGCACGAAGCATTCGAAAAGTCAGCCGCCGCACAGGAGGAGCGCTTCAGCGCACTTGAGCGTTTGACAACAGTAAGCCATGACATTTGCTTGTCATTCGATTGCCATTGAGCTGTCGTTTGGACTGAATTTCATTTAGTTCTCATTCGACTGTCGTTCGACTCACATCAATATTCTAATCGTAAAATTTTTTCGTGCAGTTTGAGCTTAAGGAAATGAAACGGCGCCAAGAGAAAGCGGAGGAGGCTGAACGCCAGCGCATTAAGGAGGAACAGGAGGCTAAGGCCGCATCCGAGGCTGCAGAGTTGGCCAAGCGTGAGGCCGAGCGTCGCGATGATGTCGATGTGGGCGCTGGTGCCCATGACGAAGCAGGTAGGATTAGATGGGAATGGAAGCACACATAAACTCTTACCTCACCTGTCTATCTGTCTATTTAACATTCTTATTAACAATCTCTGATCTACGCTCGTATGTACGTACATAACCTCAATTAAAATCTGAATATTGCATCTCATTCACTCATGCTTACCATATATCTATCTACATATATTTATATGTATATAAATATATATATATATATATACATAACGACGGATTAACAACACTCATCAACTAACCTAAACGAAACGCAGCTGCTGCAGACACGGCCGTCGATACCGAGCGCGTTATCGAGACCCAAACAGGTATAGCTTGCTTGCTTGTCCAACTCAAGGTCAAGGAGCACTCTAACTAACTATCTATCTATGTCTAACTATATGTAACCATTTGCATCTTTCTCATTTCAAAGTTGATACACCTATATATCTGTTATGTTTTGTTTTGTGCATCAACTAATCGAAGTTTCTTATGTAGAGCGTGGCGCCACACCAGCTGCTGGAGATGGTCAGGAGGGATATGTGACCCGAAAGCATGAATGGGAGTCGGCTACCAAGAAGGCCTCCAATAGATCCTGGGATAAGGTAAGCAACAACAACAAGATATTGAGAATATTGATTTGATAAATATCTTTGCTCTATACATTTATAAATCTAATATACGTTGTCTTTCAGGTTTACATGGCTGCACGAAGCGGACGCGTTTCGTTCTTCAAAGATCAGAAGGGTTGCAAGAGCAATCCCGAATTGACCTTCCGCGGTGAGCCCAGTTATGATCTGCAGGGCGCTGTCATCGAAATAGCCAGTGATTATACCAAGAAGAAGCACGTGCTGCGAGTAAAGTGAGTATTGAAATGCGAAATCGAATTGGAGGAGCTCTATTAATCGAATCCCTCTCTTCTTTCTTCTAATGCTTAGGCTCGCTAGTGGCGCTGAGTTCTTGCTGCAGGCCCACGATGATACCGAGATGTCACAGTGGGTGTCCGCTTTGAAGGCCCAGAGCGAATCGGCAGCTGTGGCGGCTAGCAGATCCCAAACTTTGCCAGCTACTTCACAAAAGGACGAACCAAAGCGCAGATCGTTTTTTACTTTAAAGAAAAAGTAAATGCAATTATATAAGAGCAGCTAATTAAAACAATACAAAAAAAAAAAAAAAAACAACAACAACAAAAATTCATATATTTTTTTCATATATTTAATGCAAAACTTATTTCATAAAAAAAAAAAAATCTTGCAAGAGAGAAAGAGCAAAACGTAAACGTAAAACATTATTATGCTTATCAAATTTGCACGATAAATACTGCTATTATTGATTAAACGTATGTATCTTATTTATTTAAACAAATACAAAGTAATATAAATATAAAGAAAACAAAAAAAAAAACACACAAAAAAAAAAAACTGAGAACAACTCGTGTATGCATTTCAATGTATTCGATAAATAAACGAATTATTCCTCTACAGTACACACACAAATTGTTGCCATTTAATCTGCTATAGTATGTAGCGCATCCATTAAACTCACGCACAATCAATGGGGCGGGAGCACAACAGCGGGCTTTACTGTACTAGACAGTCAGTAGTAATTGAGGGTTGATTTATGCTTGAAATTGGGTTGAGCTGCGATGAGGTCATAATAACAACAACAAAAGAAAGAACAAATTTTCGTTAAGCCGACTGGCTGAATGAAAGGTCATCCAGTTGCAGCTACTGACAAGTTGTACATGTGCATTTATTTTTAGAAAATTTGACCTGGTTTTTGAACTGCTACGCTGCCCGCAATTGTAGTTTTTGAAAAAAGCCAGTGCTGCCAGATACTGTCGCTCGATAAGTTGGGCGAAAAATTGCAACAACATTAATCGATAATTGTTTTTGTTTTTTATTTTCGCAAGCAGGTTGGCAGCCTCGCGTAGCAGGCAGAACAACGGCGACTATTAATTGATTAAATATATTTCACTTAACTTAAGAAATGCATAACAAACTAACGTGCATTGTTGTTGAACTTAATCAACAATTTAAAGTATATTAGTGAGATAAGTGTACTAAATCAACGCAAGAGTTATATTGTTTTTTTTTTCTTTTTGTTATTTTTTTGCTCACAAACACAGACACAAGTGCAATGAAAATGAAAACTACGATTCATTCTAAGCCACTATTTGTGCGTGTGTCTCTTGTCTGCGTGTGTGCGTGAGAAGACTGTTCGCGTGTGTGGGTGTGTTGGTTGGTCTGACGACATTGACTGAGCCTGCAACTGGGCCGATGGCCGCCCGCCCGTCCGACCGCCTGCTGCCCGCTGCTCGCTGTTCGCTGCCTCGTACAAGCAGCTAGTAACCGTTACTCTGCTTCTTCTTCTAATCGTGTGTCTTGCCACAACAGAAGCAAGTAGAGAATAGTCAAGAATAGTCAAGAAAAAAAACGAACAATAAGAAAGAACAAAAATAAACAATAAAAAAGAAAACAATCAAAGGTATTAAAAAGAAAAACGAAAGTCTTGGAAAAAAAAACAAATGTGCCATGTTAATATTGGATGCAGCAGCGTTTGCTGGATTCCAGTGCTGTGAACACTTATACTAAGGACACACATTCACTCCCACGCGCGCGCTCTCCCCCGCCATGTTCACGTTCAATCGGCTGGGCAACGCTGGAACGGCCTCTGCTGCTGCCGCCGCTGCAGCGGCCGCTTCAGAAGCTCCGGCACATACGTCCAGCGGCTCCAGCAGCCATGCCAGTGTTGCCACACCCATCAGTGATCTCTATTTGCGCCCACTGCCCTACCTGGACGCCAAATGGCTACGCGCCGATCTCATTGCCTGCCTGCGTAACGGTGCCGAGGGCGCTGTGCTCTGGAATCATCTGATTCAGGATTGCGAACTGGTGTCCTCGCCGACGGCACCGCTGCTGAATGCACGCGGCCAGCTCTCCTACCTGGGCGACGATGGCAAGCACTACTGTGGCGCCCAGGCGCTGCAGTGCGCCTGCTGCCAGCCCGAGTACTGCGGCCCACTCTCCGCCTGCAACTGCGACGGCTGCCGACCCCTCGACTCGGACATGGCCATCAAGAAGCTAACCTCGGCGGCGGCCCAGCAGGCAACGGCCGGGCAACTGCACGCCACAGAGCTGACGCTGAGCAGCTGGATGTGGAGCCAGCCGCCCAACCAGCTAGCCAAGCACGACTGCCAGCGCACCATGATCGCTGAGCTCCACGACCTCTCGCTGCGCGCCGCCGGCAACTGCCTCTCGGCGCAGCAACTGCGCCAGCAGCTATTCATCTACGAAAGATATTTTGTGGCCCTCAAGCGAAATCTACTGCAGCAGCAGCAGCAGAACCAGCACCAGCAGCAGCAGCAATCGACACATCCGTCTTCAGCCACACAGCAGCAGTCGGAGGACTGCACTGCGCCCGCACCACCCGAACAGGAGCAGCCGCGACGCCCGCCGCAGATGGAGCCGGAGCATGCGGCGCTGGGCTTGGCGCGCGTCGGCACACGAGCCGCGCTCAACTTCAGCTTCGCCTTTCTGCGTCGCGCCTGGCGCTCCGGCGAGGATATGGAAATGTGCAGCGAGCTGCTGAGTGAGGCTCTGGAGTCGCTGCAGGAGCTGCCGGAGGCGACGCTCTTCGACTCGGCCGCCCAGGTGTCACCGCTCTGGCTGGAGGTGATGGAGCGCTCGATCAAGTTTCTGCGTCTCGTCGCCCTCGGCGATCCCATGGGCGGACGCTGCCTGGCCCCGCTGGCGGATAGGCACACGGCTCTGTGCCTGCTGCTGGAGCTGGGCGTGCAGAAGGGCACGCTGGCCGCCACGCTGGAGTGCGTGGTGCTGCTGCTGCTGCTCTGGGAGAAGGACAACGACAATGGCCATGCCCATGGCCACGTGCACGGCCACGCCCACGCCCACGGACATGGCGGCGTGAATGGCGATAATCGTGACATGCCACGCAAGTCGGGCGCTCCGCTGCTGCGCATCCTGCAACGGTATCAGCGCCTGGGCGCCGAGCCAGTGCATCATAGTCACAGTGGCTGCCCCAATCCGAACGTGGAGCTGCCGACGCCGCTGGCCAGTGCCACCGAAACGTTTCTGCGCTTTCTCATGCTGCCCAAGAGCTCGGCGGCCATAGTGGATCTACGGCGTGCTGCTGTGGTCATCATCTCCCATCTGGATCGGCTGGTGCAGCCGCATATGCCGCAGCGAACGAATCTCATGCCCACAGCGGCACCGGCCACGGCCACGCCCACAACGACGCCCACAAACATGTGGGAGCAGCAACGCGTCTACGCCCTGGGCTGGCCGGCGCTCTCCAAGGAGCAGCCGGGCTTCAATGTGGAGCCCGCCCTGAGCTGGAGCAATGCATCCGCACAGCAGCCGCCGGCACCGCCACCGCCGCCGCTGCTCCCCTGCAAGTTCCAGCTGCAGCAGGTGGCCTGCAGCGAGGATGTGGTGCTGCTGCTCAGCAAGGAGGGCAAGCTCTACAACTGGCACATTGCCAAGCCGGAGGCGGAGCCCCAGCAGCTGGACTTTGCCGAAATAGCCAACGAGACGTTCATCTCCATAGCCGCCCACTGCGAGGGCCGCCACTTCCTGGCCGTGGACAGCAACTGTAAGTGGGAGCTACCGCCAAATGGAGTAGCGAAGCTTTGGCTAATCTTTCTTTCCCTCTTTCAGTTAACGCGTATTCGTGGGGAGTCGGGGACAGCCGGCGATTGGGGCACGGCGATTGCCACGCCCGCGAGCTGCCCACCAAAATCGAGAGCTTGGTGCGCCTGGTCAAGTCCGTCTACTGCGGCTGCTCCTACAGCGCGGCCATCACGCTGGGCGGCAATCTCTATACGTGGGGCCGCGGCACCTACGGCCGTCTGGGACATGGCACCTCGGATGATCAGTGTCTGCCCGCCATGGTGATGGCGCTCAAGGATCACCAGGTGGTGGACGTGGCGCTGGGCAGCGGCGATGCCCATACGCTGTGCCTCACCAGCGAGGGACTGGTCTTTGCCTGGGGCGATGGCGACTACGGGAAGCTGGGCAACGGCAGCTGCAACAGCAGCCTCCTGCCGCAGCTCATCGACTGCCTGCCGCGGGTGCAGCGCGTCTTTGCGGGCGCCCAGTTCTCGCTGGCGCTCAGCTGCGAGGGCCAGCTCTACAGCTGGGGCAAGGCCACCTGCCTGGGCCACCAGCTGGTCGAGCGCAACGTGCAGGGCTGCAGTGTGCCCAGATTGATAACCGGCCTGCAGGTGAGTCTGGGCATGGGCCATCAGGAATCTGTTTTGGGTATGGGCTAATCCTGGTTTCGTTCTGATTTGCAGCACAAGCGCATTGTGGATGTGGCCGTGGGCGTGGCCCATTGCTTGGCACTGAGCAGCAGCGGCGAGATCTTTGGCTGGGGTCGCAACGATAATCAGCAGATCTGTCCCGCCTCCGTTTGCAGCGAACCGCTGCTCCGGCAGCCCATCCAGGTCACCCTGCCCACGCTGCCGGCCAGCGGCATTGCCTGCACGGCCGCACAGAGCCTGATCTGGACGCAGAGCACGCGGCAGGGTGTGCCGTTGCGTGCGCCGTTTGTCATCGACCTGGGCGAACCCACATTCCGACTGCTCGACCAGCTGCTGGGCATGTGCAGTGCCAGCACGGCGCAGGATAATCGCCAGACACCCAACCAGGAGTCCGAATGCATTGCCGTCGCCTGCCTCAATCTGGTGCGGCTCCAGCTGCTGGCGCTGATCGCCAACGGCGTGGAGCCGCGCACCGTCGGCCTGGCCAGCGGCGGGCGACTGCTCAACAGCCTCAAGACCCGCATCCTCAGTCTAGCCGGCGGCAGCCAGGTGCTGCGCACCATCCAAGTGGCCGCCCAGCAGGCACTCCAGGTACTGGAGTGAACTCTCCTTTATGCTAATCCTGAATATGCATCTCATCACATCTCTTGATTACTCTCCCTTTGCAGGATGGCTGGAGCGTCCTCCTGCCGACGGCAGCGGAACGCGCACAGACGCTAACGGCACTGCTGCCCTCGGAGCCGGGGCAGGCCTGCTCGCCGGGACATCGCTTCATGACAGATCTGCTGGTCAGCTCGCTGATGGCCGAGGGCGGCCTGGAGACGGCGCTCCAGCACGCCATACGACTGGAGAGCAGCTCCTGCTCCACGGATTGCAACGACGGCGCACATCTGCCGCTGCTGCAGCTGATCACGCGGCTGCTGGGCAACAATGCATCGCTCACGCAGAGTCGCCTCTCCCTGACGCTGCTGGTCAAGCAGCAACAGCAACAGCAGCAGCAGCAGCAGCACCAGCAACAACAGCCCCCAGAGGAGGAGCACCTGCACCACCATCACCACCACCACCAGTACCAGCACCACCTGTACCACCAGCATCAGCATCAGCATCAACATCACCATCACCAGCATCAGCAGCAGCAGCAACAGTTCCTGCTGCAGCAGCAACAACAGCCCGGCACGAGTCCCAGTCTCTGTTTGCTGCATCGCTTCCAGCGGCTGCTCCTGGCGCACATTCATCAGGCGGGCCCCGAGGAGGACACAACGGGAGCCGAGGCGCTGCTCGCCCAATACCTGCACAGCCTGATTCCGGCCTGCGTCAGCACGCTGCAACAGGCCCAGGAGCTGGCCCTGCAGTGCCGGGAGTCGGGCGAGCTGGTGACGCTGGGCGCCCAGCTATTGGGCGCCGCGCTGAATCGTGTGCTCCAGTCGGACATCTCGGACGCGCTGCTGCACGAGCTGCTGGTTGGGCTGGTGCTGCTGAAGCGGGATCGCCCCCAGTGCCTGGCCAGCCTGCGCTGGGCCCGCCTCTTCCTGCCGCTGCTGCGTGTGCTCGATCGCCTGAACCGCGCGCTGGGCGAGGGCGAACTGCGCGACAACGACGACATGGGCTGGCCGGGCATCATTTGTCGCGGCGGCCCCAAAGGCGGAGCACCGCCCCCAGCTGCCGACCCGGAGACGCACTACGTCCGGCGCTGCGACATGGAGAATCTGCTGCTCGACGGCGGACGCTGCATCATTGTGGCCGGCTACGTTTGTGATCTCAATGGCTACAAGTGAGTGAGGAGAGGGGATTCATATCCATATCCAGAGTTGATTTCAATTGCCTTCATACTGTGTCTCCTTACAGCTGTGAGTCGGATAACATGCGAGCCCTGCTGGATCTGGGTCTGGGCAAGGATCTCAGCGCGGAGCTGAGCACGCCGGCGTATCGCAGCGCCATGGAGCAGCTGTTGCAGCACCACAAGCTGGGCAAATATCTAGCCAACCAGAACGCCAACGAGGATAAGGTAAGACACCTCCTAGCTGAATCCATCATTGAGGCAATCCATTGACATTGCCATGCCTTTGCAGACCGCCACGCCGGGTGCCACCCGCCTGACGCACTTCAGCTCGGAGTGTGCGCTGGCCCAGCTGCTGGGCCTGGTCGCCAATCTCATGTGCAGCGGTCCGGGCCTGCAGCCAGCGGAGCTGCAGTGCCGCCAGCTGGACAAGTCGTCGCTGCTCAGCGGTGGCCTGCTCATGCTGCAGCCCAACAATCCGTTTGACGAGGAGAAGGGCGAGGCGCGCAGCAGTCACAGCACGGCGGGCAACACGCCCACGGAGGCACCGCTGCCGCCGCCACCCAAGGCGCAGCTGCAGAATCGCGTGGACAGCTTCATAGCGGGACTGGCGGAGGCGCGACTCAGTGAGCCGCTGGTGGCCAATTGGCTGACACTGACCGAACGCTACTGCAAGGCGCACAATTTGATGTGGCACCAGGAGTTCGCCACCGAGCATCCGGTGCAGGAGCTGGAGCGTCTACTGAGCGCCGTTCTGTTGCGGCATCAGTGCCTGGGCGGCTTGGTGCTCAGCGCTCTGGAGGCGATGCCCTTGGGCGAACAGCAGCAGCAGCAACAGCAGCAGCAGTCGCTGCCCAAGCAGCTGGGCGAGATCATACGATTGGTGCACCAGGCCAAGTGGTCGGTGGTGCGGACGCGGCAGCAGCTCAATCGCAGCTACAAGGAGGTCTGTGCGCCCGTGCTGGAGCGTCTGCGCTTCCTGCTCTACGAGGTGCGTCCCGCCATCACTCCGCAGCAGCGCGGACTGCGCCGGCTGCCAATTTTGCAGCGTCTGCCGCGATTCCGGCTGCTGGTGCGACGCCTCCTGCAGGAGCTGCGCACCGCCAAGCAACAGCCGGCGGCCAAGCCCGAGGATCTGCTCAATGCCAGCATCCAGCAGCAGCAGCAGCAACAACAACAAGCTGTTGCAACGGAGCTGCTCATCTATGATCACGAACAGCAGCAGCAGCAGCAGCAGGAGGAGGAGAAAAAGAAGCCCAAGCAGCAGAAGCAACTGGACGAGGAGGAGTCGCTGCTGCGCCGCCTCAACGAACGCCAGCTACAGACGGACATCGAGCTGGATGCGACACTCATGCAGGACATCGTGGACTTTGCGCTCCAGGACAGCTGCGACGTGGAGACGGTGCGACGCGCCATGTACTGCCAAATGCAGCGCTTCCAGCTGCGTCTGGCCGGGCTGCAGCTGGTGCAGCAGCTTCTGGAGCTGCACGGCCTGCTGGACGCCGCCCAGTACAGCCTGCTCAATGGCTACCTGGGACTGCATCTGAAGTCGGCGGCCAGCGGAGCGTCGCCGCAGCATGTGCTCGGCCAGCTGAACATGGTGAGCGCGTACCAGAAGGCACGCCTCCTGCTCGCCCAGTCGCGGGTCCTCGACTGGGCTGTGCGCGAGCTGCGTCGCCTGGTCAACCAGGAGCAGCAGGGCGCCGCCCGCGGCAAGGATAGCTGCAACCTGAGCACCTACGTGCTGCTCAAGCGCTTGCCACGTGCCCGCTTCCTGATCAGCGTCTTCGGGCTGCTGGCCAAGGAGCTGGGCGCCAACGAGCTGGGACTGCTCATCAACTCGGGCCTGCTGGGCACCGTCCTGGGCCTGCTGGCCCAGACGGGCGGCGAGGGCAACGTCAAGCCGAACAACTGCGAGCTGAGCGTCCTCTACGAGGACAGCGTGCTGAAGCAGAAGTGCAGCAAGGCGCAGCTGAGCGGACCGGATCTGGCCAAGCTCATGAAGATCGGCACGCGCATTGTGCGCGGCGCCGACTGGAAGTGGGGCGATCAGGATGGCAATCCGCCGGGCGAGGGGCGCATCATCAGCGAGGTGGGCGAGGACGGGTAAGTGGCAACAAACAGCAGGAGCAGCTGCAGCTGCAGCAGGAGCGCCTTAAGATTCCATTTCTAATAATGCAATTCCCCCTCAACAGGTGGGTGCGTGTCGAGTGGTATACGGGCGCCACCAACTCCTATCGCATGGGCAAGGAGGGCCAATACGATCTTCAGCTGGCGGACAGCGCTCTCAATGTTGCATCACCGACGGAGCCAGAGCGCGAAGAGCTGGGCACATTGGAACCACCGCCCAGCAGCGAATCGCATCCCACCAAGCTTCTGAGGCACTGCGCCTCCAAGCTGCTGCAAATCCTGGCCGTGGGCAGTGGCCTGCACGGCGCCCAGCTGGACAAGTACGCGCTCCGTGGCATCACGAGCATGTTCCGTGCTATAGTCGATCCGAAGCCGGCGCTGGCCAATGTGGTGCACTGCCTCAGCTGGCTGAACCTTGGCTTTATACGTGCCATAGCAGGTGAGCAGGCGCAAGAATCCACCAATCCGATGGTATTCTGACCATAAATATGTTGGATTTTTGGTGCTCCTTCCAGGTGATTGTCCACGGCTGTGCCTGGAGCTGAGCTCCCCGAATTGGCTGTCGCATTACTTTGCGCTGCTGGAGCAGCCGGCGGGCACGGAGCGTGGAGTGTATCGACAGCTGCATTGCCTGCGCCTGATGCAGTGCATCCTCAGCTCGTGGGGCGTGGAGCAGGAGCCGCGCATGGCTGGCCTGGTGCGTCAGCTCTTCGCCACGCTCGGACGCATCGCATTGCATTGTCCGGGCGATGTGACACTGCAGCCGGTGCAGGAGGGCGGCAAGGCGCGAGTCCTGCTGACCGCCTCCCACTCGGGCAGCGTGGCCGAGGAGCTGGTGGCACTGCTGCGTCGCCTGCACACACTGCCGCATTGGAATGCGGTGATCAACTCGTTCCTGGCACAGAAGCTCTGCGTCGCCGCCGAACTGCTGCAGGGCGAATCGCAGCTGCCGCAGACGCCGCTGGACACGGAGCAGAGCCTGGTGCTGGGCGTGCTGAGCGCCATGGGCGGCTACGACTTGCGTCCGCGTGTCGGCCTCCATTGCTTCCACGAGGGCAGCCACATGATCATCGCCAGCTTCACCCACAAAGGCCGCTGCCTGCTGGCCTACAGCGCTCCGCCGGCGGTCGCCAATCTGGCGCAGGGCTTGGTGAAGGTGCCGCTGGCAACGGTGCTGCCGCAGCTGGACCACAGCGTGTTCAGCCTGACGCGTCTGCCCATGAACGAGATGCTGCTGAACGCCTGGACCGTGCTGCTCTACGGCGCCGCCAGCCCCAGCCCCAGCTCCAGCTCGAGCGCCGGCAACTGGGAGCTGCTCAATGCGGGCGAGGGCAAGCTGGACGTGCGCTTGCTGCGCAGCCAGCAGCTGCAGCTGGCGGTGCTGCACACGAACGGCGTGCTCTACCGGCACCAGGCGGCGCTGCGCAAGATACTCAAGCAGCGGGCACCGGCCAGCGTCTACAGCAGCAACGAGTGCAGCGAGGAGCCGGAGGCGGAGGCGCTCAACGAGGCGGAACTGGAGCTGCAGTCGGAGCACACGGAGGCCAACAACAGCAGCAGCGGCAACCACAGCAACAACCACAACAACAATGGCAACAACAACAGGTAAGGAGTGAATGCATTGCTGGAGAGGATCACACATCTAACTAACTGCCCCTCTCCCTCTCCCTCTCGCGCAGCCATCAACCGTCGGAGCAGCTGCTCATACAGGTCCTGCTGCTGCGCGCCACGCAGCCGTCCCCGGTGAAGGCGTGCTATAGCTATACGGATCTGGCCACGGCGGCGCTCAACTGCGTCCAGACGCTGGCCAGCCAGGCGTATCAGCAGCTGAACGCGGAGAATGCGCTGCAGCCGGTGCACTTGGCCAGCCCAGCGCAGCCGACCATGGTCCATGGCATCGCCGTTTACAATGTGGCCAAGGAGCAGTCGGCACCTGCGCAAGCGGATCAGCTCAGCCAGGCAGCGCCGCCGGCTAGCGATGCACAGCTAATTGAGCAGATTATGGAAATGGGATTCACGCGACGCAATGTGGAGCTGGCGTTGAAGCAGCTGTCGCTGCAGGCGGAGGCTGTGCCGACGCCGGAGCAAATCGTCCAATGGATACTGGAGCATCCGGATGTCTGTGCGAATACCATCGATGTGGAGGCAGTGGAGCCGACAGCGGCGGCAGCAGCAGCGGCCGCCAATGGCAGCAGTCGCAGCAGCAGCAGCAGCACCACCACCACCACCACCACCAGCACCACCAGCAGCAACAGCAGCACCTCCTCATCCTCCGACACGGTCGAGGATCAGCCGGTGCAGAAGTTCGATACGCGCAAAGATTTTCCCACTGCCGATCATTATGCGCTCTATGTCCGGGGATTGGTGCGTCCGGGCATGCTGGTGCGTTGCTGTCGCGACTTCGAGGAGATCAAGCAGGGCGACATGGGCACCGTGCTCATTGTGGACACGGAGGGGCTGCACGATCTGAACGTGCAGGTGGATTGGCGCAATCATGGCAGCACCTACTGGGTATGCTTCGTGCACATCGAACTGGTGGAGGCGGCACAGCCGGGAGCACATTTACTCCCACTGCCACGCCCGCCGCCGCCCATAGCTGTGGGCGCCCGGGTGAGGCAACTGATGCGGCTGGGCGGCTCACGGAGCCAGCTGGAGTACGGCCTGGTGACGGCGATGCGGGGCAAGCAGCTGACAGTCGAGTTTCCCGACCAGCCCAACTGGCAGGGTCACATCAACGACGTGGAACCGAGTCCAACAGTCGCTGCGGCGGCGACGCCGGGGGCAGCCGGAGCCACAACAGCAGCTGCTGGACAAGCTCCGGCTGCGGCTGGGGCTGCGGCAGCGGGGTCTCAAGTCGATCTCATTGAGGATTGGTCGCGCTGCATACGCTCGCTGAGCGTGAGCTCCAACGAGGCGGCAGCGAAGCATCTGCTCGACGGCAGCGGCCTGGCCTGGCAGAGCTGCTCGAGCGGCGCCTGCCGGCATTGGATACGCCTGGAGCTGCACGATCGCATCCTGGTGCACAGTCTGGCGCTGCGCGTCAGCCCGGAGGATCATTCGCACATGCCGTCGCTGGTGGAGGTGCGTGTGGGTGACTGCATCGACAGCCTCAAGGAGTACACCTGGGTGCCCGTGGGATCGACCGTGAATCGGGTGGTGCTGATGCAGCAGACGGTCTCCTATTATCCCTGGATCGAGATTGTGATCAAGCAGTGCCAGAACAATGGCATCCAGTGCAAGGTGCACGGCATCGAGTTTATCGGACGTCGCCAGCAGCCGGACATCCAGCACATGCTGGCCAATGCCCAGTTCCTGGCCTGTGAGTATGGCAGCACGAATGGAGGCGCGGGCGCAGCGGCAGCGGCGGCCATGGCAGCAACAGCCGCAGCAGCAGCTGCCGGAGGAGCAGGAGCAACAGCCGGAACATCGAGCAGTGCGCAAATAGCTGAGAGCCTAACCGGGCATGCCGACCAGGAGCTGCCCTGCACGGTCATGGTGTGGGGCCTCAACGACAAGGAGCAGCTGGGCGGCCTGAAGGGCTCCAAGGTGAAGGTGCCCACCTTCTCGCCGACAATAAGTCGCCTGCGTCCCATCCACATAGCCGGCGGCTCGAAGTCCCTCTTTGTGGTGAGCCAGGATGGCAAGGTGTATGCCTGCGGCGAGGGCACCAATGGACGACTTGGCCTCGGGGTCACCCACAATGTGCCGCTGCCCCATCAGCTGCCGGTGCTGCATCAGTATGTGGTGAAGAAGGTAGCGGTTCACTCGGGCGGCAAGCACGCCCTCGCCCTGACCCTGGACGGCAAGGTGTTCAGCTGGGGCGAGGGCGAGGACGGCAAGCTGGGGCACGGCAATCGCAGCACGCTGGACAAGCCGCGACTGGTGGAAGCGCTGCGCGCCAAGAAGATACGCGACATTGCTTGCGGCTCATCCCATTCGGCGGCCATCAGCAGCCAGGGCGAGCTCTACACGTGGGGCCTGGGCGAGTACGGGCGACTGGGCCACGGTGACAACGCCACCCAATTGAAGCCCAAGCTGGTGGCTGCGCTCAGTGGACGTCGGGTCATTCAGGTGGCCTGCGGCAGTCGCGATGCCCAGACGCTGGCGCTGACCGAGGACGGCGCCGTCTTCAGCTGGGGCGATGGCGACTTTGGCAAGCTGGGCCGCGGCGGCAGTGAGGGCTCCTCGACGCCGCACGAGATCGAGCGTCTCTCGGGCATCGGCGTCATCCAGATCGAGTGCGGCGCCCAGTTCAGCTTGGCCTTGACCCGAGCCGGCGAAGTGTGGACCTGGGGCAAGGGCGACTACTATCGCCTGGGCCACGGCGGGGATCAGCACGTGCGCAAGCCTCAGCCCATTGCCGGACTGCGTGGCCATCGCGTCATCCACGTGGCCGTCGGTGCGCTGCACTGCCTGGCCGTCACGGACGCGGGACAGGTCTATGCCTGGGGCGACAACGACCACGGACAACAGGGCAGCGGGAATACGTTTGTGAACAAGAAGCCGGCCCTGGTGATCGGGCTGGATGCGGTGATCGTGAATCGTGTGGCATGCGGCAGCTCCCACTCCATGGCCTGGGGTCTGCCCAACGCCAGTTTGGATGAGGAGAAGCGCGGCCCGGTGCCCTTCGGGTGCACTCGGGATCCGCTCGGCGGCAGCAGCCTGGGCATCTACGAGGCGGAGACACAGCAGCATACGCACACCACGCCGGATATGGCCGGCAAGCCGGACGTGCGGCCGAGCACCTCGGCTGCAGCAGCGGCGGCAGCAGCAGCCGCGGCTGCCTCCTGCTCAGCGTCGGGCTCCGGCACCGGTACCGGCTCGACTCTGGCCAGTCTCAGCGAGAGCCTGGCACTGGAGACGCCAGCTGCACGGCAAGCGGCGCTGGGACATGTGCTCCGGGCAATGAGCATCTTGCAGGCGAGGCAGCTCATTGTCGCCGCACTCACCAGCCACAGCAAGGTCAACTACAAGGAGTCGGCGGCCAGGCATGCCGGCGCGCACATCGAACTGGAGGAGCAGCTGAACACGGCTGCCGGCACTGGGAGTGGATCGGCAGCAGCAACATCAGCAGCAGCAGGAGGAGGAACTACGACCACAGCAGCAGCAGTCGCTGCCGCAGCCGCAGCTGGAGCTACGACTATTGCCCAGGGCGGAGGCGAGGCACCAGCGGATGTCAGCGATGTAGAGCCACAGCCGCAGCACAGTCCAGAGGAGATGCCTTTGCCGGCGGCAGTGATGAGCTCGGGATTGAGCGCCTTCCAGAGCCTGACCGGCTCACTGTCCATGTCGGGCATGTCGGCGGGCTCGCACTCGCGGATGTCGGCCAGCGCGATGTCAGTGATGGCCGCCACGATGACGCAGCAGGAGGAGATGCTGGCCCAATTCAGTCACAATCACGGACTGGACGATTTCGGTGCCCTGCTGCAGGAGGCGGAGGCGAAGAGCCTGGTCGAGCTGCTCAAGCTGGCGGTGTGCGGACGCTGCGGCCCGCCCAGCACCGCCCAGACCATAGCCGAGACCCTAATCTCGCTGAGCAGCAATGCGGGCATTGCGGCCATGCTGCTGGAGACGTGCATCACGGAGCTGGAGGATCTGTGCACGTCGCGCCACTGCCTGGGCAAGCTGCCCAAGCCGGTGATGCAGGAGAGCAGCCATCCCTACGTGGACAACATGAATGTGAGTGGAACTGTTCGCATTCCGGGCGCCGAGATGCTGCGCATCGAGTTCGACAGCCAATGCAGCACGGAGAAACGCAACGATCCGCTGGTGATCATGGATGCATCCGGTCGCATGTTGGCCATGCGCTCGGGCCGCGAATTCGCCCACTGGGCGCCCGAGATCCGGGTGCCCGGCGATGAGCTGCGCTGGAAGTTCTGCTCGGACAGCTCGGTGAACGGCTGGGGCTGGCGCTTCTGGGTGCACGCCATCATGCCGGCTGCCACGCTGGGCGAGAGTGGCTCGGACCGTGCCGTATTGTCGCAGCCATCGATGGCGCTGGTCATGGCGCTGCTCGATGCGCGGCTTGCGCCACGCCAGCCCCAGGTGCTGCTCCGGCTGGCCGCGGCGCTGGCGGCCTGCGCCCAACTGGGCGCCCTGAGCACGGCCCAGCGCATCTGGGCGCTGAAGAAGCTGCACGCGGTGCTCCTGCTGGAGCAGGCGCCCAAGCCGCAGGAGCCCGCCTTGGCGGCCATACTAATGCCCCTCATCCCGGAGCTACTGCGTCAGTACGAGTACGAGGAGCCGCAGGTGCGCGGAGGCATTCATCTGATGCACTCGGATTACTTCAAGACGCTGGCGGCGCTCGCCTGCGACATGCAACTGGACGCCGCCCTGCCCACCACCGGCAGCGGCATCTGCAGCAGCACAAGCGCGTCTTGTGCTGGAGCAAGCGGATCTGTGACTGGCTTCATCGGCGGCGGAGGCGTTGGCGTTGGCGGCGGAGGCGGCAGCAGCAGCAGCCTCAACTCGAACGCATCGGGGGATATGCACAAGTGGGCGTGGTTCAAGCGCTACTGCATTGCGGTGCGCGTGGCCCAATCCCTGATCAGACGCACGGAGCTGCCCCGTCAATTCTGCCTGGAGGTGCGCAAGAAGTTTGCCGAGATGCTGCCGACGCCAGTGCCCAGTGCAGTGGCTGCTGGCTGCCAATCTCCGGGCGCCTCGCTGATCAACTCGACCACATCGCTCTCGTCCAGCACGGTGAGCAATGCCTCTGCCACGGACCAGCAGCAGCAGCAGCTGCAGCTGCAGCAGGTGCATGCGCATCAATTGGCCCAGCAGGAGATGCTGCTGCTGGAGCAGCTGCAGCCGCAGCCGTTGCAGCTGCTGCTGCACGAGGATCACACGCTGTTCCAGGCGCCGCACGACGCCCAGCTGCTGCAGTGGCTCAATCGCCGGCCAGACGACTGGGCCCTCAGCTGGGGCGGCGCCAGCACCATCTACGGCTGGGGCCACAATCATCGCGGCCAGCTGGGCGGCCTGGAGGGCAGCAGAATCAAGACACCGACGCCCTGCGAGGCGCTCAGCCTGCTGCGGCCGGTGCAGCTGGCCGGCGGCGAGCAATCCCTGTTTGCTGTCACGCCGGATGGCAAGCTGTTCGCCACGGGCTACGGCTCCGGCGGACGCCTGGGCGTCGGCGGCAGCGACTCGTGGGCCATACCCACGCTGCTGGGCTCCCTGCAGCATGTGTTCGTCAAGAAGGTGGCCGTCAATTCCGGGGGCAAGCACTGCCTCGCCCTGACCACCGACGGCGAGGTGTACGCCTGGGGCGAGGGCGAGGACGGGAAGCTGGGGCACGGCAATCGCATGAGCTACGATCGGCCCAAACTGGTGGAGCATCTGAATGGCATGAGCGTGGCGGACATTGCCTGCGGCAGCGCCCACTCGGCGGCGATAACGGCGAGTGGACACGTCCTGA
The DNA here is from genome assembly GCF_054131065.1 of Drosophila arizonae. Taxonomy (NCBI): domain Eukaryota; kingdom Metazoa; phylum Arthropoda; class Insecta; order Diptera; family Drosophilidae; genus Drosophila; species Drosophila arizonae. The sequence goes on along the minus strand of NC_142927.1, from coordinate 4,028,480 downwards.
CCTGGGGCAAGGGTCGCTACGGTCGCCTGGGACATGGCGACTCGGAGGATCAGCTGCGGCCGAAGCTGGTGGAGGCGCTGCTGGGCTATCGGGCCATTGACATTGCCTGCGGCTCGGGGGATGCCCAGACGCTGTGCATCACGGACGACGACAATGTCTGGAGCTGGGGAGATGGTGACTATGGCAAGCTGGGACGCGGCGGCAGCGATGGCTGCAAGCTGCCCTACAAGATCGAGAGTCTCGCCGGCCTGGGCGTCATCAAGGTGGAGTGTGGCTCACAGTTCTCCGTGGCGCTAACCAAATCCGGCGCCGTCTATACCTGGGGCAAGGGCGACTTCCATCGCCTCGGCCACGGATCGGTGGAACATGTGCGGCGTCCCAAGAAAGTGGCCGCGCTGCAGGGCAAGAAGATCATCTCGATTGCGACCGGCTCGCTGCACTGCGTCGCCTGCAGCGATGCCGGCGAGGTCTTCACCTGGGGCGACAATGACGAGGGGCAGCTGGGCGATGGCACCGTGACGGCTATACAACGGCCACGCCTGGTCGCCGCCCTCCAGGGCAAGCACATCGTGAAGGTCACCTGTGGCTCGGCCCACACGTTGGCCCTGTCCACCTCGCAGTTGAGTGAACGACTGCGTCCGCTGCCCAATCCGCCGCTCGAATACGACTTGGTGCGTGACCTGCCGCCGGAGGCGCTGCACGCCCGGCTCATCCTGCTGCACCACTTCTCCGAGCTGCTCTGTCCCTGCTTGGCCATGCTGCCCATTTCGGGAGACTTGAGCCTGGGCGCCCTGAAGGACGTGCTCGTCTACAACATCAAGGAGGCCGCGTTCCGCAAGGTCATCCAAACGACAATGGTGCGAGACAAACAGCATGGACCCGTCATCGAGCTGAATCGCATCCAGGTGAAGCGCTCCCGTAGCCGTTGCAATGGCTTGGCCGGCGTCGATGGCATGAAGAGCGTCTTTGGCCAGATGGTGCAGAAGCTGCCGCTGCTCACCCAGGAGGCGCTCGCCCTGCCCCATCGCGTGTGGAAGGTCAAGTTTGTCGGCGAGAGCGTGGACGACTGCGGCGGTGGCTACAGCGAGTCCATTGCGGAGATGTGCGACGAGCTGCAGAACGGCAGTGTTCCACTGCTGATCAGCACACCCAATGGCCGTGGCGAGGCGGGTGCCAACCGAGATTGCTTCCTGCTGGACCCAACCCTGACCTCCGTGCTGCAGATGAACATGTTCCGCTTCCTGGGCGTGCTCATGGGCATAGCCGTGCGCACCGGCTCGCCGCTGAGTCTCAAGTAAGTTCAGCTGGAATGAATATACAATGACAACACAATTTAACCCCATCTCTTTCTTCCTTCAGCTTGGCGGAGCCTGTTTGGCGTCAGCTGACGGGCGAGCCCTTGCGACCCACCGATCTCACTGAGGTGGATCGCGACTATGTGGCCGGCCTGCTCTGCATACGCAACATGGACGACGACACCAAGCTCTTCAACACATTGGAGCTGCCGTTTTCGACGTCGTCGGCGCGCGGGCACGAGGTGCCGCTGTCCACCCGTTACACGCACATCTCGCCCAGAAATCGTGCGGAATACGTGCGTCTGGCGCTCGGCTTTCGACTGCACGAGTTCGACGAGCAGGTGAAAGCGGTGCGGGACGGCATGTCCAAAGTGATACCCGTGCCCCTGCTCTCGCTCTTCTCGGCCGCCGAGCTACAGGCCATGGTCTGCGGCTCACCGGACATACCGCTGGGGCTGCTCAAGTCGGTTGCCACCTACAAGGGATTTGATCCCAGCTCTGCGCTGGTCGGCTGGTTCTGGGAGGTCATGGAGGAGTTTACCAACCAGGTAAGTCAAATGAACAGAAATGTCAATCTGACGTAGTTACTAAAATGCTCTCGGAAATTCTATTTTAGGAGCGTTCCCTGTTTCTGCGCTTTGTCTGGGGCAGAACACGACTGCCGCGCACCATAGCCGATTTCCGAGGACGAGACTTTGTACTGCAGGTGCTCGAAAAGAATCCGCCCGATCATTTTCTGCCCGAAAGCTATACGTGCTTCTTCCTGCTCAAAATGCCACGCTACTCCTGCAAGGTAAGCCGAAAGTTAACGAAATCTACGCCTGAAATATAGACTAAGACTCCTCCCCTCTCATTGCTGTAGGCTGTGCTGCTGGAGAAGCTGAAATACGCGATTCATTTCTGCAAGAGCATCGATACCGATGAATATGCGCGCGTGGCCATGGGCGAACCCACCGAGGCAACTGGGAGCGAGGACAACAGCGATCTGGAGTCCGTTGCCAGTCACGATGGCTAAACGCACTATCGATAACAACTATTTATCGATTATGGAAATTAAAAGGAAAATAACCAACCCGCTGCTGCTGCTACTGCTGCTTAACATACTATAAACGAAACGCACTCAAACGCATTAGAATAGCTGTTTAGCTGATTAATCGATTAGTTGATTAACTGCTTAGCAATTTGCACATACTGCAGCAGATAGTCAAAGATACCCACTCACGTACACACACACATTCACTGACTCACACAAACGAATACAGCTTGGGAGAAAGAGAGCAAAACAAATGAAAGCGCAATTTTGAAAGAGTATAAGACTGGAAAACTTCCAGTGGAAACTGTAGATGAGCCGATGCGACACACGAAACCAAAAAGCAAAATAAATAAACGTTAAATGTTATTTCCATACTGCATAAATGTTAGTTAAAAAAGTCCAAACACTCACACATACTCATATATATGATGTATGAGCACACCATGAATCTATTTAGTCTATACATACATATACATACATAAACATAATTATGCTTACATAGCTTACAGTTGGCAGGAACTGCCGCCTGCCTGCATGCAGTTGATAAGATATTGATATGAATTACGAATATTGATTATTGATAATGATAAATGCTATAATGATAATGATAAACGATAATATGCTAATGATGATCAATTCTAGTTGTGTGTTTTCAGCAAAAATCCAAAAGAAAAAAATAAAAGAAAATTAAAAATATGCAAACATCTGAAATTTAAAATTAAATTGCAAATATACAAAAAATAAAGCGTTTAATGTGTTGGGGAGTAGACAGCATACATATATTCTCTCAGAAATCGATGTCATTTATCTGAATACGATTGAGGAGAAATTTAAGCATAAAAGGATTTTTGAATCTGTCAAACGTTGAAGTCGCACGCAAATTCAAAAGGATCTTAACAATCGATAGATTATTTATATCGAGAAATAGTATTCGTTGCTCAATTTCCCTATTCTAACAGATTACAGAGGGAAATTTTTGTTTAAACAGTATTTTGAATCTGTGACAACGTTGGGGATGGTCAATTTGCATGTAAAATGAAGCGGATCTTAATAATCGATGACCTATTTATATTAGAGGAAGAGTATTTGTTTACTGATTGGGGGAAATTTGAGCTTTAAATGAATACTCCTCATTCATATACAAATCATAACTAAATCGAGTTGTTGTCATCAAGCTGAGAATAGTCACTTGACCATTCCAGCACCCATAAAAGAATTTTCACTTTTTATTCTGCGTCAATAAATATAGTAGAAATAGATAGTTTTGCTATATGGTCAAGACTAAAGCAATTTTTGCTGCGGTTTAATTTAATAAACAGTTCGTTTGTATTGAGAATTTGGATAGATATATAAGCCGTTAACCACGGATTTAGCCCCTGACAAATCTTAATCCTCAAAGTCCTCGAAGAACATCTCTGACGCAAAGTCGTTCTCGAAATAGCGGAACCTGTGATGCGGTTGAGATTGTGGCTTCGACTGCGTGATGGAGGTGGACAGCACCTTCGGCGGCGGCTGCAGTTGGGACACAGTTTGGGATTCCGTTTGCGATTGCGTCACGGCCGCAAGCTCTTCCAGCTGGACGGCCGCATCGGGATCGCTGCTGGTGTTGCTGGGCACACAGGCGCGCGGTGCCGTGCGTCGCTGGCGGCTGAGCAGCTGGGTATCGGGATCATAGTCGCTGCCCTCGTCATCCAGCTGGTCGCCGGGTTCGTTTATACTGACCGGAGGACTCGATGCAGCTGGCGGAGCCACAGCGGCAGCAGCAGGCGTGGGGAGTGCTTTCGTGGCGCGGTTGCCATTTTCGTCGGTGTCGACGCTGCGGGTGCCGCCAGACGCCGTATCGCCAATAACGGCGCCAATCACATTGCGGAGCACCCGGGAGGCAGCCTCGTGCATCTGTGTGATGAGCTCACGTGTCGGATGCGCCTCGTCCACATTTTCCGGGCTGGCAGCGAAGCTCGCTGTTGCCGGCTGACTGTGGGCCTTCGGATTGCTCTGTGGATGGTGCTGCGTATGCTGTGGCTTGGTCGCGTCACAAGGGCACTTGCGACGCTTTGGCGGCTCACACTTCCCCGACGCTGATGGTGGCGGTGGTGGTGGTGGTTCTTTCGAGCAACGATCCTCGCGTGGTTTTCGCTCTCGGCAAACGCTACAGTCGCGACCGCTTGCATCTTTCATCTGCTTCTTCTTCTTCTCATCGCAGCTGCAGTTTGGCGGCTCCTTGCCCTCCGCCGGCTGGCCCTTGCCACGGCGCACGCGGTAGAACAAATAGACGAGCGCCAGGGTTGCATATGTGGCCTTCGCAACCTACCACAGCAGCAGCAGGAGCAGCAGCACAGGCAGCAGCCGGAGGCAGCAGGAGCACAGAAAGTTAGCTAACAAGAGCTGGACAATCGGACAGTTACAGTTGGTCTACTCACATTCGCACGGCCGCTCATTGTAGAGCCATTGAAATACTTCTTAAAGCCATCGGCCATCGCGAATAACAGCAATTAGCTTCCGGGTTTTAGTCTTATCTATGTTTTCCTAAATACGGGTTGGGATGTCTGGGTCCGGGGCCGGGTCTGAACTGAACTGCCCCAAAAACGAGCTGAGCCAAGCATCCAGTAGTTGCCTACTACGATTGCTTCTATTCCAACGCCAAGTCAAAGCAAAGTATTCAAGTGTATACGACTGGCAGATACTCTGTAAAGCAATATGATCTTTATAGATGGTGTGCTTTCCATTCCCTGCTTCCCTTCGAGTACTCAGCACAGGGCTCATAGGACTAGACAGCCGTAATAAACAGGACTATAGTCCAATGGGATCTATCGTACTCTATTCTTCACGGCATGAGCATGACCCTAGTCCATTTACTCAAATATCTTGGAATCTCAATCAACCGTTACAGCACCCCCTCCTGTAAAAGGCTATCCTAAACAGCCACAAACATTTTTTCACGAATCCATTTGGAATTCTCAACTAGTTCTAGCTGTCAAGTAATGTTAGTCAAGTGGATTGCATTGCTCGAACTGCGATCTAATTTTTATTAACATTTGAAGACATAACACAAGGAATTTGGTTAACGCTTAACGTCCAAGCAATTGGCAGCCCGTAACACAAATGGAAATTGGTGGACATCGAATGGAACTGTGGCTGCTTGGCTGTTAGAGCAGCAGCTTCTGCTGGCAGCCTTTGCAATATTGAAAGGCCTCGCGACGCTTAGCATTGCGACGACGCATCTTGACCAGCACATAGATGAGACCCACCGATGCCCAAGTGGCCTTAGCAACCTGCGAATACTTAGATAGTCAGCTGACAACACGATAAAGAGCCAAAAGCAGCAATGGACTTACGTTGGCGCGTCCACGCACGGTCTGGCTATCAAAGATCTTGTTGAACTTGAAGAAGTCCGACATGGTGCGAGAGGGATTGAGTTTGTATCTAGAAGGAGGACTATACCTTGACCCGAGATGTATGTGTGTACAAATCTATCTATGTATATATTTTTTGTTTTTATATGTTTGTGTGTTGAATCGAAATTCAAGCAATTTACGTTTCAGTTTTTTGTTGAATTTTAATGCTTAAACATGATTCTGTATGGCAGGGAGCATTTCAAGCAAGGCCTACTTTGATTTGAAATTTGGAATTCCTTTTCAGGTTTTTCTCAAATATCCTATAACTTAATAATATTCAATCTCTATTAATTGCAGCTCGTTAGATATTGTGCGATTATAATGAGTATATCCAACATACATTGAGCGATTATTATAGACCTCTGAGGGTGCATTAAGCATATGACTCTATAATCCACATAGAGCTCAAATAGATGGTATTTTTGTTCAATCATTCATTTTAAAGTTTCTAATAATAGTGCAATTTCTACTAATGTAGCCATTGTGCAATTAGATTGCATTCCCATCAATTGAAGCGAGATGAGAGCGAGAGAGGCGATTATAGGAGAGTTGGAGATGCGCTAGTTAGATAGAGAGACAAAGATGAGAAGTTGGGCGCAGGAGAAAGTATGTAACGCAGGATGTGCAGGTAGAGCTGAAGAAGTCTACAAGGAGTTAAATGACAGATCTGTAAAATATATAATAATATAAGAGCTAAGAGAGAACTAAACAATGGAGCTAGAAGCGACAAAGTCCTAAAGCTGTTTCTTAAGATAAGAATGAAGCGAGCTACAAAGAAACACAGAAGACTGAAATTGAAGGGAGACCAATATCCATGTCTTTCCATAAAAAAAGAGAAGCCTAACATAATAAAATGTGTGCAAATGAAAAGATACAAAAGGATTAAAATTATGGGAAAGAATCTTAGCTCATGCCAAAGCGATTCATGATTCAAACCTCACTTTTTAGTGAGGGAAGAAGATTACGACGAAAAATATGAGCTCACAAATACAAGTAAAACCTTAAGGAAGAAGTGTAAAGTTTGCTAAGTCCAGGAAGGCGAAAAGTGAGTGAGAAATGTATCTTCAAAAGTAATCAGAGAAGTGAAACAATATATAAAAGTAAACGAAAAGAAGCCTTATAAAGAGTGAGAAACGTTGCTTGAGCTAGTCCCTATTAGCTCCCAATTGAAGGGAGAAGCGAAGGAAACAGTGTAAAATACAGAATACCGAATATAATAAACGGAAGAAGAGGGATACAGATATCCAATTAAAGGCAAGCGAGAAGCGAAGATTAAAGAAAGAAAGCTTTGATTTGTGATTTTGAGGAATAAGGAATGAAGGATGCTTGACCCTAACCTGCGCCTAGACCCCACATTCGAACTAACATTTTGTGGCTAGTGTCAGTCCGAAATAGATGCCGTAACCCCCTGAGTGCCCCTTCGCATGGAGCTGCAATTGCAGTTCGCTTGTAGCTCGCAGCTATCTAAGGCCTAAAGATCTGGTTGACTCTTGCGTGCTGAGCTCAATTAAAATATTTGTTTTTCAAACAAACAGACGGACAAAGAGAGAGAAAGCAAGTGAAAGAGAGAGCGAGATAAAAAGAGAGCGAGAAAGGCGTAACTGAATGCAGTTAATTATGGTTGAGCCGTCGCAATGACGATGATAAGCGTTTCACAATGGGGCGTTGGCTCGAACCACTCACTGCAGCTGAGCTGGCCCACACACAGTTGGTCCTACCCCAATGTGGCGTGCCCCAAGAACACCTGAAATGCAATTGAGTAATCCTTAGTCGGACAGACAATTGCCCATCGACAGTCAATTGTCAACTGTCAATTGTCAATTGGCAATTGGCATTGGCTCAAATGGCAAATGTATGGTATTAGGGCTCGTAGGGTACCGCCCGAGGGGCTGGACCGTGGCGACGACCCCTCATTTGAATATTGATGCAAATGCCAATATAAAAGTGGGCTCATATCTGGGACGGATCAGTTCAGATCAGATAAGAGAGTTGAAGGAGCGCGATGCAATATCTACAGCTAATCATCGGCAGTCTATTGGTCAGCCTGCCGTTCTGTCGTCCAGGGGTAGGATAGAGATAGGAGATAGATATACGAGAAGGATTTCCCAGTTACACAATTCCGAATATCGCAATTTTACAGGCCACCGAGGATCAGATGTGGGCAGCCGGCAAGCTAATGCGTGACGTCTGCCTGCCCAAGTTCCCAAAGATCACCACGGAAATAGCCGACGGCATACAGAAGGGCATTCTGCCCGACGACAAGGATGCCAAATGCTACATCAACTGTGTCATGGAAATGATGCAAACGGTGAGTAGATGCGGAGGGAGGTGGAGGAGCTAAGCGAGACTAGCGACAGATTCCATTCCACTCCATTCGCACAGATGAAGAAGGGCAAGTTCATGGTGGAGTCGACGCTCAAGCAGGTGGAGCTCCTGATGCCGGAGAGCTACAAGGCCTCCTATCGCAAGGGCATCAGCGAGTGCAAGGATGCAGCCGTTGGCATCAAGAACAACTGCGATGCAGCACACGCGCAGCTCACCTGCTTCCGCAGCAAGATTGAGATCTTTGTGTTTCCCTAATCGAACATGCTGATGGCGAGCATTGAGTATATTGTCATATATACATATACATACATACATAGCTACATACACTACGCTCCAGTGGCTCACGAATAAATGTTCGATTTACACCGTCAATTGTGGCGCATTTTGATTGGTTTCCCTGGGTGCAGATCCGATCTCTGCTTTTGTAGCTACAAGCGAATGGTATGCCAATCGGAGAGCTGCGATCACGTTGCGGGGCTATAAAAGCGCATCCGAATGGGATTAGTTATGTTTGTGGAGAGAGAGAAGATGACGATGATGATGCTGCAACGGACCTGTCTGACCATGCTGCTGCTGACGCTGCTTACCCTGGCCCAAGCCGACGACCAGAAGGAGGAGGACACAGCCATGTCACTCAGCGAGGTGGTCGAAATGGTTGAGCCCTTTGGCAATGGCTGTGAGCCCAAGCCGGAGCGCAGTAAGTGTCCATCAGAATGAGTCCTTGGCTTGAATCGAAACCAAACCAACGCAAACCAATCCATCTCCGGCCAGGCCACATTGAGGAGATGGTGCTGAACAAGGAGGATGCCTCGCACGAGAGCAAATGCTTCCGTCGCTGCATGCTGAAACAGTTCGAAATAATGGGCGAGGGCCAGATGCAGTTCGATGAGGCGAAGACCGTCGACATGATGAACATGATGTTCCCCGAGAAGGAGGCCAATTCCAAAGCGATTGCAGCCAAGTGCAATCAGGCACCCAACGGCATCACCGACGAGTGAGTCGGGACATTGCTCCCCCCCTCCCCTCTCTCTCTCTCTCCCCCCTCTTAGCTGGAAATAATCCCTTCCTGCTTCCTTCCTGTCCAGGTGCGAAGTGTGCCACGCCATATCGATGTGCATGCTGCGGGAAATGCGCGCCGCCTCCTACAAGATTCCCGAAGTCAAGGAGTAGAATGCCTCCACGTTCCATTTAACAATTTGGCCGATTTTTTTTTTTTTTTTGTGATTTGTATTTGTATATTTTTTTTTATTCCCTACATTCGTTTATAGAGCTGGAGATCCTGGTTCCTGGACATGCACAGACAAATAAAGCGAGCAGCCATTAGCAGCAGCAGACAATCTTTTTGGGATTTGGGTGGGGAGCCATTAGGGTTGAGCCCAATAACTGAATGGACCAGGATACATCCCGTAGCCCACCAGAGCTCAGTGGAGCTCACCAGTGCAGCTTGACCCGATTGCGCTCCATTTGCCGGCCAATGCACTGGTTCAGCTGATGCGCCGCCTCGCAAGGCTTCTGTGTGCTGACAGATCGATTGCAGCTTTGGGCGAGGCTGCTGCTCAGTGCCATGGCAACCTTGTTGTCCTCGGTGACCAGGCTGGTCAGCTGCTCGACACGGCGCAGACTCAGCTTGTTGGTGCTGTCATCCATCTGGAAAAGAGAGACGCGAGTTAGACTGTTTCCATATGGTCAGCCGTTCGCTTACAATTTGGATGCCCTTCAGGACGCACTCGAGCAGGCATTTCTCCTGCTCGGTGGGATTCGGTTCTCGGATTAACGAACGCTGCACAGCCGGCATTCGCAGCTTCTGCAGGCAACTCTTCTTCGTGCGGTCAATCATCTGCTGCACCTCGGGCAGGTTGCGATCGAGCAGCGTCACCAGAGGCACGCTGCTGCGGCCACCAAACAAACGCGTCAAGTCGAACTGTGGCAGCTGCTGTCCCTTGATCTGTGGCTCCGCCATGCTGCACTGCATCCAAATGCCGCTGGCCAGCGCAAGCAGTGAGAGCAATGTACTATGCATGATCTTGCGATTCAATTTGTTGCTGGCCAATTTCTCAGCATTCGCTTTTATACTGTATTTACTCTTGGCAGACAACGTGACCTTGACTTCATTTTCGACCTCGACTTGTGCGTGGCCATTTCGCTGACGCCGTCATAGCTACGACATGGTGAAGTTCAAGATCCATCATTTTCATTGTCATTGCTAATGCCACAAATCGCAGATCACACAATTCACAAATAAACAATTTTTAAAGCACGCAAATCAACAATAAGTTCATATGCACGCACACACATGCAGTATTGCAAATGTATTTGAAATTATTCCGACTGCAGTGTTAATGTCAGAATAACTATTCAGACGAATTCTATATTACGTACATGCATTCATATGCATATGTATATGTACAATTATGTACATATGTATGTGTATACTTATTCCTTCCAGTTTCACTTCCACGAATGAGTGCATTGCGCAGACAAATAACGTTGTATGCGTAAAGCAGCAGTTGGCAGTCACCAGAGTTGCAAAATTATAACGGTAGCTGCTTATTCTTCTTCGACTATTTTATGCTCACACATTCATACATAAGGGCCTAACACACCACACACTATTGCAATGGTGAAATTATGCCGGCTAGGCGAACTAACTGTTTGCAGTTTTTTGTATGCACGGGGTGGAAAAGGAAAGACTGAGTCATGAGATGCAATGGTATGACAGAGCGAATAAAAGAGAAATATCATAAATGCGTGTATGGTTTACCCAACATAAATAGATACATGTATATGCATATATGTATGTATGTATATACATATGTACGTGCAACCATATGTATGTGAGTATTATGCGAAACTTCTGTTTTGCAGATACATACGTACAATACACATAGTAAATATATGTATGTAGTACTACATAAATAGATATACATATATATGTATGTATATATGTATAATAATAAATGTACATACATAAGTATGTACGTAATTCAGTTCAATTAAATAAGCTGACAATTTATTTTAAAATTCAAGAAGCTACTAGATGACAGCGCTTTAATAACGCTTTAATTTTCTATGAATAATTTTGCTGTAATTTGCTAATTGTTATTTCTAAATATGTAAGTTATAATTAAGATTGAATTGATTTAATAAGCAGCCTATGCCAATTTTCAGAGAAAAAAACTTTGGGGGTACGAATAATAAATTTAGTGCTTACTCTATGTGAAAATACATACATATGCATGTATGTATGTACATACATACATACATATGCCGGCTGCGTGCATTTCCAATTATTTCCCATTCAACAGTTTAGCTTTGACTTCTCCATTGCACTCTCTTTCACTCATGTATATGGATGTACATACATACATATGTATGTATGCATATCTACCAACGTTACGTTTTGGGTGCACTGGAAAGTGATGTGAACATTTGGCAATATACATATGTATGTAAATATACATACATATTTACCTAATTATTATTTCATTCAATATTTGCAGAGTATTCGGCAGTCGAGTGACGCAGAAGAAGTTTTGATTGGACGTTGTGAAAAGTCGAATTGATGATCCAGCTCATGTCAACTTTCGCGGTCGCTATTGCTATCTCTGTCCATCATATTATAGGTGTTGAGCGCCTTCCACTGGGGAATATTTATTTGATTTGTTTTGCAAGTCGAATTTGCAGTGCGATTCGATTTCATGTCAGTTACCAATTAAACACTTAATTATATATTAATTCAAGGAGAGGGAGTGAGAGAGCAATAGATAACGATGGAGTGGAATGAGACGTTGCTTCAGCGGATTTTCCCACGTCGCCCAACGGAGGGCATCTCCGGCGTTTGCTCGTCCAGATTCGAGTGTCATGTGCTGCTCATGTAGTGCAACTGCATCCCACAGCAAATTGGCAATAATTGCTGTTTAATTGCTATTAGCTGACACCTGGCCGAGAGCTGGAGACGTCGCTTGTCTGACAATCAGCCAAGTCAAATCACAGATTCACAGAATCGTCTATAAAATGCTGCAGTCACTTGCTGTTCGTATCCAAGTTGTAATCGTGTAGAGCATTAAACATGTCGCGTTTCGTTTGCTTTTCAGTGCTTGTGCTCCTGGCAGCTGTGGCCGTATCCTCCAAGCCGCAGGAGGATTACGACAAGGAGCACATTGCCGAGGTGGCCGAGGAGTGCAAAACGGAGTCGGGCGCCACAGATGGTCTGTTCATAGTTGAACCCACTGGTCAAACATTGACTAAACCCTTCTATTGCAGAGGATGTGGAGCACATGATGCAGCATGAGCCAGCCGATTCACATGAAAGCAAATGCCTGCGCGCCTGTATGCTGAAGAAGTTCGAGATTGTAAGTAGAATCGAAAGCCAGCTGCCGAGGCTATTCACATCATGATTCAAACTCCTTGCAGATGAACGACGAGGGCAAGTTGAGCAAGGAGAACGCTTTGGAGATGGTCAAGCTGAGCAGCAAGGATGATGCTGAAAAGGAAGCTGCTGCCACTGAGATTGTCGACAAGTGTGAGGGCATCGAAGTGCCCGAGGATCAGTGAGTTGCCCAAATATATCTGACGAAGCTCCAAGCTAATCTTTGTCATCCACTTTGTCCCTATCCCCGTTTCAGCTGCGACGCTGCTGCCGCCTACGAAAAGTGCATCATTGATCACATGCACGAGCATGGATTGGCCCTGGAGTAACCCCAAAACTAGCTGGAAATATGGAATGGAATGATGCAAGCGCCTACTATGCTATATGATACACGACTCTGTTTTTTTTTTTTTTAAATAATATATACATCTATATATACTACTCTATATATACCTCTAGTTCCTAAGTGCATGTAAATAAATTGCGCCAACTGCAGTTCAATTTATAATTGTTTTTGTGAAGTAAATGATCCGATAGCGTTTATACTTACAAATCCTGAGAATAATGAGCTCTATAGTAAACCTTAGCTTGTATACTGCTTGTATAGAATGTCAAGAAAACATGCTACTTTATGTAAGATTCTCAGAAATACAGACTGGTACAGTTAGTGTTATTGTTAAAAATTTTCCTTATATGTTTATATATAATACCAAAGACTTTAGACTTTCTAGAGAAATATACCTATACAAGGTAACCACTTACAATTTATGGATTCTATGATAAATTCTAATAGAGTTGTAGAGTCTTCGAGTTAAGAACTGGAATGCGACTCAATACAATGTATTTTGCATTTGAAGGTATGATATGATACTATGAGACTAAAGACTCTGAGAAGCTGTCCATTTTTCAAGCGTATTTTAATACCATCTCGTTATCTCCTAGTCGGGCACTCGATTTCGAATCCTTTTAGGCCCCAATAAAGGAAACGCATTTGATTTGTTTATAAATACAAACTATCTTACATATTCTATTTATTATATTATTTTGCTTAATTTTATATATGTCGTTTGTGTTATGAAAAAAACGTGAGTAAACGTAGAAATTAGTTTACACGCTTTTAGGATTTCCAGCTTATATTCTAATAATTTTTAATACAATGCACTTTCTTGCAGTTGTTGTTGCGATTTCGATTGGATGCCTGGATGTCTTGCCTGACTCACGAGCCACACTAATGCATCGCTTATATGTATATATGTATATGTATGTCTATGTGCTTATTAAACTAAATGTTCGTAAGGATAGTTGGATTCGGGATAGGAAGGGAAAGGGTAGGGAAGGGGGTGTCATATGGGGACAGTGCTCAAGTTTCCAATAATATATGAGCTAATTCATGACAACAAATAGACAATAGTACAAAGCACGCGAGAAAGGAAATGATATATATGTATATATAGATATAGATATATACATATGTATATATATATAGGTTTAGAAAATTCCATATCCTGGATATACATATACACATGTATATATATATATATAAATATATATGGACATAGGAAAGGTATGTTCATAGTCCAGTAGATGGATTCGAAATTTTAATGTTAAAAATTTAATATTAAATGTTTCACTTTCCTATTTCAAAAATGTTTTACTACAATCGATTAATTTCTTTTTGTTTTTCCTTTGACTTTTCCTTCTCAGGTTTGTTTTGTTTTTCTATAGAATTAGGCAGTTTTTAATGCTTTCTTTGTCAGTTTGCAACTCGTTTGAGTGAGTGAGCTTGCCTTAGTTTCCATATATTTAGTAGTTTAAAGGAAGTAGTCCGCTTGAGGTTTTTTGGATGGTATGCCGCGGCTCTCCTGCGGTGCCGCCTCAAAGATGACAAAGTCGCGATGCAGGTACTCGTTTAATTCCAATATGGCTGCCACATTCCCACAGCTAATGAGCAATGGGTGGGAGAGTATATTAAAAAAAACTGCACGTCAAAGAGCGACAGATAATGGCTTACCGATAGCAATAGTTGGGTGCCGACCAAACCGTGAGTACTGTTTCATTGAAATGCCATTTGAAGCCTTCCATGACCAGCTGATGTGCGCGACAGATCATGTCGATTTCATTGGTGCGGTTGAATTGTGAGACGACATCAGAGCCAAAGAGATAGCCGGCGCCGCGCGGCGATACACCCCATCCGGTCTGATCCTCGGGATCGCTCCACAGCAGATCGCACATAGGACCATCGTGCGGCACCTCCTGCTTGCGATCGATGCTTCGTATCTGGTCTAAATACTGAATAGAGGGTGAGAGGCCGCCATGTACGCAAAAGATTTTTCCATCGATGATGGCGGAGAGGCTGAGGTAGTCAAATATCTCTGTGCAATATCGCCAAACAGCAGTCGATCCATATTTACGCAGGCACTCATCGTAGAAACCATACACCTGGGTTATCTGTCGAGATTCGTGATTGCCCCGTATTAGCGTGATTCGATCCGGATACCGAACCTTCAATGCCAACAGCAGCAGGAATGTCTCAACACTGTAATAACCTCGATCCACAAAGTCGCCCATAAACAAATAGTTCTTCTCGGGCACATCGCCGCCCACTTTGAAGAGCTCCTTCAGGTCGTAGAACTGCCCGTGTATGTCACCACACACAGTTACCGGCGAATCGACGCGTTGTACGTTGCCCTCCTCAACAAGGATTTCGCGCGCCTTAGCGCACAATCCTTTCACCTCGTTCTCTTTAATGATCTCACAGCGTTTAAGCTGCTCGATCTGGCGATCTAAGTCGCTGTAGTCCGACATAACAACCGGGGCAGGGAAGTGGATGACGACGAAAGCAGCAGTAACAGCGGCGACACCAACAGCAACAAGAACAACAGCAGAGAACAAGAGCAACTGAAGTCAACGGCAATCGTCGCGGTTGCCAGGCTGCTAGAATAGAATCAATACAAGTATTTACCAATTAAATAAATAAAATATGTGCATTGACAATTTCATATGAAATTCCGCTTAAAAAATAATGGTTTCGACCATTGTTTGTGTTTTTGCATCATCTGCATTCGTCTCGCTGTAAGTGTGTGTGTGAGCGTGTGTTTGCTTGTGTTTGTTTGCGGTTTTAATAGGCTGAGTTTTTTGCCGCGCGCGCGTCACTTGCTAGTATTCTAGATTTGCCGCTGTCACCGATGCTATACACTAGACAAACTCATATGCACGAATTTCGCGACTTACCTCATATAAATCCGGTAGTTTCCTAAACCTTTTTTATTTTTACAAACCACTTGCACGCACGGACACGACTAAGAAATGAACCACGATATTACGCTGAACGTTTTCACGATAGTTATTGGTGGTAGTTCGATTAATAATCGATTACTCATAGCCCGTTTAGTCAGTTAGAGATGTCAAATTCATAGAGCTGCCAGACTGCTAAAAACGACAATATACTCAAAGGATAGAAATTTTAAATGTTTTAATTGAAATTATATTATTTGTTACGCAACAAAATAAACTCACATTATGACTGATCCGGAACCAACCGTGGAAACTAAATCAACAATGCAGCCGCTCGATGAGAAACTGGAAGAGCAAATGCACAAACAACTACACACAAAAGAAGTGGATATTTATCGTGATACCTTCTTACGTTATATGGGTAAGAGTTGCCCGCCAGATATACAGTTGCATATATATATCATTCCATTCTTGCAGGCTACAGCAACGAGGTGGGCGAGGCATTTCGTCCGCTGTTACCCAAATCAATAGTTGCTGCCTCCTATGGCATGGCCATTGGCTATGTCTGCACTGATACCTTTGACAAGGCGTTGCGCCATCAAATGGCCGGCGGTACCGATCGCCAGGTGGCGCTAGTGGGCGCCGATGTGTTTACTTGGCAAATGTTTGCATCAGTTATAATACCTGGATTGACCATCAATCGGTAATAACCGTACTCCCCTATCTGTCCACTATATATGCGACACTAATAAGACCTTATCTAATCTCCACACACCGTATAGCATCACTGCAGTTAGCAAAACGCTGTTGAAGAAGTCACCCAGTTTCGTGGTGAAGACGTTGCCTACACTAATCGGATTGATCAGCATCCCATTGATAGTGCATCCCATCGATAGCTTGGTAGATCGACTAATGGACGCCACCTACAGAAAGATGGTGCGATAATAAACTAAATGGCCGGACTGCTCATCCACGATTGGTGCTACTTGTATTGTTCATTCAGGCATTCCGAAAATTCAAATTTATAGACTAGTGAAATTGAATAACATTTTGATAAATGACCTTTCGACTCTCGTATTTACAGTGGAATTTATTGCACCAATTACAGCTCTACGCGCATTACAAAAATAGTTTATGGGAGTGGGAGGAAGTAGGAGAATATCTTTTATACAATTGTTAAGTACTTGGAGCAAATAGGCAAAGTGGCGGGCAGGCAGAGTTAGTAGCATTAATCCTCATCGTCGGAGTCTATCAAGTATGGACTGTCGAGGGCGCCCAGGCCAGCAGCCACGCCTCCCTCATTGGCAGTGGATAGTTTCGTGCGCAGCATGTGACCCGCCTGATAGTTGTGGATAATGTGATCCGCATCGCCAATGATGACGCCGAAGATGCCCAGCTCGGAGACCATGTCTACAATCTGGGGCGGCACATCGCTGCCAGGTCGTATCATGTAGCCCTGCGACAGCGGCGGATGTATCAGGTCCATCAAAATCCAAGCAGAACGCTCCACTCGCGACATGCGCTGTGATTAGAGGAATATATTGTTTAGAGTATATCTAGCTGCACAGTTCGCATGCATAGCTCACCTTCAGAGCATCGGGAATGTCCAAGCCGTAAACATTGTTGCCGCCACCCTCGCGCTGTGGCTTCAGCACAAACTTCTCTGGCGTCCGCATGGCCATCTCATAGTTGGCATTGCCCACCTCATTGTCGTCCATCGAATAGAGGCCGGTAAAGATCTTGCCGACAGCCTTCATCTCCTCCGGATCGTTGATGAAACGCTCCAGCACCGCTGGCTGTGCCAGTGCCTGCTGCACCTTCTTAGTTCCAGCCAAATGATATTGAATCGATGGACATTTAATAGCCAACGAGGTCTCCATCAGGTATCTAGCATCCCATTCACCCTGCGTGGGATAGTGACCCGGCTCATAGCCGGCACGGAAATAGATGACGGCCACTTCAGTGTTTCCGCTGATAGAGAAAGAGATAGAGAGATAGAGTTATATTGAGGCATGTTCCCATGGAGAGTTTATACGCACAGCAGCAGCTCCTTGTTCTGGCCCAACTTGCCCTCCTTGTGCACCTCAGTGAGGGTGCGACGCAGCACTTTGATGTGCGGATAGGTCTCACGGATGTAGAACTCGTGGAAACGCTGATCACAAATGTTATACGAGATGTCCTCAATGATGAACAGAATGACTGACTTGGGCTTGGCATAGATATTCCAGGCTTTGACCATACCATCGCAGAGACCTGCCAAGGCTTCGTTCTTCGGCATCTAAAGTGAGCGAGAGAGAGAGAGAGAGAGGGAGAGAGAGTATGTGTGTGTATAAGAGATAGTTGAGAGTATAAGATGTATAAGATACTCACTTGCTTCAATTTCTCAGCATGTCCAAGTTCTCGCAGGACGAAGCTGTTGACAGTTTGAGGGAGGGTGGGTGCGGCATTCAAAGAGAAAACGCAAGATTAGCAAAACTTTTACGCTTAGCAACAAATTAAAAAAAAAAAATTAACAAAAAGAATTATCTAAATCTAATTCAAAACAAGGAGATTACAATAACAAACAAACGAAAAAATATTATTTGTTAGTAGTTAGATTAGTTAGAAGGGGTAAGTGGGTGGGGGTGGGGATTATTTACAATAGGAGTAGTAAGTTTAGCAAGCAAAAACAAAATATATACAGAGCGGGTATTACGGTTCGGGTGTGGAAGGTTTAGTTGAGGAATCGGAAACGGAATTGGAATTGGAATAGCAATTCAAAGCTCAAGTTAAAGCCATAACCAAAAGCCAAACATTGGTTGTGCGTGTGTGTGTGTGCGAGTGAGTAAAAGAGACAACAGCAGTGCGTTTGTGTGGGAGATCGTGTTAAGAGTGGGAGGGAGATTAAAGGGAGTAAGTTCAGCGAATGAGCGAGAGCGACAGAGAGAGAGAGGGAGAGAGAGTGTGTGCGAGAGAGAGAAAAGAGCAAGAGGGGAGAGGGAGAGTGCAAGTGCATGCCATTTATAATAGTTTTGATGAGTGGGCGCGACCTTTAAGTGGTTTGTAATTACAGATGAGTGGGCGGTTGGAGTTGGTACTGAAGTGCGTGCAACTTAGTATATATTATTATTATGTGTGTGTGTGTGTGTGTGGGTGTGTAAATACACTCAAACCCGTCTCAAATTTTGCAGTTGGTAATTTGAAACAAGCTCTCAATTTGGACTATACTATAAAAAGGTGTAAATTTAATACTTAAAAGAATGTGAATTGTGAATGTGAGAAAGAAAATTGAGAAAGAGTGTGTATGCGTAAATGTGTTGGTGTGTGTGTGTGTGAGAGAGAGAGAGAGAGAGAGAGAGAGAGAAGAGCGCATAATACTTTTGCAGAGGCACCAAGTGTGTAGCAATGCCACCGAAACTGGAGGCAATCGTGTTGATTTCAACCTGCTTTATTGCACAGCCCTCGTACACGTGAGCCAAATAGTCAGAACGTAATAGACCGACGCTATAAGCCTGCAATTATGATCGTTATATATTATATATATATATTTAGAAAGAGATGTGTGTAAATTACAGTAACTGCTTAATCAAGTACATAGCAGTAGCCCTTAGCCTAAGCTAAACTAAGCTAAATATGTATGTATGTCTGTTAACAGTAAACAAAAAAAAAGAGAAAATTATAATAAATATATTTATGTTTAGTCTAAAAGAAAAAAATAAACAGAAAATATATTAAAAAAATACTGAGATTTTGAGAGTGGGCAACGCTCAACTCAGGCGTCGAGTGTGTGTGTGTGTGCGAGACAGAGAAAGAGAGAGAGAGAGAGAGAGGGCGAAAATGAAAGCGAAAGCATGGATATCGATGCAATTTATCGGGTTTCGATTGTTAACTTTTTAAATGTCTGGCAGAGCGCGAAATGCCAGCTTCAAGCAAATGAATTGTGTTAACTACCAATGCAATTGTCATGTGTGTGTAAGGACCACATCATGATCGCAAACCAAACACACACAGACACTTGTATATGTATGTATGTAAACATACATAAATACACAGAAAATTTAAACAATTTTATTTTTAGAGAATTCTTACTTCGTAAATGTTGCATGTTGTCGCTTTTGTTAAATATTTTTGGATATTGTATTTCACTTACAGCGAAATTAACTGGATATTAATAGAAACCTGAGCGCGACTCATTGCATGATATACATACGACCACACATATGCATATGTGTGGGTGACAGTGTATGATTGTAGTCGTGTATCACTCATTTTGGGTTCTATGGATTTTGTGTTTGTAATTAAGTAGCTGACACATTGCGATAAGACGCAGCTGATTGAATGACACAGCAAATTTAACTAGTTGTATTAAAAGTATCGCATATTTGTAACTGTAAAAAAAAACAATAAAAACCATTCGAGCGACAACGCGAAGGGGGAAAGGGACAGACAAAAGTGGAAAGAAAAAAAATTATAAATGATAGAAAAAGCAGCACAGCCATTAAGCTGCACATACGTACGTATATATGCGTAGAAGAGCTTGATACGTATGCACATATATGTATGCGTGTGTGTGTGTGTAGAAGAGCTGTTAGGTTAAGTATAAGAGAAAAGCATTGCAAGCTCAACAGGCAAAGCAAGGCAAGGCCAGGCGAGACGGGGATGGACAGGGCTGAGGCGGAGTGGACGAGTTGGGGGACAGCGGTGAGCACTGGACGCCGGTCGATGTCAAGGGGGGACGGGGCGGGCCAGGGCAGGGCTGAGCATATTTAATATCTTTTTCAAAAAGCAAACTAACAACTACAGATAACATTTAAAGGACTCAAAAACATACATGTAAATATATAGATATACATGTACAAATATATACATACACACATATATATTTGTATATGGCTAAGGCATATATATAAATTTATCGATTAAATCATATATTAAATAATAAAATAATAATTAGCTGTTTATGAATCAAAGGGACATAATATTGAAAATAGCCAGGATAAAACGTGACACACACACGCACACACATACAATTCAAAACAAAGACACACACACACACACATACATGCTGTTTGCATTACATGCATGTATATAAATAAAGTAACTGTTAGCATGCAGAGTTATTGTTTTTTTTTTTTTTTATTATAACCTTCCTTGATAATATTCGATTCTGATTCAGCTGTCGGTTTTAGTTAGTATTCGATTCAAACAAATTTATTACATATGGAAAAGTCTAACATTTAAATTGCTGTTGCTGGTTAAATAATCAGTAATTTAGCTATTTGTAGACCTTCTAGTTTCTACTATCTCGCGATTAAAAGCCTAACGACAATAAATATAAAAATGTAACTTTCGAGAACGTGCCATGGGCTCTACATACGTATATACTGTAGAGCATATGTATTTAATTAAAATATCGGATAACAAATTTTACGACTTTTATGACATTTGCCATACTGACATCTTATATTCTTCTACAGGGTATTTTACAGTAACGTACTGCATAGAAGTTTGACTCTTATAATAAGCTTTTTTCCTACAGGGCATTCAGTAGCGATTTGTAACGGTTCGTACAGAAGTTTAGCTCCTATAATTAGTCAATGCAAACTGTTTTAGGTTACTTTGTCGTGTGTGTGTGTGCGTGTAAGAATGTATGTCTGTGTGTGTATAATTGTGTGTGTGTGGATGGCTTTGGTTAGGCTTCGGCATATACAAGGCAATGCAAGTGTATATATGATAGAAAGAGAGAGAGAGATTTATATAGGTAGAGAGCAAAGATCATGAGAGAGACAGAGAGAGAGAGAGACAGACAGCACCTTTGTATGGTTTTACTTGCTGGTCCCAAATGGCCAAAACCCGATGCTATCGTATTGATCTCAACTTGTTTCCAGCAGCAATATGAGGAGCTAGCGCTGCGCTGAATGCCCGGCTGGGCGGTCGGATTTGCCTTTCCCGCCTTCGTGCTCGCCTTCGCGTCCGCCATTCGCTCCTTCTGCTTCTGCCCCTCCTTTGCATCATTGCCAGCGCCAGCGCTCGTCTCCAACAGGGGCGACAACTCCGGACAGCGGGACTCCAGCATCAGATCGCTGCGCAGCATGCCCAATGAAATGCGCTTTGGTGGCGAATGGAAATGCGCGCATGTGAGTGTATGTGCGTATGCGTGTGTGTGTTGTGTGTGTGTTGTGTGTGTGTGAGTAAAGTGTTTAGAATGTGTGTAGATCGGTATACGAAATACGATAACGATTACGATCAAAACGAGCAACACACACCATTCGTTTATGACATTTCGGTTGGATTTTCGGATTTGCGGAATCGGTTGTTCGGATCGATTCGAGTTTTGATTTATGCGCAATTTGTTAGATTTCATTGGGTTTTGATATTCATTGATTTTCATTTTCATTTTTTATTTTATTTTTTCGGAAAGGAAAGCAGAAAATTTCAAATCAATGCGTGAGTAAAATTTTGTTTTGTTTTTTTGTGGATAGATAAACGTAAAGCTGGGCATATTAACAGCGACAACAACAATAACAACAACAACGCAAACATTAGGAGCAGCACCACAAAAAAAAGTGAGAGAGAGAGAGAGACACATAAAGAGTGGGGAGAGAAAACGAAAAGAAAGTAAAAAGGGATCTAATCAATTTTAAAAGAAATTAAAATCATAATCTTTTCTTTTATGAGCAGTTATCAGTGTTGATAAACAGCAAAAGTAGCAGTAGCAGCGGCAGCAGCAGCAACAGCAGCAGCAGCAGCGATGCCATGTACTCAAGTGGTCCAGGATGTGCGCATAAATCATGTGGCAACGCTTGAGATTAGCTGTTGAGCCGATTTGGCTACATTGGCTATGGGATTTATGATTTGGTGATAAGATAATGGAATATGAGGTAAAGAGCAACAGAAACAGACATATACATATATAGAAAAATTTGCTGGGTGGGTGGTAGGTTGTTGGGGTGTTGAGGGTGTGGAGCGTTAGAGGAAGCGACAGATATCACTTTAGCTGTTCACCCAGAATACCTGCACTAGCAGCCTAGTCTCTAAAGCTCAATGGAATATGCTTGGATAAATGGGGTGCTGACCATGGGCATGGAGGTAGGTGTGTAGGGGTATACGTGGGTGAATGTCTTGGTGTGATGGGTGTGGGTGTGGGTGTGTGTGAGCGGTGTGTGGGTGGGCGTGACTGATGACGAACAAGATGTCTCACCTGGGTAAAGCCAAGGGCTAGAACCTTGCGATAGATATTAAATAGATTTGCCGTAAACTCATCCACTTTAATTGTCTCCGCCAGTGTCGTCGTGATAAATTCTTCATCGTGCGCAACATTGTGCATTAGTCGATTGATTATCGGCTGCAATGCGATTGCCTTCTCGAATTCCTTGCGCGGAAAGGACGACGGCACCAGCACAAAGGGCGCAAACTTAAAGGACATCAAGAGAGAGAGGATTCCGTTAGCTGTGTGTGGCAATACACTTTGTATAGGAGCACTCACGTTTAGGGAGTCTGGACTGAAGCTGGTTTTGGAACGCATTGCGGCGCCGTGCATGATCGCATAGTCCTTGGCCTTAGCTATCACCTCGATCAGCTCGTCCTTTTTCAGCGGCAATTTGATGCAGCTGCGCAACACGGGCGTATGTTCGTCCACAGACATTTTCTCGTTTGTTGATTGTTTGCGAAACACTCCTGGAGCTAATTAAATTGCGTTGCGTTTTGCTTGACGCGGCTTCTATTGTTGCTGAGTTCTTAATCGTCTGCGTCAGCTGTTGATGCAAATGTCACGCTGTGCGATCGTCGCTTTGGCTACCTGTTGCATGCGCGATTCTGTGTATACTGTACGTGGAATTTGTGATGGATTGTCAGAGGCGCGTCCTCAATGCACCAAATGTTATGGAAATTTAATTTCACAATATAATTCAGCACCACGGCACAGTCGATTTACGATAGGTTTTTTTTTCTCTTTATTTAGAATGGCGAGTCGGCTCTGTTAAACGCGTGGAGTGCTCCTCTGTTAACGTGCGGCGCCTTACTATTAACATGACCATCGAAAATCATTCGGCTAGTCAGTGCTGTTAACCGTTGCCGGCTTCGTTAACATCAATTGACCCGCGATATATCGCCACACCTCTATAATGTATTGCTACCAAAAGGAAGAACGATATTTTTACTGTTTTTTTTAATAAATTGAAATCTTGCCAAAGAGAAAAATACAAATATTTGTTTTATTTATTTGTCACTTTTGAAAGATATAGATATGTTGATATTTACATACATATATGTATGTATGTTTTTAAATAAAGGTAGTCATTTCAGATCTGAATAACTTATAGCTTAAATGGCTATCTATTCAACGGGATATTTTCTTAAAATGTTTGCAAAAAAAAAAAAAAAAAAAAAAACTGCTTGCTTGACCTACCGTTATTAAATTGCTAGCATAACAGCTGTTGCTGTTAAAGCCCAATTCTGATGTCTATCGATAATCGTCATTATATTATCGAATTTAAATAATAATAAATACGTTTCAAAGTTCTTCCAAATTCTAAAATGGCTCTGGAATAAACTTCATCTAGTCTGGGCTAGACTTGATTTATTCCATTCGTTTCACTTGTAATTGATTTCGCCTTGTAACGAGTCGATCAAATTGTAATTTCCAAAAAACTCAAATTTTGCGAATAATTCAATAGTAATAAATTTCTTTTATTTTTCTTTTTTCTATTATTACGTTTTTAGACGAGCAACAAAGAAACGCGAAAAGTAAACGAATTTAATCAATTACTAAAAAGATGCCACGCGGAAAATATCCAAATCATAAAGGCCGCAGCCGTCAATTTACTCCAGTCGAGGAGCTTCAGCGCGAACGTGAGCTGGAGGTATGCATAATGTCATCGCAGCTCAAGAAGTTAAACACAAGCAGTAGCAGCCTTGATTCCGTCCGCGAGGGAGGGAACAACAGCGATAAAGGCTCCGAGATTGGAAATCTGGCTGGCCGTGTTAATGGGAATAGTAATAATAGTAGTAAGAGTAGCGCCAGTGGCAAAGGCAGAAATGGCACCACCAAGGGTCGCAAGCTGGGCGGAGCTGTTGAGGGGTTGATTGAGATATCGAACCCGAATCGCCCCATTAAGAAGTCTCAAAAACTGGCTCTACTTAATGGAGATGACAAGGGCAAGACCACTGATGATACATTGCTAGAGAAGCGTCGACGTGAGCGTGCTCGCGAGAAGCCGCGCTCCAATTCGAATCAAAAAACGGCCAGCGAAGCCAGTGCCGATCTCGCTCGTCTTGCCATCGTACGCAAGAAACGCGAAGAGGCTGCCGAGCAACGTTTGGCTGCCAAAAGGGAGAGTAACAATCCTTCCGGGGATGGGGCAACACCAAACCCATCCAAATCTGATATATTCATCAAGAAGAAGAACAACAAACACAAGTCAGCGACCATGGTCGGGGGAACCAATGAATTCCTCAAGAAACCCAACACCGAAGAGAATGTTAGCAAATTTTTGAAAGGCGGCCGCCATGGCAACAAGCTAAAAGAGGGAACCCACAAGCACTTAAAAGAGGCAAAATAGAAAACAAAAACAAAAAAAAAAAGATGAAAATAACGTTAACACATGGAGGAAAATTAACACAAATCAAAGTAGGCTAGCTCAGAATTGTTGGGACCAACATATGATATATACATACATGTATGAATATAGTATATATATAGCTTAGCCTTCAGTCATTTCGATTTCATTTCACGTTTATTTCGATTTGTAAATTTTGAGTTACCTACACGAATAAAACAAATAAAAACTATAGCAAAATTATTTTGTATTCAAACTGGTGCCACTCCTGCTTTACGGTGGATGTAATCAAGTGTGTGTGTATACATACATACATATGTAGAAATATATATATCATTTCAGCGATATATGTATACGTATGTATAATCAATCATTTCTAATCGAATTAATTAGATTGTGTGGGTGTGCGTGCGCTTGCGCTAACCAAAGTGAATGAACACTTTTTCAAAAATTAATCAAAACGGCAGAAAGCGCGCGCACGCATACACGTCGATAGGCAGGCATGCACGCTTGCGCGTTAGCCAACACTTATTTTGTTTTTCATCTGGTCGAGTGCATAATGCAGCACTGGCCTCACAGCTGCCGGCCTACCAATCACCAATAAATAGTCTTTCGAGTTGCAGCAGCAGTGGCGGAAAGAAGCAGCAGGCTAAACGGAACGATAAAAAGCGAAATTTCAAGAACAAAAAAAAAAAAAAAACTATAAAATGGAAGGCAAACCATTGAAACGTGTGCGCTCTGAGGACGATGAGAGCAACAATAATGTAACTCAAACCAAAGTCTGGGTGAATGAGAAAATTAACGACTCGTGCGATCCTGAAAAAATGAAGGCTGTTCATGGTAAATACACCAAATTTCCACATAAAAAGCAAACGCACAGTCATTTACATGAACGAACATGGGCACACATCAACAGATACATATCAACAGGCACTCACATACATTCGTTTTGCAGAAAAAACTACGAAAATGCTTTTCAAGGGAGCCGCTAACATCGATGCGAAGAAAGATGAGCCAAAGGAAGAGACTACAGCGCCGGCACCGATTCCCGTTAGTGCGGAAAATTTGTGCGAGCAATACCAGCTGATTGGCGATGGCAACATAATACTGCGTGACATGAATCCGGATACTGTCAATCCGAGTCTGGAGCGACGACTATCCACATGCTGCCGTCGCCCGACCCTAATCCGCGGCACTTGCGTCAATTGTACATTTGACTTGTGCGAGGAATGCGGTTATTCGTGCGTCGAATGCAGCCAGTTTATATGCCGCACTTGTGTCACTCTGTTGTAAGTGTCCCTTTATTTTTCATCTTCTTCTCTCCCATAATCCATTTTATTATGCAGCGGCAATCGTCCGGAAGAAGCCGAGCATCCACTGTGCGAAGTCTGTCAAATGTTCGTGGCCTAAGCGAAGTGTGCGCTTACCAATACACACAAACGAGCACACAGTCGCACACACTTGCAGGCAGGTGCAATCAAACAGAAAACTGAATGTATACTTTATAGCATTATAAATGAAAAAGAAGTACAAATCAAAATAAGTAACCAACGTCTATTATGAGAACAAGAACTGAGCAGGTACCTTGAAAAAAAAAAAAAAAAACAAAACAAACTAGAAGAAAACAAAAGTCCAAATCAAAAATAGATAAAAAATATATTCTGGCAAGGTTCTAGCTAAATACACGCACACCAACACGCATACACTCACTCACTAAACTGGCACGTACACATACGCGCGTGCACACACATACGCTTATACTTGAACGCTCATCGAAATAGAATTTCTTAGCTTAAGTTCAAATAAAACTACCAAAAAGCAAAAGCACAAGCAAAAAGAACTGATATTAATGTTAATGAAAATTATTGATATATATGATGCTGACTGTCAATGCATCCATACATCAATAAAATCAATTGCAAATTTTATTTGCTAACGTCTTTCTCTCTATCTCTCTCTCTCTCTCTCTCTCGTGGAATGTATCAAGCTGAGTTCCCAAGTTGTGAACACAATTTATGAAGTTGGAGAGCGAGAGAGAGAGAGAGGAAAATAAGCTTTAATCCACGCATTAATGCAATAAAATTAAGTTGATCAAATTTTAGATGATTTGATGTTAATCACATTTATTCATTTAAGCAAATAAAAAAAAAAGAATAAAACGAGAAAGAAAATAGAAATATAATACACATATCTCTTGTCTCTTTGTTTAAGCCGGTAAATGCTAATCTCTCCTTGCATCAACTCTCTGTGGGACCACTCTCCAGCTTAAACCTTGCCACGGAACTTGTGGTATTTGTCATGCTCCTTGACGAGGCTCTGATACATGCGTGCGCCCGCCTCGCTGCTGGAGCGCAGTATAAAGTGACCCGAGCGATGGTCACAGATGGAGATTAGCTCGTGACAGAATCGATCCACTTGTAATTTGATCTGTTCAGGAATAGAGGAAGAGATTAAATCGAATTCGGAACAAACTGTCTTCCGCCTACCTTCTCGAAGAGCGTTGTGGGTCTTTCGGTGTCAATCATTTGCTTGATGGTGAAAATGAGCAGAAACGGTGCCACACGCTTCATGGCCAAGGCCAGCCCGGCTGAAATGCCCGCCATGAGCGTCGACAGCTTCAGCCCCAGCTCGGCCAGCCCCTCCAGTTCGTCCTCCGTCAGGCTTTGCGCCTGCTGGCGTTCACTGCGATAGCATACAATCGACTGCACCAGATCCTGGCAGATGGCGCTCAGCTGTGCGGCCCGATCCGCCATCAGTGCGGCATGCTGGCGTAGCAGGAGCAAACAGTTCTCCGACAGCGTTGCGTGCAGCCGCCGAAAGTCCAGCCAGCTGCCGCCGGCTAGAATGAAACGTTTGATATTCAGGTCCAGCATGCTGGCCAATATCGAGTCCAGAGTTTCGCCATTCAGCGGCACAGTGCGATTGTTGGCCAAGGCGCTCTGTGCCTCCAGCAGACGCAGCACATGGTTGCAATAGGCGGCATCACTGGGCGCTGGCAGACGCAGGGAAACATTGCCGTTGATCAGCTTAAACTGCTCATTGAGCATCTACACGGTGGGAGCGAAAGACAGGGGCAGATTAACCAAGATCTAGCCAAGAGGAAAGCATTTTCTTACCGCTCCCTTGATGCTGCTCAGCGAGCACTTGGCAAAGAGCGTCATAAGGACGAGCACGTTTTGCAGGCTCGTATGCTGTGCCGGTGTCTCTGGTCGCTGCATCTCGTCCAGCTGCTGGCCGAGTCCTCGCAGCAGCAGCAGAAAATCCTCGTTCGTCTTGTAGCCAATGATGAGCTTAATAGCGGGCTCGATGCTGGCCATGTCCAGCGCTGAGCTGGCGGCAATATCCTTATTCAGTTGCCGCCAATAGCTGTCCAGCACAAACTCAATCTCGTCCTGGTCCAAATGCAGCAGCTGCCGGTGCGTCAAGGCCACATTCAGCAAGCGTATGGCATGGGCATTGCGGTAATTCAGCTAAAGCAAAGGATGAAGAATGAAAGTTAAGATTAAGTACTTTCTTGTAGCTGACTCTCTCTCTCTCTCTCTCTCTCTCTCTCTCTCTCTCTCTCTCTCTCTCTCTCTCAAGTCTTGGCCATAATTCGGATTCATTTACATGTGGAATATGATATCCCATTGGGCATATGCGAACCTAACCTAACTAATGCCAATTAACGGTAAATGTTTAAGTGCTTGAGTTTCAAATTGGACTTTCTGAATGCTCAGAGCATAGTTATAACAGATAGAGCTGTGAGAAATAAAATAGCACCACTTCTAACCTAGATTTTAGCCATCGGAAAAAATATATATGTAGATATACTTATTTACTAGCGTATATTCCTCTACTCCTAAATAACATTTTAATTTTTTATGGTGGGATGTGGGTGATATGTCCAAAATCTCTAAAACCTTAATTCAGCGTATGCCCCACAGAAACTTACACAGTAACTCTCTAGAATTGGTAGCATTCAAATACTCAAATAATCGATTATTATCGATGAAAATAAATGCAGGGATATCACAAAAAAAGACAGAGATTAAATAGAATTGCATTTGGAATACATGAATGTACATGCATATATTAAATTTTTAAGCCCTCTATATTTTTTAAAAGGCTAAGAGATATGCCCAAGTCGATCAACAATATATGTACATATACAATTTATGGGTTCTACGACGTCTTCTTTCTACTACATGCTCTTAAACAAACCCCAAACACCCTGTTTAGGTATTCTCAAAGGAGCAACAGCCAGTTATGCACCATCCTCTAACAATTCTAAACAGACTTCCACATAGAGCCTGAAGCATCTGAGTTATCCATCAAGTTATCCATCTCTTGCAGCTTACCGAATGTCCTATGTAGATCTTGCAAATGCGCCTAAAGTTCTCGTCGATGACTGGCACAGCAATCGCCTGCTTTGGCTCCTGCTTGGTCTTCTTGACGTTCTCCTTCTGCTGCTTGGCCTCGTCGATGCTCTCCTTCTGCTGCTTGTCCTCGTCGACGTTCTCCTTCTGCTGCTTGGCCGCACGATTGATGCAGCTGCTCAGGTAAATGGCATAGCCACTGAGTGTCTGCTGCACGAACTCCTTGTAGACGGCGGGCGACTTTTTCTGCGAGCGAAACTTGTGACTGACCAACTGGCCATAGATCTCGAGCAGCGGCTGCAGGTGACGCTGCATGCGTCGCGCCTGCATGCCTGTGCCACTGGCCAGGGTCTCGATGGCGAGCAGCAGGAGGCGGCAATGCGAGGCTGACAGCTCTGGCAGCTGCTCGCGGAAGAGCGCGGCGCTGCTGGCCAAAAAGAGATCGCTGCCGGGCGTCAGGCGACGTATGCAGCGAGCAAAGAACATCTCATAGAAGCGCCAGGCAGTGGCATTGGCAGTGGCCTCAGCCTCAGTCCCATTCCCATCCGCAGCGTCATCCGCATCCATGTTGAGCGGCACCAGCTGCAGGAGCTGCGCCAGCTGCGGCAAATGGCTGCACAGCGGCAAAGGTTGACCGAAGTGCAAAAGATCTAGAAAAACATAGAGTTAGCATGTCAGGATATATGAAGCGGGATTATCTGGGAGAGTCACCTATGAGCTGTTCGAGCAGCTGGTTGGACAGCTGCAGTAGTTGGGCGCGTCGCACGTCTTGGTAGAGCGTCAAGAGGAGCAGCCAGAGGCGCAGCTTGAGGCTGCTTTGCAGCTGGGCCAGTGGCAGCTGCTGCAGTGCATCAATTAGCTCCTGTGTGGATTCAGCGGGCAGCGCTGGTTGCTTTGTGCTCTCACAGCTATCGCGCAGCGTTACGCCCAGGGCTGTTTCATCTGTAGCCTGTGGCATCTGTTTGGCCAGTAGGCAGCCCTTGATCTTGGCCAGCTTCAAGCTATCCACGAACTGCTGCAGTAGCTGCATGGTCAACAGCTCCACGCACTCGGCATCCTCCAGAAGATTGGGTAAATGTTGCTTCTGCTGCTGCTGCTGCTTCAATCGCATTTCCTTCTGGGCACGCGTCAAGTGGCCAAAGAGCTGTTGTGGCAGCAGCTCCACTAGCGCATCCGGACAAGGCGCCAGCCGCTGATCGGGCAGGAGCAGCCAGCCGGACAGTGTGAGCTGCAGTTCGAGTCGCTGCAAGCGCTGGCGGCACAGAGATTTGCCAAAGTTATGCACGCGCTGATGGATCAGCTCCCACTCGTCGCTGGAGAGAAAGCGCTGCAGTTGCGGCAAAGCCGGAGTCGACTGCGGCTGCTCCAAGCCATCCGGCCAGTAGTAGGCCAGGAGCAGATCGAAGTTATTCGCCCGCTCCACACACTCCAGGAAGACATTCATGGTGCGCCGGTTGTGCTCCAGCGAGAGCAGGTACTGTCCGAACCGCTGCAGCACCTGCATCGTGTGCTTGCGCTGTTGCTCCAGCTCCACATGATGCTGCTGTAAGTGCTCTGCCAGCCGGGTGCCGAGGAAATATTGCGAGAGCAGCGTCGCCTGAAGCTCGATGGCAAAGTTCAGATTGCAGGGCAGGACGGCCATCGAGTCGGGCTCCAGCAGCTCGGCAAAGCTGTGCAGCAGACTCTTCCAGATGACGATCGAGGGCTTGGACATCAGCTGGCTGACCAGCCGGATGAAGGCGGCGCCAGCCGTTGAGCCTGGCCAGGTCTGGACCAGGGCATCTGTGCTGTAGCTAATTGCATTTGATTGGCAACTGGAAGTGGAATTCGATTTAAGCAAGAGTTGCACATAGGCATTCATTAGTTGCTCTTCTTCCTGCTCGGTTAGCGGCTCCTGATCCGGCTCCGGCTTCGGCTCCTGGCGAATGCGTTTGCCAGTCTCAAAGTTGGGCAGCTCATAGTTGTGCAGCCATTCGCGCAGTGACTTCAGCAGGATCATAATGAAGCGCTCGGTGCGACTCAGGCGTCGGCACATGTCCAACAGCAGGACGAGATATTCGGAGTACAGCTGCAGCTCCACTTCGTTACGTTTGACGGCGCACATCATCCAAATAGTCAACTGATAGATATGCGGCTCCACCAGCATCGGATTGAGCCGCAGCGCTGCACAGAGCATCTGCAGCACTCTGCCTAGATGCCGCTCCCGGTTGATGCGTACGAAATCACAAAGTGCATTGGCCATGTAGGCGATGCCCGTTTTCTTCAGCTTGTCGGGAAAGTTCAGCTGGATGTTGTGGCGACGCAGTGCCTCCAGTGCATGAGTGGTCAGCACTAAAGCTATGAAGTTATCCTTGGGCGTGGCCTTGGGTTGAGCCTTACGGCTTTCACCACTGTCCGCCTTTTGTGGCGCTTTAAATTTGAAGATGTGATCTAGCACCTTGTATAGCTTGTCCGTGTCGTAGCGATGATTCACCAGGGCACACTCCAATGTTAGCAGTTGGACATGCAACGGCTGCTCGTCCATCAACTTTATTGCAGCACGTATACGCAGATGCTGCGTCAGGTGCACCTCCAAAGCGGCCAGCTGCTCGAAGCAGCAGAATCCGTGCTTTCGCAGCTCCAGCAAGAGCTGGCATAGCGGATGCAGTGCCCCATTCACATAGGCCTTCAGCAGACGATCGTTGTTCTGGGCACGCTGCACATAGTCACGGAGCTGCTGTAACACAGGCAATATAAAGTCCGCATGCCGTGGCTTTGGCTCATCTTCATTGTCAATCAGCAACTGTCGTTCGTAGCAGCTAAAGAGTATGCCATAGCTTCGCATGACCAGATCATAGTCGGCACGGAGTGCATCCTGCACCAGCTCGAAATTGAGCAGGCATTTCAGCAACTGTGGATGCCCCTTGGCCTGGGCAGGAGGTGCTTTATCGATGCGTTTCAGCACTGCTTCAATAAGCGCCGATTTTGTAGCAACGGTCACTAAACCTGGCTGAGCACGCAGGCAGAACAGTTGCTGCAGCTGTTCCACGGGCATTTCCTCCTCTTCGACGAGTGTATCCGCGATCCATTTGCAAACCACTTCATGTTTGTTTATGTACACAAAATCCAGTGATTGCCACACTTTAATAGCGAATTCCAGGCGCGCTGTATACGTTTTGCTCTTATCGTCGAGCCATATTCGTAGCTCTGCAATGATTTATTTAATCATTATCAGTTTTTATTCAAAACGTGCAGCTTACCTTCGCCTATCTCCATGTTGCAAATACAAATTCCGATAACGATAGCATTTTGTGCACGTGTAGCACTTGGTGGCTGTTATCGATTAGCGCTGTGCAAAAGTGTTGGATAACTGTTTACAAAATATAATTAAGAAGGTAATGCAAATAAAGCAATTCGTGCATATGTTGTGTTCATTCTTTATTTAATATAGAAATAATTAATTATATATATATATCACATATATATTGTGTTATTGTAATGAAAAATATATAAGAAATAAATCTGTTTGAAAACATTTAGCTTGAGCTTGTTTCTGAAAACAAATAGTTTCCCACTTAGTGTGAGCTGACGTCACAAACTTCCATCGACATCATCGATAGCTATGCGTTATCTTTCAACTGTTATTATGCATTGCATCAGCTGTTTTAGTTGTGTTTGCGGACCATTTGTGTAGGGGTCAAAATTTACTAGTTTTTCATTATATTTTTATACATAATATGATAGCATATAAATGAATGGTGGTGTAACATTAAAGTCATAGCTTACTGCATGAATGCCTGTTCTATAAAATAGTAAAATATTGAATAAAATCGCAATGTTGCTGAATTGCACAAGGGTGAAGCACATGTGCTCAACCTTACGAATTACCCAAATACCTTCCGCCGTCCCTAGATTTCCACTTAATTCGTCTAGCATTCATAACTATCTACTGAGACGACAGCATCATCATCACCATCATCCTTATAATATTCGACCGCCAGCTGGGCGACAGCTGCTTGGCTCCCCCTCCTCCCCCTTATCGACAGGTGCCTGTGTTGGTGCAGGCGCTCGCGCATCCAGATGGACGGCACGTCTGCTCAACGTACGACGATGCATGAGCAGCAAAGAAGTCAAGCTGGCCGTGCCGAAGGTGGACACCTTCCTTAAGACCGCCAAATGCGAATCCTCGCGTTTCATGAATATGATGAAGGAAGAAAAGTGGGTGCTACTAAGTATGGACCGCCACCAATCGATCTATGCCAATGAGTCTGGCTCATACGATTAGGCTTCTTTCGTTGCAGTGGGGCTTGCTTGTTTGGTCATCTCCTCGGCCATCACCATGAGCGTACCCTACTTCCTGGGCAAGGTCATTGACATAGTGTTCAACAAGGATGGCATGGATGAATCGGCCGTAACCAGTTTACGAGACTACTCCAAGATGCTGCTCGTCGTCTTCATCATTGGTGGCCTGGCCAACTTCTCGCGCGTCTATTTGTTTGGCACCGCAAGTGAGCCCGCAGCACAATTTGACTTTCTCTCTCTGTGTCACACTCTATTCAAACTTTCTCCGCTTTACTTGGCACAGCATTGCGTATTGTGCGCAGACTGCGCTCCAATCTGTATCGATCGGTGCTCATGCAGGAGGTATCCTGGTTCGATACGCGCGGCTCCGGCGAGCTTATCAACCGCTTGAGCAACGACACATACTTTGTGGGCACCTCGCTCAGTCAGAACATATCCGATGGGCTTCGCTCGCTGGCCATGATCGGTGTAGGCACCGTCATGATGGTGCGTCCCCTGCGTTCATCAATCTCTTAACTCTGGTATAATCCGTCTACTATCTCCCACTCTGTAGGTCTATACGTCGGCCAAGCTGGCGCTTGTCAGCGCATTGGTTGTGCCCGCTCTGGCTGGGATTGCCATCATCTATGGACGCTATGTGCGCCGCATAACCAAAACCGAGATGGACAAATTCGCGGAGGTGATGAAGCATGCCGAGGAGCGGTTTGGCAACGTGCGCACTGTCAAGATCTTTGGCCGCGAGCACAACGAGTGCGTGGAGTACGATAAGAAGCTGGACGAAGCCATTGAAATTGGCTACAAGGAGACTAAGGCTAGATCCATATTCTTTGGCCTGGTGAGCTAGCTGAGAGGCAACTCCAAATGAATTTAAATCACAATTTTCGCCCATATATTCAGACCGGCTTCTCGGGCAACGCGGTCATCATATCGGTGCTCTACTATGGCGGCACTCTGGTGCTCAACGAGGAACTCACCATTGGCGCCATGACCTCGTTCATGCTGTATGCCGGCTACACAGCTATCGCCATGAACGGCCTGTCCAACTTCTACAGCCAGCTGAACAAGGGAATTGGCGCCTCGCAGCGCATTTGGGAGATCATGGACAGAAAGTTTGCCATGCCCATTGACAAGGGTATTATCCCAAGAGCCAAGATCATTGGCGAGGTTGATTTTAAGAATATTACCTTTGCCTATCCGGCGCGCAAAGAGTGCGCAGTGCTATCGAACTTCTCGCTCAAACTAGAGCCAAACCAGACGACCGCCCTGGTGGGGCGATCTGGGTCGGGTAAATCAACGTTGGCAATGCTCCTGTTGCGTCTGTATGATCCGCAGCAGGGTGCCGTCTACTTAGATGGCATGGACTTGCGAAAATTGAATCCACATTGGTTGCGCCAGCATGTGAGCGCTGTTAGCCAGGAGCCGGTGCTCTTCTCTGGCTCCATACGCTCGAACATTCTGTACGGACTGCAACCGGGCAAGGAGCCCGATGAGCAGCTACTCCAACAAGTAGTCAACGACTCAAATGTCTCCGAATTTGTCAGCCAGCTGCCCAATGGACTTGAAACCATTGTGGGTCAAAGGGGAATCCTTTTAAGTGGCGGACAAAAGCAACGTGTGGCCATTGCCAGAGCGCTGATTAAGGTAGATCTAGATAATTCTACATATTTATATGCTAATCATGTTCTTTGTTACAGAATCCCACCTTACTCATCCTGGATGAGGCAACAAGTGCACTGGATGCCGTTTCGGAGCAGCTAGTGCAGACGGCGCTGGAAAAGCTCATCCGTGGCCGCACTGTGATTACCATAGCCCATCGACTAAGCACAATACATCAAGCGCACAAAATAGCAGTCATTGACGAAGGGCGCATTGTGGAGCAGGGCACCTTTAACGAGCTGATGGGCAGGGCAAATGGCGTTTTCAGGGAGCTGGTATCCAAGCAAGCGTTTGGTGGCAAGTAGTTATTGCAGCGTGTAAGCTGCACCAAGTGTTCATAGACATATATACACAACAAGTTGTATATATCTTAGACAAGACAAATTTACAAAGCATTGTTATTATTTTTACATGGGAAACTATATTAATCAGTTCTATTGATAGGTGTTATTAAAGGTAGACTTGGTTTAAACTATGGATAATAACACTAGACGAATGTTTTAACAAGCAAATTCAAAATGTTAATGTTAATTTATATTAAGTAAATAAATAAATGGACAATTTGTACAATGAGTTAAATGTGGGCTGTAAGCATTTTGAATGGCTTAATTACGCGGTATGAGGAAGCGTTGCCAGCTATTTTGAACTTAAATCAGCTAACAGAGGATTACGTCATAATCTATTTTAAGTTGATAAAAAAAACTAAAGTTTATATTTATGTTTGGCAAACAAATGGAAAGTATATTTTGTTACAAAGCAAGAAATACGTTGATATTTGAATTGTATTCCACCTTGAATAAGAGCTGCCACCTCGTTCGATCATTCGATTGTAAATAAAAGGAACTGGGCGTTGCCACCATAATTGCATATCCGATCAAAAGAATTTGTGGCTATTTTTGTTTTAAACATTTTATTTAGTTTTTACAAATGTTGTTTTTACAATTTTACATTTAGCTTAACTCTAATTAACAGGCACAGAAAATAAATGCAGCAATTCCTTTCCACAGCTCACGCCACACGAGTGCATGTGTGTGGGTGTCTGTGTGGTTTTTGTATGTGTGTGGGTGTCTACTTCATGGTGGGCATGGCCACGGCCGCCTGGGTGTGGTTGACATCTGTCTCGCGCCACAGCTGGGTAACGGTCTTGGTCTGTGTGTAGAACTTAATGCCCTGCTTACCATAGAAGTGATGATCGCCGCGGAAGGAGCCGCGTGTGCCAGTGAAGGAGAACATGGGCAAGGGCACGGGGATGGGCACATTGACGCCCACCTGGCCGGCATCGATCTCGTTGACGAACTTGCGTGCAGCAGCACCGTTGGTGGTGAAGACGGCGGTGCCATTGCCATACGGATTGGCGTTCACAATTGAGATGGCTTCGTCCAGGGTGTCGGCATTGAGGATAACCAGGACGGGGCCAAAGATCTCCTCGGTGTAGCACTTCATGTTTGGCTTGACATCGGTCAAAATGGTGGGGCCCACAAAGTAGCCATTCTCATAGCCGGGCACTGTGATCTTCCTGCCGTCGAGGATCAGCTTGGCGCCCTCCTTCACGCCCGATTCGATCAGATCGTTGATGCGCTTGCGAGAAGCGTCACTGATGACGGGTCCCACATCGGTGCCGGGCACATGGCCAGCGTTAACCTTCAGCTTCTTTGCGCGCTCAACCAGGTCGGGGATCCACTTCTGAGCTTCGCCCACAAACACGGCCGTCGACAGGGCCATGCAGCGCTGTCCGGCAGCGCCAAAGGCGGCGCCAGCCAGCTGGTTGAGGGTGTTCTCCTTGTTAGCATCGCTCAACACAACACCGTGGTTCTTGGCGCCCATGTTGCTCTGAACACGCTTGCCATTCCTGCCGGCGCGCTCGTAGATGTACTTGCCGGCCGTGTCGGAGCCCACAAAGGAGACGGCCTTAATCTCGGGTGCGTCGCAAATGAAGTTGACTGCGTCGTGCTGGCCGTGGATGACGTTGACCACACCGGGTGGGCAACCGGCTTCGTTGAGCAGTTCCATCAGCAACATGGTGGCACCGGGCACACGCTCGGAGGGCTTCAGCAACATGGTGTTGCCAGTGGTAATGGCCACGGGGAACATCCACAATGGGATCATAGCTGGGAAATTGAATGGGGCAATGCCGGCGGTGACACCGAGTGGCATGACCAGCGAATAGGTGTCCATGTCGCGGGCAACATTTGCCACCGTCTCACCCATCTGCAGCGAGGGAATGCTGCAACAGTGCTCGACAACCTGAAGACCGCGGAGCACATCACCCTCAGCATCGACCAGAGTCTTGCCCTGCTCCTTAGTGATGTTCTTTGCCAGCTCACCCATATTGGCCTTGATCAAGGCCTGCAGCTTGAACATGACCTGCTGACGTGACACCACAGAGGTGTTGCTCCATGACTTGAAGGCGCGCTTGTTGGATTCCAGAGCGGTCTTCATTTCCTCAGGCGTTGCCTTGGGCACACGGGTCACCACCTTGTCGGTGGCCGGATCTTTCACATCGATCCAATCGTTGGTCTTTGACTCCACAAACTTGCCATCGATGAACAGCTTGGTTGTGGGAGCAGACGACGAGTAGCTACGCCTGGCGATCAAACGTGCCTGCAAAAGTAATTTGATTTAACATTTTAATAATATCGAAAAGTCGATTAAAGTGATATTTGAATCTCTTGGCTAAAGGTTGCCACATCTACTAAATAGAAAAGTACCTCAATGGTACACTTCCTGCATAAGAGCTGTCCACATGTGCAACAAGAGTGTCAACGTAACATGTCTTAACGGTAAAATTAAACGTTACATATCGACCACATTTTCGAAGGACATCAAGGATTGACAACCCTTAGTATTTTTGGCATATTATATATGCTCTTGTTTAGAAAAAATCTTATAAACTTATATAAAAAAATTTTTTTTTAATTGCTGGGTGCTACGTGCCACGTCTCCCACATGCGTAACGACTGTACTTAAAATTTATCTCATAGTTAATTCTTTCTACAAATAAATTCGTAATTGTTCTCTGCATTATATAAAAATTTGCCTAAATAATTCTCATTGTAATTGAATGAATATGCAAATTGGCCTGGCCACAAGGAACTTTTGCCCTATGGAGAAAGCAAATTGACTTTGGGTTTTTTCCAAATTAATTTTGGATGACATAATAATTTAATTATGTCAACTTTCTATGTTCCCAAATCATTTCAAGGACATCTTATACCAAATTGTAAATTATAAATATCAATAACAATAAATTGGTACTTTTCGTTGTAAATTTAGGTACAATATATTTTTTTGCCAAGTGGCATCCCTTTTTCCATAAGAATAAAAGTTCCATTGAGAAATTTTCCACAGTTGCATCAAAACAGTAAAGTTGCGTAAAAGGCAAACGCGCCTGCGCTCGTTGGACAACTTGGGCCAGGCTTCACTGTATACTATACATATGTATGTATGTATATATGTGCATATCTTGCAAGTGTTTTACTGCAATACTTTAAATTCAACAGGTGAGCATGGCTTTGCCTGGCAACATGATAATACATACATATGCGCGGACAGACACACACACATCCATATATACTTAAGGGATAAATGCCACGCCTTTGCTTATCAGTGGCAGATGCCGCCCGTTTGATAGGCATTTATTTATATGGCTTAACGTCTAATTAAAATACAATTGTATTACCCTCATGCATACATGCAGAAAAATAGTTTATATGTGTGTGTGTTAGTGTCCGTTCTGGCGTTATTGTGATCGTCGCATTATCTGAATCGCAGCAAACTAAAATTACGTAACATGTGTTTGCGCTATCAAATAGTCTGTTCTTTTTTTTCACGTTTTACCGTTTAATGTGGACAAATTTATGAGCACACACACATACACAGGCAAGCACTCGTGCTTTAATTTGCATGCAAATGCAAGGCACTGCACAAACACACACACATACACGCCCACTTTTCAGTGCACTTGCAAGTGTCCAAGGCCCCCTCCCGTCTTATGCTTCCTAACACTGCGCAATTGTTATCGATAGCCGTTGGTAGCACATGCAAATAGAATTTCTTACCTCAGCACCAATTAGACGCACAAAGGACATCTTGCCACAGGTGATGGAAATGTTAGGTCAGGGATTCTGGATAATGGAAGCTCCGGCTGGAAACGCGTGTGTTGCTGCTGCTGCTGCGGTTGCTACTGCGGCTGGCCCAACCAATGGTCTCACTATAACTGAACTGAAAGCAAAAGCAAAACCAAAACCAAAAGCTGAGGCTGTGCCAAGTTGGGGCCCCAGCGCGCGCGTGTGTGGTGTGATTGTTGATATACGACGCGACGCGACGGCAGCGGACGAAGCCGGCGAACGGTCGGTTGGTCGAACCACTTTATTAGACGAGCACACATACACACTTCTGTATGTGTATATGCGTGTGTGGGTGTGTGCGTGCGTGTGTAGCCAAGAACTTGAACGAGCTGTTGTTATTGTTTTTATTCTAGTTCGTTGGGGGCTCGATAGTCTATGCATGTGTGTGTGTTTGTGTGTTTGTTTTGCGTTTTTCTTTTTTCTTTTTTGCGACGTTTGAGACACACGCACAGGCGCTTAAGCAGCACATACTTACATACACACATATGTACATGTAAATATACAAATTAATCATTGCGAGTAAAATATTCATACATATATGTATTTCTTTATGATTGCTCGCACGTGCAATACTTACATACATATTTGAAATCATATGCTGCTCCATTGATACATATGTATGTGTGTACAGGAATTACGTAGGTACGTAATTCTTCTATTAGTTGCATGTATACATGTACATGTTGCTGGTCACACACACACACATCATTCTACATGCACTTATAAAACCTGACACTTTTTTTAATAAGTTAATAAGTAAACATGCTTAGGTGTGATTATTATATACTTAAGCAAAGCTGAAGTAATACATTAACATACTTTTGGGCTGCACTAATAAGGATGCAGCTTTATTTTCGTATAATACTGAAGTATACTTTTAAGCGCACGTTTATTTATTAAAGCTGCAAATTCAATTCGAATTCGCTCCTGCTGCTTGTTTGAGTCTTTGCTGTAGCTCAAAGCTAAATTGATCATTTAATAATGTTTCAATCCCAGAGCGAATATATGAATTGGTCATTTGGTTCGAGAACGTGCTTATCTACTTTGAGAGGCTGGTTCAATTCTTGGCTTCGGCTCAAACCTTGTTTGTTCAGTTAACAAAGTTTCAAACCCAGGCAAAATCAATGCCTAGCTATAAGCTATAATTGTATATGACTACATTCCGAAGCTGGTTCAAGTCTTGGCTTCAACTGATCATTTATCAAAGTTGCACGCTCAATTCGAATTTACGGTGTAACCTGCCATTTGGTTTGAGCACATGAATATCTGTGTATATGTTTTTTTTTTTTAACTGGTGTAAGTCTTGACTGCGACTCAAACTGGTTTGTGTCCCGGCTATTTATGATTTAGCGTATAAAACTTTGCTTTTAAATAATAAATTTTAATTTGATTGCTTAAATCTCGTTTAAGCAGGTCTTAATTTCTTAATTTCTTAATTTTTTTTCTAAGCTAAAGAGTTCAAAATGAAATAGAAAATAAATGTTTTTATTTTTGTTCGCAACTTTTATTTGTTTTTGCATTGTCATATCAATTAAGACGTAAATAGTTAATTAATTTAGTTAAGTACGCTAACCGCTAAGTACATAATTTAATTTGTTCAATAATTTTTGTTGTTGTTGTTATTGTTGTTTTTGTTTTGTTGTTTCTCCTTCATAAAATAGTTAGAAAACTCGTGTTGAAATGCTTTGGTTATTGCTGTAAAATGTTTCGACTACTTCATATATATAGATATATCTGCTATATATAGCACATTATTTATTTATTTTGTTTTTTTTTTTTTATGCATACAAGTTTTTTTAATTAGTTCCAAAAAAATTGTTTTCCATATATTTCGTTTCTTTGCTGAGTTTTTCTTTGTATAGTAAAATATTTATATGTTAAATGTTTTTATATAATAATAATAATAATAATAATATAAAAAAAATAGCTCTTAAGACTAGAATTGTAATAATTAATATAGAATGCTTTGAAGAGCATTTTGTTTTGTTTATTTTAAATATTTAATTTAAGCCACGCTGCGGTTGAAGGCCTCAGAAAATGTACATCATAAATCAGTTATATAATATTAGGTATATATATAGCTATAGCTATATTTAAGTAGAAGAAGAGCACTACGTAGGCGAATTTCATATACAGCTAAATAATTTTTTTTTTTCAATTTTTTTTCAAATTTGTTTTTCTCATTTTTTTAGGTTTTTTTTTTTTTTTTGTAGTTTTTTTTTAAAGTCTTTTTTAAGCACTGTGTTCTAAGTTTAAATATATTACGAATATGTATATATGTATAAATATAAAAAAAAAGTTGTTTTATTTTATCTTTTTTGCCTATTTTTGCATTAGCTTTTGATTAATTGTGGCGCTAGCTTGACGCTGGCGCTGCTCGGCCCTGCGCGGTGTTGCCAGACGTTACGCTCAACGGTTGTACCGTTAGACAACTTAGACTAAGAAAAAAAAGTGTTCTTTAGCTGATAAGAATAAGACAAAAAAAAAAAAAAAAAAACGAACTATCTAGGCTTTGGTATATGTAGGGCGAGAGATCCATAACTCTCTCTCTCTTTCTCTCTCTCTCTCGCTTACAGTTCAAAATTCGCTGTATTTTTAAATACATAAATATATATTTATATGTATATATATATATGTGTGTGTGCATATATATGTAAGTTTGATTTGAATTTATATATTGTGTTTGAATAAAAATTAAAAAAAAATTAATTTTGAACTTTTCAAAAATAAATCTTTTTTTTTCTTTTGCATGTTTTTGAAATCAAACTCAGATATATATAGATATACATATATGTAACTATAGATATGAATATCTTGTCTAAGCTTTTTGTTTTTTTTTTTTTTTTTAGCTTTAGTTTTTTTGTTTTTGTTTTTGTTTTTGTTACTAGACTAGGACTACTGAGCTGGCTTAGAGGCTTTTGCCCTAACTCCCTTTCAACTTGTTTTTGTTTTCTATTGTGAATTAATTGTTTGTGAACTTCCCATTCGGTCTATGCGACCCTTACGTCTTTGTTGGCATCTTTTGTCCTTGTTGACCTTGTTGACCTTTTGCCTTTATCGAGCTTGCAGTCCCCCCTCGGGGCCTCTTCACTTCTCGACGCCCAGCAGCTTGGCCGCCTCGTCGGGCGAGCTGAGCAGCTTGTTGAGTATGCCCTGGTCGGTGATGCCCAGCAGATTGCCCAGGAAATCACCGCTGGCCACGCCCACAGCGGCTGCTGTTGCGGGCGCTGAGGATTCGGCAATGTTTTCCTTGTGCTCGCCCAGGCGACTGACGCGCCACTCGTTCGCCTTGTCCAGCAGCTCGTGCAGCTTGGGCAGACGTACGCTCTTGCTGTTGTTGTTGTTGTTGTGGCAAGTGTTGTTGTTGTTGTTGTTGTTGTTGCTGGGCATTGGCATGGGCATGGGCATGGGCATGGCCGCGGGCGTTGGTGTTGTGGGCGGCGTGGCCATTTGCTCATCGTCGGAGCAATCGGAGGCGCCCGGCTCGCCATTGTGGCTATGTCCGCTGTGCTTCTTCATGTGCCGGAGCATGCTGTGCTTGAGCGTGAACTTGCGCAAGCAGATGTCGCACTGGAACGGACGCTCGCCCGAGTGGGTGCGCATGTGACGGCGCAGATCCTCCGTGGACCAGAAGCGACGCACGCAGAAGGCGCAGATCACCTTGCGATTGCTGTAGTCCGGATATTTGCCAGAGCTGCGTCCCGTGCTGGACTCGTCCTCCGAGACGGCAGCAGAGGCAGCATTCGCTGTGGCTGCTGCTGCTGTGGCTGTGGCTGCTGTGGCTGCCACCTCCTGCTCCGTCTCGATGGCGCCCTTGGCCAGCAGCAGCGCAAACTCCTGGGCGTGCTGCTGCTTGATGTGATCCAGGCACTGCATCCGCTCGCCGAACGAGTACTCGCACAGGTGACACTTGTACGGCAGCTCGCTGCCATTGGCCTCGGCGACGGCGCCGCTGCTGGTGGCTGCTGCGGCGGCAGCGACCTGAGCTGCCTGAGCTGCCTGAGCGGCGGCCACCATTTGCTGGCTGAGCTGAGCCGCCGCCGTTAGCTGCTGGATGAGCTGCTGCTGCTTGCGCTCGCGCTCCAGCTCACGCTCCCGCTCCAGTTCGCGTTCGCGCTCCCGCTCGCGCTCCAGCTCCAGCTGGCGCTCCTGCTCGGCGGCCTTGCGGCGGCGCTGCTCCTCCAGCTCGATCTCCTCGACGGACTTGGGCACGGGTATCGGCTCGCTGACGTCCTCGGTGGGCACGTAGACGGACATGGCGGACTCGACGTTGCCGTGCTTGCGCAGCAGGTGCCGGTCGCAGTTGCTCTTCGTGGTGAACAGCAGCGGGCAGTGGGAGCACTTGAACGGCTTCTGGCCCGTGTGGGTGAGAATGTGGCGGCGCAGCGAGCTGCTCCAGGGGAACATGCGCTGGCAGTACGGGCAGCTGACGCGATTGGGCGCCAGGCTGTAGGCGGACTTCTTCTTCGGCTCACTGCAGCTGCTGCTGCTGGTGACGTCCTCGGTGCCGGAGTTGTTGCTCTCGCTGGCGCTGCCGGAGGCGACGAGGCCCTCCTCGTCGCTCTGCTCCATATGGTTGGCCACGTCGCTGGGCCGGAAGTAGCTGTTGAACGACACCTGGTTGCTGGTGGCATTGTCCACCAGCTTCGCTACCGGCACCAGATCCTGAGATTCATCCTTGAACGGCGAGCTGGCCACCTCCTTCAGGGACTTGGCCACCGACTCGGCCTGGGCGATCATTGTCTTCATTGTGCTCGGCTCGCCACTGGGCTTTGACTCGGCCGACTCGGCCGGCTCGGCGAGCGGCTCTGGCTCCTCTTTGGCATCAATTTCGATTGGCTGCACTTGCTCCACGCGCTGTGGCTGCTGCTCGTGTTGCTGCTCCTGCTGCAGCTGCTGCTGCTGCTGCTGCTGCTGTTCGTCTTGGTCTAGCTCTTCGTCCTCCTCCTCCTCCTCCTCCTCGTCTATGTCTTCGAAATCATCGTCATCGTCCTCGTCTATGATCAGCTTCGGCGGCTCATCATCATCCACGGGCAACTGTTGCTGCTGCTGCGC
Organism: Drosophila arizonae; assembly: GCF_054131065.1. Lineage (NCBI taxonomy): Eukaryota > Metazoa > Arthropoda > Insecta > Diptera > Drosophilidae > Drosophila > Drosophila arizonae. The sequence continues at coordinate 3,983,816 of NC_142927.1, read as the reverse complement.
CTGATTGCTGCCATTGGCATTGCTGTTGCTGCTGCCACCGTTGCCGTTGCCACCGTTACCATTGCTGCTGCTGCTGCTGCTGTTGTTGTAGCCAAAGTGCAGCAAGGGATTGACGGCGACGCTGCTGGAGCCATGGGCCAGCGCCTGCTGCAGCAAGTCCGTATCCTTGCGCGCCAACTGCTGCGCCAAGATCGCGTACTTCACCTGCTCCGATATGGGCGGATGCTGCTGCTGCTGCTGTTGCTGCTGCTGCTGGTGCAGATTGGTCATGGCTGCTGCGGCTGCTGCTGCTGCCGCCGCCGCTGCTGCCGCGGCTGCCGCTGCCTGCGCCGCACCCGAGTTGGCCGCCCGGCCGCGCATCACGTGGTGGCCGCTGCGCTGTCGCTGCGCATAGAACTGCGGATGCTGCTGCTTGACGTGGCGCTCCATGTTGGAGCGCAGCGTGAACCTGGCCGAGCAGTGCTCGCAGGCGAAGGGGCGCTCGGTGCGGTAGCGGCGCTGCTTCTGCTTGGGCATCAGCACGCCGTTCTTGATCACCATCTTGACGGGCCCGGCCGCTGGCACCGGCACGCCCATGCCGGGCAGGGGCAGGCCCAAAGGCTGCGGCACGGCAGCAACTGTTGCCGGCGTCGCTGGCACTGCAATCGCTGGCGCTGACTTCTCCAGCGCAGCCGCCGGCGGTGGCGCCATCAGCCCAAAGAACGGAAACCCGGACGACTGCTGCAGCATCAGGTTGCGCAGCAGCTGCATATACTGCGTCGCTGCATCGCCCGGATTGAAGAGCAACTGTTGCTGCTGCTGCTGTTGCTGCTGCTGCTGCTGCTGCTGCTGCTGCACGAGTAGGTCATGTTCGCGTTGCGGCTTCTTGCTGAGATCCAGCACATCCATGCTGAGATCCATGGCAGGTGCCAGCGGCTTCTCCACCAGCTGATCCAAGCTCTTCACTTGAATCTTCAACGGAGGCTGCGACGGCTGCTGCTGCTGTTGCTGTTGCTGCTGTTGCTGCTGCTGGTGCTGCTGCTGCTTGCTGGGCTGCTCTGCCAGCAACATGTGCTTCAGCTGGGAGCTCGCCTCCACATTGGTCGTCGAGGGCGACGGACTGAGCGAGCGAAAGCTGAGCTCCGACAGATCGGGATCCATCTTGGGCTTGATGTCCTCGCAGCTGGCATCCTCGGCCGGGTGATAGACGATCGCGCGCTTCACCTCCTCGCGGCTCGTCTTGCCGTGCCGATTGCGCAGGTGGCGCTCGCAGTTGGCCTTCGTGGTGAAGGCGTAGTTGCAGACGGCGCACTCGTACGGCCGGTCGCCGTTGTGGGTGCGCATGTGCCGCACCAGAGCCGCCTTGTCGCAGACGGCGTAGGGGCACATGTTGCAGCGGAAGGGGCCGGCGGCGCCGACGGCTGCGAGGTGGACGCGATTGTGGCCCTTGAGGGCGCGCAGATTGGGAAAGACGGCGGAGCAGAGCTTGCAGGGGAACTCGCCGCGCAGCTTCATGCGCCGGAACTCGCTGGTGAAGGCGTCCTGGGCCTCCTCCTCGCCGTCGCGCCCATCCAGACTGTACTGGCTGGAGCAGGGCGTGTTGACGTTCTGCTCGAAGTTGCGCAGGAAACTGGACGTGCAGCTGGAGCTGGTCATGTGCAGGATGCTCTGTATGTCGGCCAGGTCCTGGCGCTGCTCCGACGGCTCGTGCTTGATGGGCGACGGCAGCGAGGAGCCGCTCGACTTGCCCTTGAGGTAGAGCTGCTGAAAGAACTCGTCCCGCTCGCTGTTCGCCTGCAGCCGCATCTCCTCCTCCTCCTCCTCAGCCGTCGGCTCAGCCGTGCGCTGCTGCTGCTGCTGCTGATGCTGCAGGCGCATCTGCTGCTGCTCTTCATCATACTCCTCCTCCTCCTCCTCCTCAGCCGGCTCCTGCTTGTGCAGCGGCGACGAGCTGGCGCCCAGCAGCGGCGGCAACTGCAATCCCCGACAGCTGTGCGCCTGCAGCTGCCGCTGCGTGGCAAAGATCACCTCGCACTCGCGACACTTGGCGGGTATATCGGCGTGCTCCGCCTCCAAGTGGGCGTACAGCGCGGCCAGCGTCTGAAACTCGCCGGCATTGCAGGCAGGGCAGCTGGGCAGCGCCTCCAGCTCGGGCTCCAGCGTCCTCGGGCTGCTGTTGCCCGACGACGTCGCCAGCAATGTGGCCACGTCCGGTGTGCTCGTTATCATCTGTGTCACATCCACGCTCTCCCCATCGCCGGCCTCCTCTCCATCCCCATCCCCATCCCCATCCGCATCCCTCTCCCCCTCGCCATCGGCGTCTGTGTCCAGCGCTCGCTCGTCGCTGACTATGATGTTGTTGTTGTTGATGTTTGTCTTTAGCTTCAGTCGCTGCTCCTCATTGTTGTTGTTGTTGTTCGCTTGGCTACTGTTGTTGTTGTTGTTGTTGTTGTTGTTGCTGGCTGCGCTGCTGCTGCTGCTGGATATATCCGTGGAGCAACTGGCATCGCTTTCATAGCTCTCGGCACGCTGATTGGCTGCCGAATGTTGCTTATGTCGCTGCAACTGTTGCTGCTGCTGTGGCTGCTGTTGCTGCTGCTGTTGCTGTGGCTGCTGCTGCTGCTGCTGCTGCTGCTGTTGCTGCTGCTGATGTTGCTGATGTTGCTGATGTTGCTTGTGTGTTCGCATGTGGCGATGCATGTTGCCATTTGTCGTGAAGGTCAAGTGGCAGTAGCGACAGTTGAAGGGCCGCTCCCCGGTGTGCACCAGGACGTGTCTGTCCAGCGAGGAGGCTGACGAGAGTACCTATAACAGAGCGGAAGAGAGAACGAAAGAGAGAGAGAGAGAGAGAGAGAGAGAGAGAGTGGAAGAGGAAGGGAGAGAACAAGGGTTGAAAGAGTTAGTCAAGAGAAAAATTACGTAAAGCCCAAGCAAAATAAATTTTATTGGAGATTGAAGCTAGACTTGAGCTAGCTTAGTCGACTTTCAAAATACCCTGTAATGCCAATACGCATGCACAACTATTTGGCATACCCTGTAATTGACTTGCAACAAGTCGCTTATAGTTTGCGTGTAGTTTATTGTTACTTATGTATGTACCCCATGGGCAGTGTACGACTCGAAAATACCCTACAATATGCAGCATTCTCTAATTAGTCAATAAACACCAATATAACTTGCATAGAGTTTATAGTAGCTCAAAATGTCTATATTTAGCTGCTCAAATTACAATTTTCAGTTACCCTGTAATACGTTATACCCTGTAATTGTCTAATGTTTGCAGTATATAGCTTCTAGTTCTTGAAAACCTTTTAAGTGTCTAGCTAATTCATGCCATAAGAATACCCTGCAGTGAAGTATGCCCTCTAATTGGCTAAATACTCAAATAATAAACTTATTGACAATTTATAGATACCCTGTAATACGGTATACCTGTAATTTGCTAATAACAGCTTTAGATTGCATATGATTTATATTAATTTATATACCCTCTAATTGTCTAAATAAACATTACAGCTTGTTTACAGCTCTCAGATACCCTGTAATGACCAAAAATGTAGAATGTAGTTTGCAATAACTTCATAATATTTTATATACCCCTTAATATGTTTCAGCGTGTAACTGGCATTACAGTTTATTTTTGTAGTAGTTTAGATACCCTGTATTTGCATATTTTTTATGTTCAGCTAATTTAACTTTATATTTTGTGAAATTCATTTCCCTGTACTTTATCTGATACCCTGTAAGTGCCTTTCAAGCAGTAATGGACAATAAAATACCCTGCACTACTCTCAGTTCTATACGACTCATAGCATATATACCCATAGCTAGCTGAATACCCTGTAAACTAGACTTACCTTGGAGCAGATGCGGCAGGTGAAGTTCTCGGTGTCGCCGTTGGCATAGTTGTGGCATCGAATGTGATTGGTGAACTCGTGGGGCGTGGCCGAGACGACCTCGCAGATGGGGCAGACATATTTCATGTGCTCGTCGCCGGCGCTGATGCCGGACTCGGCGCTCGAATGGCACAGGCCCTGCGGCGAGGAGCCGCCCGAGCTGCTGCCCGAGCCCGGCTGCTGCTGCTGCGGTTGCTGCTGCTGCTGCTGCTGCTGCGCGGCCGTTGCCGACTGCGCTGCGGCGCTGGCGCTGAGCAAATAGCCGCTGTGCGCGCTGCCATCGACGAAGCCCGACTCGGACAGGTCGCCGTTGTGGGCGCTGATGCTGCTGCGATTCAGGCGAAACTTTTTGCGCAGCGAGCTGGCGTCGCTGCCGACGCTGTAGTCGACGACGATGCTGGCGCTGGCAGCGGCCGCGGCTGCATTGCCGCTGCGGCGCTGCTTGTGGCGCATGCGATGCGCCGACTGCTCCAGCAACTGTTGCTGCTGCTGCTGTTGCTGCTGCTGCTGCTGCTGCTGTTCGTCCTCCTCATCAGAGCATACGAATGTCTGCTGCTGCTGCTGCTGTCGCATCTTGCGCTTCCGCGAAGACGCCTCAACGTTCGGCGTCGACGTCGGCTGCAGCGCGCCGCTGTTGCTGCTCAGCTTCTTTGGCGTGCGGCCCAGATCCAGATGCTCCAGCGATGACTCTGAGGTGCTGGAGTCGCGACGTTGTCGCTCCATGACCGCATCCTCAAGCGTCAATGCTGCTGCTGCCGCTGCTGTTGCTGCTGCATGTTGCTGTGGTGGCTGCTGCTGCTGTTGCTGCTGTGTGGCCAGCATTTTCGCTGCTGCTGTCGCTGCAAAAGTTGGCTAATTGAGATCGTAAACGGCTGCTGCTTGTCTGCTGTGATTAGCTGCTGCAAGAAGAAATGGAATCAAAAAGGTCAATCAACATTAGCCTTGACACTTAGATGCGCCCCAGACTCAAATATAACATTCACATGAGTCTCGAGCTGGGCTTAGGCATGAGCCTTGCCATGAGGTTTATTAGAAGTTTCCATAGGTAAAATAAATCAACTAATTATATAGACTATAGAAATGTCGTGCTCGCTTCGCTGCCTTCTCTTCTCTTCCCTTCTCTTTACTTCCTATGCGTATTACGCTAACAGGAGGTTTGACATGAGAGTTTGACTAGAGTTACTTCGCTTCATTCGTAAGGGACTGTAGCCAAATTCTTATGCTAAATCTGCTCTTAACGTATTCCTTGTGCCTTTTCCTTAAGCTAGCACGCATTGACACGAGTTTAATCTAGTAGAATCTTAACGCAATAAGGACCAACCGTTAACATTAGCTTTGTCAAGTTGCTTAATATGGAGTTTAGATTTAGCATACATAAAAAAAGCCGAGTGTTTAATCAAATGTTAAAGCAACATGAGGCAGATTTAGGCAAGCTCAATCAATGCTTTACCATGAGCTTTGCCAGTTAGGTTAAGTTTGACTCTAACATAAATGAGACATTAGCCATGCTAAGGTAGGAATCTGACACGCATCCTAACATGACGATAAGTATCGATATAATTACAGTTATCAGAGGAAATAAGTCCATGTCTCATTTAATACATTCAGCTTGACGCCAAGTCTACCCCGATGCTTTCTTCATTTGAATTTTCACAGGAAACTTTGCTGGAAAGTGTGCTTAGGCATTGCTCAAAGTCTTATTGGATTCGTGGCATTCTGCAATGCATGCTAGTTGGAAAAACGAGTTGGACTTAAATGCCTTGTATACCGATTGGATTACCCGTTCAATTCAATAGGAAATCTGGGCACAGATTGTGTCTCGATTTCAGCTGAACAGCTGATTAAACGATGCATGGAGGGGGGTGGGGTGAGAGCAGAAGTGAAGCTACGGCGAATTGGTTAATTGAGACGCTGGCAAAACAGTTTTCAGTTTTGTTTTCCTTTGCTGCTTGCAGCTGCCAAATGTAAACGGATGCATTTCGCCAGAAACTCCAATCGGAGCAGGAGTAGAGCGGGGGAGTGGGAGAGGCCGGCTCTCATCTCTAATATGCACGCGCTCTCTCTCTTCCTCTTCTACTCATTCTCTCTCTCTCTCTTTGTCTGTCTCGCTCACTCTGTATATTGATTTGTTATCGGTTCGTGCGCTTTGCGCTTTGTATTTGTTGCATTTCCATTCGCTGTTCATATTTCCCCATTAACATTTACCGTTATCAATTGGCTTTGCTGCCCATGCTTAGGATTTCCGATTGGCGACGAGCAACGATTCAACAGCAGCAGCAGCAGCAGCAACTACAACAGCAACAACAACAACACTAACAACAATTTGACCATTTTTTGAAAGAAAACTTTGCAGCGATAACGTTTTGTTGTTTATTTTGTTGTTGTTGTTGTTGCTTCTGTTATTGTTGTTTATTTTTTGTAGGCTTTGGTCTTCGATTTTGGTTGGTCGATTTCGAATACGATTTCGCTCGTGACTCAGCGGCATGCTAAATCATTAGAGATAAAGGCACGCCCCTAACCGCCCCCTCCCCCTGCCAACACTCGTTCGCCCCCAATCCATCTCTCTTTCTCTCTCTCTTTCTCTGTGTGTGCCGTTTGTAGCTCTCTCCGACATTTGGAGGTGAAGAAATAATTTCATATTTTTTGGAGACTTAACAGGCAAAGTGAATGAATTGGTGAAATTTTAATTACATGGAGACTTTACTAATCGAACACTTATTACAGTAAGATATGTAGAGATTTGTGTACACTTTGGAGACTTTAGCAGGAAGTGGATATTGATGAAATCTCTACAAATATTTATATTAAGTCGGAGACATTAAAGACGAGTTTTATTGGAAAGTGGAGAGATTTGTGTGTAGATTTTGGAGACTTGCTCGATATGAAGTTATATGTTGACCAAGAGACGACTAACTATCATTTATCAGATTAAATGAACTTAGAGGAAAAGATAATTAGTTTATATTTTGAGACTTGATTACGAAATCGATAATTATCGATGGTAAATCCATTGTGATATGAAAAGACTACATTTTGGTTTAGTTCAAGCTGAAAGTATACAAGTTGTGCATATATTTTGAAGAGCAGGTTGTAATATTATGAAACAAGGAACATTATTTCATATAGAGTTTAGGCGCGACTCTAGAGACATTTCGATTATTTCAATATTTTAAATAATTCTGACCTTCTAGTCTGCAAAGTTTTTCAGTGAAGTTCTCAAAAGATTTTTGAAATATTTTATAAAGTAATAAAATAAGTGAAGAAATTTGAATTCGATTCAAATTTTTAATAGCTTCAATTAGATGGGAAATCTATCAAACTATCAGACAAAATAAATAAAAAAAAAAAAAATATTAAAAAAAAAAATTTGAAATTTAGCGAATAAGAATGAAGATAAGTCTAGGTAAAAATAAGTTGTCTATAATCCAAGGTATATGTTATATATATGTATATAATTTGTAATCCAGGATAAATGCTTTTCACACTTTTCACATTTGAAAATTGCCACAAGAAAAAAAATGTGTTTACAAAATTTCAGGAATTTTTTTTTTTTAATTTTTGTAGTTAACAATTTGTTACCTTTGTTTTGTTTTGGTTTTTTGAACAACTTGGCGGCGGCATTCGAAATTTGTTTATTTTTTATTCATAATCTGTTTTCTGTTTGTTTGTTAGTTTTTCGTTTGTTTTTGGTTTAAGTTTTTCACTAGGTTTCACGTTTGCTTATTTGTTTTTAATTATTTATTTTGAATTCTTTTTTTTCGTTGCACTCAATAATTATAATTAAAAATAATTCATTTGTAGCACGTTTCTTTGGTTTATTTTTAGTTAAAAAAAAAATGTAAAATAAAATAAAATAATATAATTTAATTGAATGAAATGTTTTGCTTCTTATTTTTGTCGTTTTGTATCACTGCTTTTTATTAGTTACTGCTTTGCTATATCCCGTTATGTTGTCGCAGCGCGCCGGCAGATGCTTTCACGTTGACGCGCACACGAGTTCTGACCACAGACGCGGCGCAACCGTTCAGCAGAGCCTCGCTGGCAGCTTTATCTAATGTCTGTGCGTGTCTGTACTGCTCTCTCTCGCTCGCTCTCGCTCTCTGTCTGTCTCTGTGTGTGTGTGTCTGCACTGAGAAGAATGCAGACGAGTTACTCAAAGAAGTGTATGAAGAAGCAGTAACAGAAAAAAAAATGTATGTATGTGTATATCAAATTAAATAACAAATTCAAGACGTCTTTTCGGTTCGACTTCTGAATTGTATTTGAACGCATCATAAAATTGTATTTATAAAAGCGCAGAGCAGCGCCAAGAGCCAGCGTCAGAGCAGCGATACTGGCAGCGGCAGCGACAGCGGCAGCAACGCAGCAGCAGCTGACTCCGACATCTGAGCAATGCGACGAAGGCAGTGAGAGAGAACGCAATGGCTGCCTCTGCCTCTGTTCAGAGTTGCGTGCATGTGTGTGTGTGAGTGTGAGAGCTGTGCTCGCTGCGGGCTGCCGCTGAGACTGTGGCTGTGGCTGTGGCTGTGGCTGCTGTTGCTGTGTGTTGGTGGATGAACTGGCATTGGTATTGGTTAGATAAAACTGCAGAGTTGCTCAGCTGGCGCTGACGGCGCTGTCGTCGTCGTCGTCGTCGTCGTCGTCGACGCGTCGATTTAACGAGCAGCTAAATCTTTAGCGCAAAGGAAGCAGAAGCAGCAGCAACAACATGACTAGCAGCAGCAGCAGCAGCAGCAGTGGCGGCAGCGGCGTCAGCAGCAGCAGCTTTGCTGCTTCTTTGTTGGATTTTTCTTTCGTTCCATTTTATTTTTGGACGCAAATAGGATTACACTTGGTTTATTAGTGTGTGTGTGCACGCATGCTGTTTGCGTGCGCTGTGGGTGCGTGTGTGCTAGAGCGAGCGCGCACTATATAACACACATGTAAGCATGCACATATATACGCGTATATTATACATACATATATGCATGTGTACTGCCCAGCCACCAGGAGCTGACGTGCTCTGCTTTCTACATGCTTGTAACTGACTGTGTCTGTGTATTTGTACGCTTATGTAAATGTGTAATGTGCGCTTTATATGTAGAACTTGGTACAGTGTATCTCCTTCTGGAGTATATACACACATACACAGACACACACATATAGCAGATATTTGCTGCTGTTATATGTGTGGTGTATATAACGTGTGTATTTGGAAATTCAGTAAATCTTGTTGCCATTGGCTACTTCACTGTTATGTATCTATATACAGTTAAAGCTCCCTTAAAGCAACAGACAGGCTCTTAATATATTATTAATTAAACAATACAATTTAGTTTCGAACAATTTTGTTGATAATAAATAGAATGAAGAAGATTAGACGTTGCAGGTTTCGTTAATTTTAATCCTTTAATTTCATACCTCTAATAAGAAATCAATCATCAAGCATTTGACCAACACAAAACTCGTATACTCTTATACAGTTATTCAAGTTCTTGGATTAGCTGATTATATTAACTCTTATTCACTTGTAATTATATATATACACTTGTAATTATATATATATATTATATATATATATATTTTTTTTTTGTAAATACAATTAGCATCTTCACTTCATCTTTAATTAAATTATATAGTATATATGTATAACTTCTTAGTCTATCTGAAGCTCATCAATCAGTCAGTCATATATTTATACATATACACATATATATTTAGTTATACATCTGATATGCTATAAAGTAAACCCATTTCGCTCGAATGCTCCACACAATGGCTACTCCCATTGATGGTTTCAATCCTCGATACTATCGATAATGCCATCGTTGGTTTTAACAGCTCCATCGCACACACGTGCGTGATCAATCATAAAATGAATGCACTCTGACCCACCCTGCTTCCTACCCTTCTGCCCATTCTCCGACTACGACCCCGACCCCGACCCTGTGCCTGCTGCCCGTTGGCCACAATGCGATTCCCTCAACCTTCACCTCAAACTTGAAAAAAAAAAAAACTCATCAAAAACGGAAGTAAAAGACGTTTTGAGCTGACTTTTTGTCGTCACAGTTGACCGCCTCGAAAAGGTGTGCAGCAAACACATACAGACATCCCTATACACACACACACACGGAGAGCTATAGGGTGAAGATGACTGTCAGCTGCCAAGAAATGCAAATGAATTAAAAGGCGATTCTCACTTTAAATAATTAATTTGTACCCAAAAAGAAAATTAACAACATTCGAAAAATGTTAGATAAGAATATAAATATATGATTACAAAAACAAAATTAAATATGTTCATTTCTTGTTTAAAATATATTCTAATTCAATATTAACTTTTAAATAAGAATTTGAAGTAATTATTTTTGTTACACCTCTTGCAAATCTTCTTGCAGGGCTGGCCCATCTCTAATGCAAGCTATCTCTTTTGCACATCTCTTTTGCACATCTCTTTTGCACAGCTTCAAAAAGCTGCATGTATCGATAGAGTGCTGGAAGAGCATCGGCGTTTGGCCATCGATTGCAAGATGACCGATAAATTGCAGCGACTCTGGCGACAAGAACTGATTAAGACGGGGTAAAAAATATAATAAACAAAACAAAACACTAAGAAAACAAGAGAAACACAATTGCAAAAACAAAAGAAGCAGCAGCCAGCAGAAAAGTCGAACATACATATTTGTAATATATACATACACACACTCACCTATGCATGTACATATGTATGTATGCAGACACATGCATATGAGTAAAAAAAGATATTGTGCAAAAATGCAGCAAGAGTTCAATACACTCGGCCCACACACACACACACGCACACGCATGCGACACGCGCGCTTTAACGCATACACTTACACACACACACACACACATACACTCGCACAATCACGCACTCACCCACACATAGCGGGAATGAAAAAAGCAGACAGCGAAATACACGTGCAACAACTACAACAACAGCAGCCGACTGTTTGTATAAATTTAATAATATTGACGTTTTATTTATAATGAACTTGAAATACAGGTAAGTGTGTGTGCAGTGGCACCGTGGTGCACAATGGCTAGAAATGTTAAGCAATTAGTTAAGCGGCAGTCGCAACACTTTAAGCAGCGCACGCAGCACTGTGCAAGACGCACGCCTCCACAACAACAACAACAACAACACAACGAGAACAGCAACAGTAGCAGCAGCAACAACAACAACAACAACAATAGTAACGGACACAGCGCGTGTGGCAATGCGTGTTAAATAAACATTAAAAGCAGTAACAGAAACAGCATATTGCAATTTTTGTTGTTGCTCTTGCATTTTATTTTTCGTATTTATTTATTTTTGTTTATGCGAACAGCTGAGAAACGGTTTCCATTTCGTTTTTCAATTGTGGCGGCGGCGGCATTCAATGAGACCGAAAGTGATAATGAGCAGGCAACAATAACAGTAAACAATCCGCACATACATACACATACACAATGAGAGAAAGAGCACATGCATACGTATATAATTATAAAAGTAACAGAAGCGCGCGACATTAACATTTAATTGCCAGCATTTAGTCAGCATTTAACTTTGCATAAAACAAATGGCAGCAGCCGCAGCAGAGCTCTCTCTCTCTCTCTCTCAAACTCCCACACACAAACACAATCACACGCATGCATGCTTGCACTGCACTCCTACACGATCTGTTGCTCTCACTCTGGCACGAGCATTTCAACTTTGACTGAACTGAACATACATAAGCGCTTAAGCATTGCTCATAACATTTACATTTACATTGTGTTTGTTTCGCTCGCACTCGTTGGATTAACGGCGGCGTTTACCCTTTTTGCAATGCTTGAAATTCACTTTCGTTTTGCATTGCTGTTGTTGTTCTTGTATTTTTAATAACAAATATAAATAATTGTTATAATTTGCGTGTTTGCTATTAGCTACTTATTTGTTATTGTTATTGTTATGTTGTGTTAATGGATTTAATAAGCCCACCGCTATGACATGTCAAGGTGAATAGGCGCCGCACACACACACACACAGGCACACACACCCACAAACACATACACACACACGCACGTAGACGCTTTTACTACTGGCAGCATAACGTTTCGTCCGTCATTGTTGCTGATAAACAACAATTATTGTGTTTAGTATCGTAAAACAATTGAAAAATGCGAGCGTGCCTTATTCAAATATACCCTTTTCCGAGGGATATATCAATTACTTTAAGCATTATATAGCAATAGTGCGATTTGCATATATATAAGTAAAATAATAATATATGAACAAAGCTCTATAGAGTTATAATAATATAATATCTATACATAAAACTAAAATATCAATAACAACAATATCTTTATCTATATCTATATATTTATATCAATGGAGATCTATCTATCTATATCTTTGATCTACGAGTATATTTCACTGTCTCATTTCTCTTTACGCAATCAAACTACCATACTACTATATCCCTCTACCTCTATATTCCTTCTAATTTCTGTCTATTAGGGTCTTTCAAAGTCGGTCTTATCGGCTTTTGCTATTTTCAGTTACCTCCCCGTTTTTGCCTCCTGCATTCCCCTTCCATTGTTTATACCTAAGCGTTATTTTCAGTTTTTGTTTAAACTTTGCACCTCCCGCTACAACAAGCGTAATATTTAGCCGTGTTAAATAAATACCGTTAGTATGATTCAGCCTACAGGTTGTGGGCGAAATGCCTTGCTGGGCAGCGTTTTGCTGTTCGATATGGCACGACATAGGCCAGGTGAGTTAGGCCAAAGCCAAGCCAAGCAAATAAAATAATGGAAAAAGTGGAAAAAGTGGAAAAACGTCATCGAGTCATTCAACAAGTGGAGTAATAGTCGCGCCTCCGATTTTCTAATATATGAGGTATACATAAGCACCTATGTATATATGTATATACATAGCTATACGTGTATATATGTATATGAAAAGAGGTGTCAGACGGTCTTTAAAATAGCGTGTCGAAATTCGTGTGAGCTAAACAGGATTTTAGTGCTATAATTTGTATACTATATAATATATTTATATATTATATATACATATACATATGTGGGAGATACATGTAGTACACCGTGTGCTGCTTTCTAAGAAGCATTGCTCTGTCCTGTCATATCTGGAATAATTTTATAATAAAACGATATTATCTATAAAAGCTTTTAGTATTAGGTCATCTTAGTTTTAGTCTGCCTAGGGGCAAATTCTGTTAAAATTGTATGTTTATTGTAACCTTAAAAAGTTTGATATATTTCATATATGGTTTTTTATCGATATACAATCAATCGACATCAACACGTATGACTAAGCTCTTCTGTTTATAGCAATCTTCCAGCATAGTTCCAATATATTTCACATATCTCAGAGTACAAACAAAGGAAATAGATCAATTTTCCGCTACTATCGATGTGCACGAATTATCGATAATAGAAGATTTATTAGAGTCCATTATTACAAGACATAACTAAGTTGTCGCATTTATCATCCCTGTGCTACTCCATGGACAATCATGTTATTTACATTTCAGATATCAGATCTCAGAGTGTATTGATAACACAAGATATATTAGACAAGACATGACTAAGTATCAGCTATGTCCCACTCATTTCATATTTATATCTTATGCAATTGGCCCAGGGAGTTAGAGACGCGACTCGACTCGACTACTCCGTCAATGTCCATGCCGCACGGTAGCTGAGCTCATTAGAAACCAATTGACTCGGTCGGATAAATGACAGCAGACCGTCGAACCTGCTCGGTCTTTGGGTCTGAGTGGACATCTATTGAGTCTGGCCATCGTTTGTGCATTGTTTGTCAACAATTGAGGACGATTAGGACACGAGTCGCGGCGCAGGTAGTTGCCTCTAGTCTGGTCACAATGTTTTTTATGGCCTTTGCTGTCTGATGCAATTTTTGAGGTTAAATGACGCACTGATAACACAGAGAGAGCGAGAGAGAAAGAGAAGGAGAGAGTGAGAGAGAGAGGGAACGCCATTTCTAGTTAAACGCAATTTCGTTTTCTTGCCATTGGCATGCCTTCACCTGATAAGCGACAGCTATATAAACCATAACTTAAGCTTCGACTTGCCTATCAGCTAATGTATCTTTATACCCTGTAAACTGTAGAGTGCGGATTTGATGTGTGCAGTATTAGATATTAGATGTGTGCAGTATTAGAGGTATATTGTTAAGAATCGATAAGTAGAAACTAACATAAAGCGAATCTTTTCCGATTTCTAATCCGATCTAAATTTAACTCAAGTCTTCTTCTTCGTCACCACTAAATTTCTATATACTCTCCTTCTTAAGGATTCTTGACCCATTTTCGTGTCAAATAAGTGGTGCAGGCATAGGATATGTTATGGTCGCAACTATACCAAATTGCCAATTATATTCGATTAGGGCTTTTCCCGTTTCACCCAAAATCGAATTTCATCAATCGCTCGCCGTTCCCCCATACATCATGCGCCATGTTGTCGCCTCGGCCCCAAACTAATATTCAATATTATGCATCATCAGCATGGTCAATGCGATTCGTATCCTTATCTGTATCTCGAGTTCTGTGTTGCTGTATCTGTATCTGCGCATGAATCAGACGCCAAGTATATTGCGCTCTCACTCTGTCTCTCTCACACACTCTCTCTCTGTCTCTCTCTTTTCATTGGTTGCGACTCTATGCGGTCTTTTGGCGTCATCCTTTTCATCAGTAAGCGTTCATTGAATATCGAACGCTTCAGCGCGCCCTGCTCATAAACGATAAGCAGCTATGTGTGTGTGTGTGTGTGTGTGTGTATATGTATGGCAGATAGTAGCTATGGAGTGCTTTGCTAGAAATCATCGTCGCACTCATTTTACAACCCGTTTCTATCAACTCGATTGTGGTTTCCCATTATCTCAGATCTCTCCAGTTCTATACACATATACATATATATTTATATAGAAAAGATGAGTTAGGCTTGTTACGAGATGTATATAGATAATGTATGTGGATAATACCATAGCTGAGCTTTCAGAGCTCAAAGATGATTGATCTATTTACTATGTGTATTGTACGTTTGCTTTTCTGCATGATTGTTTAAAAATCTTCATAGATAGATCATAATCATGTCTATATTATGAGAGAATAAGATATTTCTTAAATCTAGTTATTTGAGGTTCCAGCTGTTCCAGCTATGCGATTAGAATTCGCTTATAAAACTCACCATGATCCTCGCATGGCTAACGACCTTCAATGATCTAGACGATCTTTCGGTAATTCGACGATATATCATATCCCTCTCTATCTCTCTCTCGCTCCCATTTCTTTGCTTTTGCTGTTCATGAATCACTTTGGAATGAGGAATTGTGCTTTTTGCCTAATCGTAGAATCAAACGCTTGGCATAAATATTTACTCTAGCTCCGTTGAGAGAAATTTCGTTTGTCATTCGCTTTGCTTTTCCCACAGCTTCAAATGATGATACCGCTTGGCTCTGGCCATATCATATCATGGCATATCGTATCGTATCGTATCATATCTCATTATCAGCCATAAAGCTGTAAGTGTTGTCGCTATGTCAATTGCCAGATTTATCACTTGAGACGTTGCGATCGCATAACCGAGACGACGACGGAGATTGCGACAGCAGCAGCGACTCTGTCTGGGAATGCCACCCCCTGACAAGCCCCCCCTTGGGCCGACTCCATTAAGCGAGGCTGTGCCAAAAAAAAAAAAAAAAAAAAAAAAAAAAAAAAAAAAAACTCGAAAAGAAAAACATTGCTCATTAGGTTTCGGCTTGTCGGCGAGAGTCGGTTTTCAGTCTCCAGTCTCCATCTTCTCGCCTCCATCTCCGTTGTCATTGCTGTCGTTGTTGCTGCTGCTGCTCTCAGGTTGTCTCTTTGTTCTTGTTGATATTTACTCAAGTGTAATTGCAAATTGTAAATGCGGCAACACAGATGCTCGTAATGATTGTGCCCGCGTTGATGTCTGTTCAAGCTCCGAGCGTGAGACTTCATCATCATCGACAACAACAAGAACTTGATCAGCATGAACAGAACGATCAGTCAGCTTTATGTGCCAAAAAAAGGAAACAACAACTAAGAGAGCTCAAAAGTCAAGATTACCTGACTGGTAGATACTGCCTCTCAATCAAGATACTCTCTAAACAGATCCATTTCTAGCTAATATCTGTAGTCCCCGAATTAGACTCAAATATCCGATTAACAAAATCGATATTTATTTAAAAGAAAACGATTTCTCAGCAATATGTGATATATTTTGTTGTTAATATACATATGTATATCTATAAAATATACCCTGCTTGGCCGCGTACGGGGTATGGCAGCAAAACAACGGGTGCTACGTGAGGTTGTAGCTCTGACATTGTTCGATCCGTGCGTTAATGCCACCGAGTTCGATTCGCAGAGCAAAGGAATTTGCCAAGGTTTTTCATAAAACGGTTATTTAGTCAATTATGCCCTATACTCAAATAAGTAAAGGGTCGTATGGACTTGTGAGACTGTGACTTGAGTCAGACTGAAACGTTTAATAGCTCACATAATGAAGAACTATATTAAGTAGCATATTCAGACATCTGACAGTTGTTAGAAAAAATACGATGAATCTATATGCATGCATATCACATCTATGTACATAAGTACTTATATCATATTCTAGTTAAGTAACAGACATTCGTATTGTTTTAACTGTAACTCAAGCTGTTTCTAGCATCTGTGCGATTTGTGGATGAGTTTTCACTATTATTGTTAAGCTTTCATTTGTGTAGTTCGATACGCAAGTGGTGCAAGAACAGGTGCTGTTAACCCGACCAGCTGGATCTGAGCTGCGGATAACAGACTCTGGAGATCTATTGCAATATGACTGTTTGATGAATCAGTAAAGATTATCAGCAGTTGCTAAATATAAGAAAGACGGTTCAAACTATATCTGTATCTGTATCTGTATCTGTATCTGTATCTGTATCTGTATCTGTATCTGTATCTGTATCTGTATCTGTATCTGTATCTGTATCTGTATCTGTATCTGTATCTGTATCTGTATCTGTATCTGTATCTGTATCTGTATCTGTATCTGCTTATCTGTATCTGTATCTGTATCTGTATCTGTATCTGTATCTGTATCGTATCTGTATCTGTATCTGTATCTGTATCTGTATCTGTATCTGTATCTGTATCTGTATCTGTATCTGTATCTGTATCTGTATCTGTATCTGTATCTGTATCTGTATCTGTATGTATCTGTATCTGTATCTGTATCTGTATCTGTATCTGTATCTGTATCTGTATCTGTATCTGTATCTGTATCTGTATCTGTATCTGTATCTGTATCTGTATCTGTATCTGTATCTGTATCTGTATCTGTATCTGTATCTGTATCTGTATCTGTATCTGTATCTGTATCTGTATCTGTATCTGTATCTGTATCTGTATCTGTATCTGTATCTGTATCTGTATCTGTATCTGTATCTGTATCTGTATCTGTATCTGTATCTGTATCTGTATCTGTATCTGTATCTGTATCTGTATCTGTATCTGTATCTGTATCTGTATCTGTATCTGTATCTGTATCTGTATCTGTATCTGTATCTGTATCTGTATCTGTATCTGTATCTGTATCTGTATCTGTATCTGTATCTGTATCTGTATCTGTATCTGTATCTGTATCTGTATCTGTATCTGTATCTGTATCTGTATCTGTATCTGTATCTGTATCTGTATCTGTATCTGTATCTGTATCTGTATCTGTATCTGTATCTGTATCTGTATCTGTATCTGTATCTGTATCTGTATCGTATCTGGTATCTGTATCTGTATCTGTATATGCTCTGTATCTGTATACTGTATCTGATCTGTATCTGTATCTATCTGTATCTGTATCTGTATCTGTATCTGTATCTGTATCTGTTCTGTATCTGTATCTGTCTCTGTAATCTGTATCTGTATCTATCTGTATCTGTATCTGTATCTGTATCTGTACTTGTATCTGATATTCTGTATCTGTATGTCTGTATCTGTATCTGTACTGATATCTGTATCTGTATCTGTATCTGTATCTGTATCTGTATCTGTATCTGGTATCTGTTATCTGTATCTGTATCTGATCTGTATCTGTATCGTATCTGTATCTGTATCTGTATCTGTATCTGTATCTGTATCTGTATCTGTATCTGTATCTGTATCTGTATCTGTATCTGTATCTGTATCTGTATCTGTATCTGTATCTGTATCTGTATCTGTATCTGTATCTGTATCTGTATCTGTATCTGTATCTGTATCTGTATCTGTATCTGTATCTGTATCTGTATCTGTATCTGTATCTGTATCTGTATCTGTATCTGTATCTGTATCTGTATCTGTATCTGTATCTGTATCTGTATCTGTATCTGTATCTGTATCTGTATCTGTATCTGTATCTGTATCTGTATCTGTATCTGTATCTGTATCTGTATCTGTATCTGTATCTGTATCTGTATCTGTATCTGTATCTGTATCTGTATCTGTATCTGTATCTGTATCTGTATCTGTATCTGTATCTGTATCTGTATCTGTATCTGTATCTGTATCTGTATCTGTATCTGTATCTGTATCTGTATCTGTATCTGTATCTGTATCTGTATCTGTATCTGTATCTGTATCTGTATCTGTATCTGTATCTGTATCTGTATCTGTATCTGTATCTGTATCTGTATCTGTATCTGTATCTGTATCTGTATCTGTATCTGTATCTGTATCTGTATCTGTATCTGTATCTGTATCTGTATCTGTATCTGTATCTGTATCTGTATCTGTATCTGTATCTGTATCTGTATCTGTATCTGTATCTGTATCTGTATCTGTATCTGTATCTGTATCTGTATCTGTATCTGTATCTGTATCTGTATCTGTATCTGTATCTGTATCTGTATCTGTATCTGTATCTGTATCTGTATCTGTATCTGTATCTGTATCTGTATCTGTATCTGTATCTGTATCTGTATCTGTATCTGTATCTGTATCTGTATCTGTATCTGTATCTGTATCTGTATCTGTATCTGTATCTGTATCTGTATCTGTATCTGTAGCTGTATCTGTATCTGTATCTGTATCTGTATCTGTATCTGTATCTGTAGCTGTATCTGTATCTGTTGTGAGCTGTGCCTGTGTATCTGCATCTGCCTTGTACTATTTGTATCTTTTATCTGTGGGCAAAGTTTTTCGTCTTTGTTGTTTGAACGTTGATTGTCAACTGATCGGTATTTACTGTCATCCAAACATCACAGTTCGTCTCGACCTATTGTTCAGTTAGTCAGCCTGCCAATCTGTGAGCGGGTAAAACCAAAGGGGGCAGCGGGAGGCGTGGCATTCACTGAAGTTTTCAATTTCAGTCGCACTGAGCACACTTAAGCAAATAATCGTGTGTATGTTAGCTTCACATGTTGCACGTCTGTATCTGAATCTGTGGCTCTGTGGCTGTATCTGTATCCGTATCTTTCGGATACATTTTTGTTTTGCTTTGTATTTAATTTAATTTTGTTTTCTTTAGACGCATTGAATTTCTCTTTGGCTTTTGTTATTGTTTTGGTTTCTGTGCAGCAGTGTTTCCTTTGCTATTATCGATTATCACATCTCTTGCTGTTGTACAAAATATTGTATATTGAATCGCTGTATACCCAGTGAAAATGTTAAGGCATAATAGGCAGCCGAACGTGATGTAACATGATCATAAATTTAGTTTTCATTATGGCATCATAGATGAGTTTAGTTTACAGAAGAGTTGTATTAGTTTTAGTTGTAGTTGAGTTGTATTAGTAAGTTATATTTGAGCCATTTGTTCACTTATTCTCAATGTCGATATATATCGATAACTATACTTGGCAGCTTACATTGATAATATAGAAGATTATTTAATCAAATTTGTTATCTGTGCACTATCAAACTTCATTTTATTGTTCTATATTGTCATTTATTGAATGCTTACAGGGCATTTGCTAGTTGATCAATTTGCTTGATCGATTGTAGCACGCTTTGTTGTTTTCATTGAAGTTTTGTTTCTCGTCGCTCTTTCACTTTTGTTTTCTCAGCGCCAACACAGACTTGCAAGACCCGAGTCTGACAGACCTGCCGGACGGACTTCGATGGGCAGACGGCCACGCGGACAGACAAACGGACGGACACACTTGATAAGAATATTTGCTAATAAGCATGGCAAAGATTATATATATTGGTCCCAGTTTGGTCCCCGTTGCGGTGTCTGTGCGCTGTGTTTACCCACTCATCTGTTCGTCAAACACACACGCATCACAATCGCATAAACACACACACACACACACATACACAGGCACAATATGCGCAACATCTTTATGAGTTCATTTGTTTGCTATGTCTCTGATCTGGCAAGAAACGCATCTATTTGACTTGTCATCAGAACTTGAACTGAATCGATTATCAATTGACATGCCACAAGGAAACCCATTAGCTGTAGCAATACTCTATGGAACTAGGCATGAGAGAACAAACACTTTTCACACGAATTTCTGAGTAAACACGGTGTTAGGTGTTTAAATTTGAATATTTTTCAGGTTTATCGATAAACGATGGCAGTTGAGCATTATTATATACTAACTAACTGTTCATATATGAATCGATCGATAATCTATCGAGCTTTTTCTATATAGCTCGATATGATTAACTTGCTTTAGGCTTACGCAACTTGACATTGGTTTAGCTCTCGCAGTGCCAGTTCCAGTTCCAGTTCCAGTTCCCGTTCCCGTTCCATATCAAAGGAGCCGCTGATAATGGATGTGAATGGATGTGGGGTAAGCACCCAGTCGACGTCTGTCCCCCGCAAGGTATTTGCTCGAAACTGTTTGGTATCTTTTTTCACAACTTTGGGTGGGTGTTGGCTACAGATCGTGTGTCATCGAGGCACAACTCATCAGCAGATAAAGAGTTATAGCTGCCATGGCCAGAGCACCGACGGAGTCACTCCACTCTGCTCCATTTATCGTAAATTTTTGGCCCGCAATGACAATGCCAAACGCAAGCCTAAGCATATCAATCAAATTGACCACTCACACATGCATAGATGTACCTGTATAGAGCAGAGCGGATGGCACCCATCCAGATAGAGTCACAGATTTCGAAAGTTCTGAAAATGTGCAAGAAATACAGCGAAGGAAGAAGTTGAAATACCCTATTCATGTTGATTAAATAGTATTATATATGATTTGAAAACATTTAGATACATTCAGATAAGATGCTGTTTCAATCTTCTCAGGATTATAAGACAAATCTGCTGAGAATGTTTTGGGGTTTTCCATTGTCATCGTAATTAGTATTGTTATGAGTAATGCAAATTTGAGAAATGTCATCAAAGAATGCTTCATAAGAGCTAATATAATCAATACCTGATCAATCAATTACTGGCTTAACTTGTTATACCATTAAATTATATTTCCCAACAATTTTGCTTTTCGAAGTGAATTTGAGCCATAAAAGGTATTTCGTAGAACTCAATTATGGAACTACAAAATTTATAGATATTGCATGCTGATAATGCTAAATGATTTAGCATGATCACGAATGAGAAGCAAGCTCTTCAGTGTACGCCACTCTAACCACACCTTTATACCCCAGCCCTCTCCACCTATCTGTCTCTCTCTCTTTACCACTCTCTTAGCTGATCGATTATACCCGTTGCTATTTTGGTCACAGGGCATGAGTAAAGATTTATAAATATAGAATCAAGGGAGTGCGAAATGCGTAGCAAATAATTATCAAGCGCTAAGTTGAGACCGTGCAGCCATCGATAACTGATATCGAAATTGGGCATCGATTGCGACAGCAACTGGCGACTGCTGCTGGGCAGCTGCTGTCAGATAAGCGACATCCAAAACATCCGACCATGGCCGCCCCCTGCCCTCCCACAGCTCTGCATGTGCACTGCGTCACCATCCAACACAGAGGTGGTTACACGCTCCAATCGACCTAAATCGATTGATTAACGAATTGCTTCAACCATTTTTATTGCATTTAAAATGTTCACGGAATTCTCCTGAATTTCTGTTTGTTTTGATGCTAATGCTGATTAAGTTTCTGCCAGATATTTCGAGAATAAAACTTGAAATCTAAATGATGCGACGAAAAAGTCTACAAAATGATAGAAATACCTGATTAGGTCTACAAGTTCAGATTTCCTTTGAGGCGGCTCGAGATATATTGAATTTAGTTGAATTTAAATACGTGTTTGGTGATCTGGAAATGTTAGAGAAGTTTCGGAGAAAATATTTCGAAAACTTTGCAAAGTGATAGATAATAAATATATGATCAAATATGAGGTTTTTGGTTTTTGCTGTTATCCTGACGGGGTTTAACATATTATGGATTTCGTCATATATGATCGAAAACCTAAAGCTTTGCAGTTTGTTTCATTTAACGAGAATAGATGAAATAGATGCGAAGCTCAGAAAGTCGGATATACGTTTGTGATGATCATCAATGCTTCTTTATGCTCTAACTGATGTTAAGCTATATATTATATAACTCATCAGTAAAATCACGACAATCTCAAGTTTAGTGTTTAGTGTAGTTTAGTGTAAACTCAAAAATTAAATTTTTTACGATTTCCAGCTAGAGATATATTTGTAATGTTTAGCTTAGAAGTCAGAAATTGATAGGTTTATCTTTGGTGAATTACCTACGGGGAATGACTGTATGTAGTCTAGCTAGCTGGCTGACTGTTTGGCGCCTCGGAAGAGACATTGATAGACTTTGACCCCGAAACGCTGATAGCGCTGAGCGCTGAAGAAAATCTTTGGCCACAGTTTTCGATCGTCAGGCTGTACGATATATATACATATACGTATAGATATTTCTAGGTAAGTGCGACTTCGCTCTCCCAATGTTGTCCAAAGTTTTGCTCATCGCTGTTTGTCGTTAAGTTCTTCAAACAAATTATCAACTTCTAAGGGTGGAGCCGACACTGACGCGCTGACAAGCTCACCGAGTACTCGTTGTCGTTGATGTTGTATGGAAGTTGGCTGAAGTAGAAGCAGAGTGAATATAGAGCAAAACGCATTACAAATTATCGGGTCGCAAGTTACAAAAATAAAAAATAAAAATAAAAAAAAATAAAAAATCGTAGAAAAAACTCGCTCAAATATCTCGAGTCATCGTAAGTTATTGGCAAATAAGCGAGCGAAACCAAAAACCCAAGCGAAGTGCGCTGAAAGTCCCCACTGACTATAGACATACATATACAGGCGAACAGACGTGCCTAGAGATACCTGTATACACACACGCAGGCACACTCACACACACACACAGACGTTGCTCTATCTGAGCGTTAAGCTACGCGCCTTTAGACACGATTTTCGCCATGATTTTTCCATGCACTTTTTTTTCAATACAATTCGATTCTCGCGCGCTCTCTTCTTCTCTGTCTCTCGGCCCGTCCCTGTCTCTCAATGGTTCTCTGATAAGATATTTTGAATGATGATGTGCTGTTGTCAAATGCCTACAGTTACACACCTCACCTCACCGCCCCGCTCCGCTCCGCCTCACCTGTGTAGCCAACGCCACCCATGCCCCACATACACAGACACAGGCACAGACGTAGTACGTGAGCACAGTCCACATAAGCATGGGGGATTTGTCAAGGCATTAGATAATATCTCCCCACTGTGCGGGCCCGTCGCGTAACTTGGTTAGCGACATGGCCTCCGTTTTCAGAAACTGAAGCAGAAACAGAAATAGAAACAGAAATAACAACAAAATAAAGTTATAGAAACTGTGAGCTGTCAGCAGCAGAAGTCGTGAGCGCTGAGGGAAGGAGAGGAGACGAGCGAGAATAACCTTAATTAGGTTGCATATTTTAAATGGATGGTCGCATCGTTCATCAGCGAGTTGTCTGGTTTGCTTTTATTCAAAAAGTGTCAGGCTCTGAACTCCATAAGTCAAGTGTTGTAACTGATAGTTGAATTAGTTAGGATTGACAAAGCTCTAAGCTCTGAAATGAGATTGTATTAAATTTCATTTATATAACAGCTTCTGTTGCCAAGTTACATGAGGCTAGTTGATTAGTTATGATAGTCAGAATAGATGGGATGGCCAAAATAGTTGGGAATAGTTATCAGATCTAAGCGTCACAAATGGATTGTGCTAAATATCAGTTATATAACATTTCCTGTTATCAAATTACATCTGAAAGACTTTTAGGCCGAATTGGATCAGGTCCACAAACGGGTTGTAAATGGTTTCATCTAAATACCATCTTCAGTTGCCGAGTTACGTGAGGTTAGAGCTACTTGAATAGTGGATAGTTGAGATAGCGATACTTGTAAGTCACTCAAGTGTGTACCATCCTCATTAGTAGTTGTTGTATACTTTAAAAAACATATCCATAACATCTCTTTCATATTTCAGCTATGAAGCCGTTATCAATATATTTGTTTCTCCTACTTACTAATCTTCATAGGCTCCTCACTATCTCAATATGTTAAGTATTTATTGTTCAAGCCATACATATATATTATTTATATACTTCAATTCCATATTCTCAGCTGGTTTCGATAGCTCCAAGAACGACAAGTTAAGTGCATTAATAATACAGCCATAAAGTGATTCATAATACGACTAGAATTCCTCATGGATTAAAAGCTATAAAAGTTCCCCTATCTAGCGAAATCCATCAGTTCAGTTTAGAGTTAGAGCTCAAAGACTCAATTGTTTTCAGGAAGTTATTAGTAGGAAGCGGTTGAGATACTTACGAAATATGAGCTATATGTGCACGACAGTCAGATATGACTGACAGTACGAATCAATTGATCTTTGTCAATAGCTCGCAGCCTTTTGATAGAGGTGTCGTTTGTTTGGATCGTTACAAAGTGTGCTAGCTCTATCAACATCAGCAACTGCTATATGGATGCAAAGCTCAAGACTTATCGGATTCAGATTTCGTAACTGCGAAATCGAACGAACACGCCACCGCCGGATGATCGGTCTGGAGTGGGCCGTACCGAGAGTCACGGCGACTCTGCGTATCGCATCTACTTCTCGTTTATCTGTGCCGTACACATTCAAAAAGCAATTTCTATTTATTCAGGTGTCAATGCCGATCTGGGAATATTCTATGCTGTTAGTGAATCTCTCTGTGTTCCATCCAGAGGTAGTGGCATCTCTCTTTCCATTTTTCTCTGCCTCTATCTACATACTTTTCTATTACAATTTACATTAATTGGATTATTAAAGCTTTTCTTTCATTTCTTGTGGCATCGCTGTGGCTTTCTACCTTTCTTTAACTGGCTTCTCCATTTGTTTCTCTCTCCTTATCTCTCTTTCTCTTGTATGTAGTAAATCAGACTCTTCACGATTACTTCCTGATCGCTTCCAGTGTTTACTGACAAGGAGTCAATCTAAATTTCTCTCTCTCTCTCTTTCTATTTCGCTCTCTCCCTCTTTATGGGGCAATACTTTATCCCTATCTGCTCTGAGCTTTGATCTAGTTGGTGGTGCTTTCTCGGATTCTTCTACACTTCGCTTTCTATATTTATCTTACTTCTCTCTTCTCTCTCACTCTCCCTCTCTCACTGTGATCTATAAGTTATTCCAATGCCTAGTATACTTCAGTTGCTCTCTCTTTTCCCACTTTCAGTTTCCTCTCTTGGTTTTCTTCGATTCTCTCTCTCTCTCTCTCTCTCTCTCTCTCTCTCCCTCTCTCTCTCTCTCTCTCTCTGCCTTCATCTTGATATTACAAAATTTATATTGTTTTAATAATGTCTTCATCCAGTCTTCATAACTCTCTCTCTCTCTCACTCTCACTTTCTGTCTCTCTCTATCCCCCTCCTCTCTCTCTCTTTCTTCGCTTGTTTACTTCCCACAAAAATTCATAAAGCGCAGCCCCCATTTATCAAATGTTGAAAATCTGGCATTGCCTTTGGTAAAAATAAATAAAATAAGAAAATGGCCAGCAATGTGGGTCGTGTTTGTTTCCAGTATATGGTGTGTGCGAGAGTGCGCAAGTGTGTGTGTGTGTGTGTGTATAGATGGTGAACAATCGCTGGCATTGAGTTGCTGTCAAACGGCCATTCTGTGCTCCCCGGCGCGCTCAAGTGGCTCATTATTGTTGGATGGATTGCAATTCGCTTCACTTCACGTAGGTTGCTAGACGCCACATTAATGAATTCAATGAAAATTGGTTCCCGGAATGCCAGGAACTTGTCGCAGAGCACCCGAAATTCTTGAAAATTGAAGAGTATGTTATCAATCGACATCGATTTAGCGGAGTCCATTGATAAATGCCCCGAGCATTTCAAATGTTAAATATGAATCAGACTCGAGAATTAACGATCAATGTTTATCGATTTTTAAACAAATTTATTGGAGGGCAAACGAATTGAGTCGCCATTAGTTTTATAGCTATAATATTTCATATCAATTTAGAGAATTTAAGCTAAGATCGATAAATTATCGATATTTACGTTGAATATTAAAATGTGAATATCAAAAATATGAAATTAAATGTATATATGAGAAAATAAGACAGATATAGAGAGAAGAGAGTGAGGGAGTACTAATTAGTTCGTCTGAACACATCAAATACTCGATAATGTTATCGAAAGAGCTCTCTTTCTCTCTCTCTCCCTCTCTCTCTCCAAGTTTAATGTAAGTGAAATGTAATTTAGACATAAGTCAGAAGTCAGCTAAAAGTGCCTTTGCTTCAGATTTTGCTGCAAATGAATTTTTATTGAAACTCAACTGATATTACTTAAGATCCCCAAGATGGGAGCCATACCTAAAACAATATGTTTCTCTGTATGTGTATGTGGGTACGTACTTATGTATAAATATATGCGCAATTTTCTCGATTTGCACAGATTCAGCGAAATTTTGTTGCAGACGTAAAGAGTGTGGAGTCAACTCGAGCCCCAGTCCCAGCCCCAGCCCCGGCCCCAGCCCCGGCCCCAGCCACAGCTCCAGCCCCAGCCACAGTCACAGCCA
Organism: Drosophila arizonae; assembly: GCF_054131065.1. Classification (NCBI taxonomy): domain Eukaryota; kingdom Metazoa; phylum Arthropoda; class Insecta; order Diptera; family Drosophilidae; genus Drosophila; species Drosophila arizonae. The sequence continues at coordinate 3,956,977 of NC_142927.1, read as the reverse complement.
CAGCAAGAGCTGCTTGTAATATGAGACACCCATGCGATATGACGATATGGCTATATGGTATTTACTGCCACCGAAATCCGTACTGCTATATACATATATCTTCTGGGCAAAAAAATGAAGTAAAAATTGCACTCGCAAGATAAAATTCAGGCCAAAACGAACGAAAAGAACAAAAAACAAAGAATTAAATTATGAAAAATAAAAAATTAAAAATTGTTATATGAAAAATTGAAATGCGGCAAGATCTCTGTGTTCAATGACATCAGAATCAAAATATTGCGACACTCATATATAAGAGCATTCGTTTGTGTGTGTGTGTGTGTCTGTAATCGGATCGTAGATTGTGTGGATGGATATGCTTATAGAGGGCATTTACAGGTGCATACATAGTCCATGTGCCGGTCATTGTCGACGCTCGTGAGCGCATGATTAATTATGCGACATTGCTGTCTGTCGACTGATAAATGTGTGGTAATTTTGCAAGTGTAGAGCGAGAGAGAGAGAGAGATAGCTGGAAGAGGGGAGAATATGGTTAGATGTAGAGAGCAAGGTCGAAATAGAGTTAGATATAGAGGATGACAGAGATTGAGACTAGGATAGAAAGCCAATTAGATAAGGGGAGAGGTAGAAAGAGATGTTCTGTTGTAGATAGACAGGCAGAGAGAGAGAGAGAGAGAGAGAGAGAGAGAGAGAGAGAGAGAGGGAGGGACATAGAGAGAGAGAGAGGGAGAAACATTGACACCATCACAGAATGAGCTCGTATGAGATTGGTGATAGGTAGAGCAACAGTGAGGAGAATTGGAGACAGAGTGAAGTTATATAGAGGGTGACAGAGGGAGAGAGAGAGAGAGAGAGAGAGAGAGAGAGAGAGAGAGAGAGAGAGAGAGAGAGAGAGACAGGTGCTCAACTCTAGAACGAGCAATGGATAGAGGAAAAGCTGAAGAGAGATGTGAAGCTGGAGGAGGAACAGCTCGGCTGGGGAAAAATGAGCTCAACTAGCTGAGGGAGACAGATAGGGAAAGACATGAATAGCACGTAAGACATGAACATGTGTTAACGCAATTCGCACATGACTCACTGACCCAGCTCTACGAGACGGACAGACATGCATACATATGTATATATATATGATTGTTTCTCTGTTCATATATCTGTAGGTAGGTGACAAAGTCAGATAAATTGAAAGAGATATATTGAATTAATGAGCTACGCTGCGGGTGAATGACACCTTCCCAAAATTCTAGATATTGTCATCAGTTTACTCCCAACTATTTGCCTCTCTTACTCGCTCTCTCTTTCTCTCTCTGGCACTCTCTTTTTATTCTCGCCGCATGGGACTTTAGCTGTAGCTCGTGCATGATTCCTCGGATTACAGCTGCCCGCAGGTAAAGTTTTCATTTTGAGTCTAATTTCCAGCTTTTGTTCTTTCTTTCTTTTGAGCGTTTTTCAATTTCGCTGATGTTTCGCATTTCTTATATAGATCAATGCTCGCTGCTGTTGGCAATATTATCCGTATTTCTGATTTGATTCTCATTTCGTTTTGATTTAACTGCGCGTTGACAGTTTTTGCGCCTTTCCTTATATGAATATGCATGTATGTATATTTATATAGTTATTTATAATTTTCTCATTCAGTTCTTTGGGCATATTTCTTGGAAATGGCCATCATAATCGCAATCCCAATCATCATCGCAATCACTTGTTTCGGGCTTGTTCCCAGGGTCTCCCATGTGACCGACCACTCAATGCTAACAAGATGACCGCAAATTTTTGGTCTTATCTTCACAATTTAGTTAAGTCAAAATGTTGAAATAATCATAATGTTTATTTTCCTTATACTACACAGAGGCCTCTCAGAGCCCCTCGCTCTCTCACTCTCTCTCTCTCTCTCTCGCTTTCTCAGTTTCTATCTCTCTTTTACTCTGATATTATATATAGCTGTCTCTTGCTGTTATACTCTGACATATTCCATGCAAATCCATGGTTAACCACAAACTATTTGAGTTTACCTCAATTGTACGCGACTTACAGATACCCTTGCATGTATAGGTACTCAATTTGTTGGAACGTTTCATCTGCTTTACTTTCTGAACTCAATGATCTTCCAAATATTTCTTTCCAAGGAAGTCTTAGTTTATAAAGAGTCGGAAAACCTTTTCCTTTAATCAACTTCCGATTCTGTTATTCCATAAAAATTCACTCAAACTACGATATAAATTGCCTCTACTATAATGTCCTATCATAAATCGGAGTTCAAATTACTATCGTATTAGGCTGCTTAGCAAACCTATATACCCCATTTGCCTTCACTTATCTGCAACTGTATTTAGTTCAGTGGGAATATTATATATATATTGTATATATATATATTTGTTTTTTATCACTTGTGGAGCGCCATGTGTTCCGGCTGCTATCAGGGGGCTCTGGTCAGCGTTTGGATTGACCATCTACAAAGCGCTCGACCACAAGTCTCAGTGCCTAAGTGTATGTATTAGGGTCTGGAATGCTGACTGTGGTTGGGATTCAATTGGAGCTGTGCTTGAGGCTGTAATGATTGGCCTGGCTTATTAGCCGCAGCACAGCTTCTGGGTTTGGTCAAGGCAGCTCAAGCAGATGTCACTGCCTTGACAGAGCCTGCAAGAGAGAGAGAGAGAGGGAGAGAGAGAGGGACAATGGATGAGAGAAGAGTGTTGCGGCTTATCGATCTACAGATATATACAGCCAGAGCTAGTGCCTCGCGACCTTCGAATGTTTGGCATTCGGTTGGCGTTCTCGTGCGAGGGGTTTACTTTGCGCTGTTTACATAAACTCGGACAAAGTGCTTCCTTATGGCTGGCCATAATCTGCGCACTCAATAGAAACCGATTGCAGCCAATGGCAGATACTTTGGCTATGGCTGCGGCTTTGCCAGCGCCAGCGCCTGCTGCCAATTGCGACTTCGATTGCACTACTTATTCTATTAGTGTGTGTGTGTGCGTGTGTGTGATTTTTATACATACTCTGTAATCGATTTGACGATATGCGTATATGCATTCATGAACTGCTTATGTGCATGCCGAAGCTCTTCTCTAGAGTTTATAAGATTCGCCGGCATATCGATAACTCTGTACATAAACACAGGGTATCTATATAGCAGTTTAGATTCATCAATTTGCTTTTCTTACAAATTGTTTCAAATTTGGAACAGCTCAACTGGATTTATATATCGACTTTGCTTTAGCTTCTGGATATTTACATACCTCATTGAGCTAACTTAACTCAGTATATCGATAGTTCATTGATTTGTCGTGAATTTCCAAATGCGAAATTATTTTTAGCTTATTTGCGGGGTATCTCTACCCCTACCCTAATTGACGCAAATGAAGTCTTGCTCCCATTCAAATTGTCAACAGATTCTAAATCATAATTATTAAGCTCTTAAGATAAATAAATTGCATTATAAAAGTATAATATAGGGTATCTATATAGTCATGCAAGTACATTTTAATGATTTTGACTATTGTTCATGTCACTATAGCTCTGCTGCTTCATTTTTCATGGCTGTTTGGCAACTCATTCGATAAATTTATCGATGACAATCAAATCGATTTGATTTACAGGGTATCTGACCAATCAAATCAGCCTGATTGCATTGCTATTGCTGTTGTTGCGTGTCACTAAAATCTTTGCGCGCATATTTTTTACAACTGTCGCCGTTGTCGTCGAACTGCAATTAGACTGCAGTCATTGCAATCGCCGTGCCGACCCCCTCCCCCTCTGGTCATTAGCCCGTACCTCTTTATAACTGTATTCTATGATCAGACCACTTGCTTCTGCACAATCAATGTCGCCAGAACAGTCGGATGAGCTTAGCGGCTTGGCATCAAAATCGTTATCGATAATGTGTGATATCGAGGTTTCATAAGCTAGCTCTCTTTCGCTCCCTCTTTCTGCGCATGTTTGTTTAAAGATAGATGTACTGTGTGCGGGATAGCGAACTGATCGACAGGCGGACTGACTGACTGAATGGCTGATTGACGGCGTCGCCTTGCTTAACAGATGTTGCGCTTATCGGTTCTGTCGCATTTGCTTCGCCTCTTATCGACAGCATTTCCCATGTATTCTCTGTTGTTCTTTTATTGGTTACACTTTACCCGCTAGTAAAATCCAATCTGCAATTCATTGGCAATTGCCGTGCCCGATGCGTCATCGCGTCTCGTAGTGCCCATAGAGCTCCGAACATTTCACAATTGATGTTACTCTCCGATTTGGCCGGCCTATCGGAGTCAGAAACTTGCCGTGGGGGGATTTTCGAGCAAATTCCCTGTAAGTGTCAGCCATACGCGATATATATTGAACTGGATGAGGCATTGCGTGCTTTTATGGTGTCTTGGAAATATTCGTTTATCTATATAAAGATTCTTGATAGAAAAATTGTGATACTATGTATAGAATGAGAGTTATATATAAATTCCATGATTCAGTTGAATTATAAGTATATATGTAGATTGGTCAGATGTAATCTAAAGCTAAATATATGATTCTTAGATTCTCTAGGGATCTAGAGAAATGCATTAGAATTTAAAGTATTTCAGAACATTTTTAACTCAATTTTAATTATTTATTACGATTTGAATTGGAATCAGCTAACTATAGCTCTTAGTGAAGCTCGTCAGACCTTAATTCAATTCTGAACCAGTTCAATCTAACCTCACATATTAGCGCCTGCATCCTAAAGTGATGTGTCATGCTAGTGAATTGAGCTATGTATGTGCATATGTATGTATAAATCGTATATATATTAATGTATATATATATATGTGTAGTCTCTGTTCATCCGTATTGATTTTTGCTGCCACATCAGAAAATGCTGCAAAAGCTGGAGGCAAAAAGCGCTCGTTGTGTCTGTGTGTGTGTATGTGTGTGTACAGGTAGGAAACTTAACGCCCCAGGCACACACATATATACATATATGCATGTATATATTTATATATATATATATATATGGAGCACACTCCATGGCGCAGTAGAAAAGAATTTATCAGAACAACATCAGAAATTCAGAAGAACTTGCGATGAGGCCTCCCCCTCTCGGGCTGGCTGGCTGGCCTGCACATGGCCATGATGTATACATATACATGTATATATCTAGTATATAGAGAGAATCGGCCAAGGCAACAACAACAATGGCAATGTGTAAAAAAAACAACAACAACAACAAAGCAGCAGAAGAGGAGGGAAAAAACACGACGACGTCATCGTCGCTCATGATGTGAACCTAAGCTCAAGGGTGGTCGCAGGGCGCGGAAGGGGGTGGGCATGGGGGTAGGTGTGTGTGTTTGTGTGTGAGTCAGGTGGAAAGGTGGGCAAGTAGAGGTCACATAGAGGGTAGTGGCTGAGAGCTGCTGCGACCTGCTGCTGCTGTTGCTGTTGTTGTTGTTGTTGTTGCTGCTGCTGCTGCTGCTGCTGCTGGTGCTGCTGGGGGTGGTTTGTGACGAGGGTAGTTGCTCTGCTCGAGAAACGAGAGAACCGAAAGCCGAGCCGCTGCCGCTGCCGAGCGTCAGGGAAGGTCGCAGAACAAAATTTCATAGATTTTTTCTTAGAACTTGGGAAAATCCAATTAGAAATGCGCACAGAGGGAAATAATTCACCTGTCAGCCCACACACACACACACAAACACAGAGTGAGTGAGAGAGAGAAAGTAAAAGAGAGAGCACGATGGCTATTATATATAGCAAGTGCGAGCGAGAGCTTTGAGCGGGGGATGGAACTGACAAGGCAAACTGAAACTGACTGAAGGCTTCGCTGCCTGCGGAGGATGAGGCCAGTTGGAATGGGCGGCGGGCGAAGGGCGGAGGGATTTACGGCTGGCAGGTAAATTAATGACAGGCGAGGGTGGCTGCCCAGGCTGCAGCGCAGATAGGCAGGGAGGGACTAGTAGGCGGGGGGGAACTTGAACGGGGAGACGCAGTTGGCGTCGACGCCACGCAGCCAGACGTTAAATGATGGCGCGTCGCATTTTCGAGACTTGCGTCTCACTCTCGCTCGCTCTCTCTGTCTCTGTCTCTGTCTCTTTCTCTTGCTCTGCCTTTGTATATGTGTGTGCAACGGAAATGAGCAAACAGAAATACACAAGAAATAACAAGAGCATGCGAATGGGCTGTGCATGACGAGCAGATATCCTACGGTCAGGAGCAGAACTGGGCAATAAAATAATAATAAGTCTTTAGCTCTTATAAACTAAATCTGAGAGAGCTCTAGAATGTAGTCTCAAGTCTCTGAGTGATGAGTAATTTAGACTGTTTGCTCTAGACTTCGACCGTTGTTCCTAGCTTATATACCCCAGTTGACTCACATACCCCCTGCAGGGTATACTAAAAGCAAAGCCATGAATCTGAAATTCTTGGGCCGCTTTTTGCCTCAAAATCGAATGACATGCGGCTGACGTGAACGCGGCCTGATGAAGTGGCCTCCACAGAGCCCCACTCCCGCCACCCTCAGCCCTGCCGTATCGCGCCCCTGTTTTGTACTCCTGTTTCTTTTTATTCTATTTACCTGAGGGCTGAGGAGCGTTTAGAGCTCGGCAGAGGAGAACTTGCAAATGGGCAGGACATTGTGTTCACTTTTTTGTTGGAATACCCTGCAGGTGTAGCTGCTCGAAATGGGGTGTAATTAGGCCCGCGGGCAGCGCTGGACATTCAACTTGGTATATCATAAGCAATATAGGGTATTCTTAAGTCTTGCACGTACTAGCAATGGTATTTGGGTGATTGCGCATTGATTTGGCAGGTGGTTGAAATCGTTAAGTAACCTCCACCCAACCAAAATGGTTAGTCATCAATACGGAAAGGGAAATTGTCATTTGGAGAGCTTCAAATTCAGATTCGGATAAGAGCGCTCCCGCATTCCTGTTAGATTGAATTAAGTCCCAAGGATCCAGATGAGAAAGCTGTGATAGATTGTGGATATGAAAATGGAGAAGTTTAATAATGCTTAAGGAAGACTTTGGAACATATTGTGGAATCCATGGAAAGAGCTCAAGTAGAGGTAGAAATCAGAAGCAAGAAGGATCTAAGGGCTATCCAAGGAAACTTCTTAGGCATCCACTGGATCGAACACCATATGAAGCTCATCATTTTGTACTCAAGCATTGCTCTCATTCTATCTAGACTAGATAGACTAGAGACTGCTTGCAGCAAATGGGAGGACCTCACATCAAATTCAATTGGCTGCTGTTTGGGCTGGACAAACATCCCCAGAAAACATTAGACAGCGAGAAAAGCTCTGGAGTAGCGCCATTTTGTGCACAGGAAGCTGTCAAAGAGCTCTCGGATTTTGCAACCCTCTAAAAAGAGGAAAGCCATAGGAGTGCAGAAATAGCTGTAGCAATAGACACCCCCACCCAGATCAACAAATCAAAGCAAGCAAGAGAGAGAGAGAGAGAAAACGATAGAGAGTGGGCGAGGATGAGGGTGAGGGAGGTCGAGTGCGTCGAGTGGTTGGATTCAGATTTTTGGTTAGCCAATAAGACGAACCTAAGGCCAACAATTTCGCCAGAAGCCAAAGGCAATAAGCATTAATTACACACACAGGTGTAAGAACCGAAATGACAGCTGCTGTGGGTGTTGAGTGTGCGTATGTGTGTGTGTGTGTGTGTGTGTGTGGAGGATACCTCGTTGAGTCGTGCGACACGCAAAAAAGGGCAAAGTCATCGCTGGGGCCGAGCAGCGGCGGATGCAGACACACAGCACACACGACCCGGATGATGAGGAGCCCACAGAGTGCTAGGGGCTGTGCTGTGTGTAGGGCGCAAGGGGGTAGCAACCCTCAACGTACACGTGTCCTTCGCCGTCCTCGTTCACGTTCAGACCACGTCAACGTCTGTCGCTCGGCTTGGCTTGGCTTGGCTTGGTCTGGCTTGGCTTGGCGTATCTGCAAAATACATTTCGAGCTGTAACGGAAAAATCTATTAAATCAACGTTGCTGCGGCAACCAATTGCGGGCAAACGAACGAAACCACCGAAAAACCATCGCGTACAGAGAGAGAGAGAGAGAGAGAGAGAGAGAGAGAGAGAGAGAGTGGGAGAGTGACAAGGGCGAGGGAGGCAGCGCTAGGGGTGGGTTGCCACCCCCATGTTCACTCGCATTGGTCTAAGTAGCGCACAGATACAATTTACAGCTCACATTTCGTATGCAAAAACCCGCCAGCAACAACAAAGAAGGTCCACAACTTTTCAATACCCCGCACTGAATATGAAATGTGTAAAGGGGTATAAGTGGGCGACCATTAAGAACAGCGCCTGTGACTTGGTTTTTCACGCTCAAGAGCTTCAGATCATATTATATCTAGACAGACAAGAGTTGCCTTACTGAATACCTGATCAATCATATGAAGAAGTTCTAGATCTATACATATACAATTTGATATTGGGGTATACACGGATTAGGCAAGAGTTCAGATTCTCATTAACTGAAGCATGCTGCGTCGAAGCAATCTATAGAGATTATAGAGAGAGAGAGAGAGAGAGAGAGAGAGAGAGAGAGAGAGAGAGAGAGAGAGAGAGAGAGTAGAGTTAGGCCCATCAAATCTGATATGCAGATGCGTCTAAGGTCTTTGCAGGTGGGAATGTTTTCATTTCTTTAATAACTCTCATCATATATCATATCATATTTAATATGAAAGCTCTCTCTTTCTCTCTCTCTCTCTCTATCTCTCTCTCTCTCTCTTTATTACTCTCTACTTCTTTCTCTAACTCCCCCTCTCGCTCTCCTTTAGAAGCAAACTTGATTTACCGTAGGGTATCTGTTGGTCGTGCATTGCCTTTACACATTTGCACATTTGCTGCACGGCAGCCGCTGGGGTGCATTGTGGTGCTGGTTGGAGCGGGCGGTGGGCGGGTTTTAGCGAGCGCAACGGCAATCGTCAGATACATTTCGCTCGAATTTATCGCTGCTGTAACTTGGACCTCAATTTCACTTTGTGTGTGTGTGTGTGTGTGTGTGTGCGTGCGTTGGATAACTTTTGTAAAGCAGGAAATTGTCGCATAGGAACACCCCAACTGCACCGAGTGGAAGAGCAAGAGAGAGAGAGAGAGAGAGAGAGAAGAGAAGAAGAGAGAGAGGACGACAGCGTGGTGCAGCCAACACCCAGTCACCCACTCAGCGGCCTCTGCACATCCCTGCAGCTAGACGGATATGTTAAGCATGTCAAGATGGTAGCCAGAGGATTAAAGCCAGCTCACAGAGAGAGAGAGGGAGAGAGAGAGAGAGAGAGGGAGAGAGAGTGAGAGTCCTATGATAGGCCATTCAAAAGTGCAAAGTTTCCCCAGTATTTGGTTGCAATTGCGGGGCTCAGACTTGACAGAAGATGTTGCCCTCCCGTTAACTCCAATGATCCCTGCAGCCTAATGAAACCCTAAAAGGATATAGCTTATGAGCAAAGGAAACCAATGCGGAAGCTTGCTGTAGCTCTCTCACGGTCAGAATAGGAACTTGATGGATGATAACCCAGCCAACTTCCTTAGAATCCTGATGTACCAACTCTTAGCTTAGTTTGCTTTGATGCAACCAATCGATATATGCGCCTGATGCAATCTAGTCTATGCGTCTAACCATTGCCCATGACCATTTAGCTGCAGCTCCAACTGCAGTTGCGAAACAACTTTGGCTAACGTTCACGATCCTTGAAGCAGCTGCCACAAATCCTTAAGAAAACCCCCAATGTGCGAATGGGGTTTGGGGCGCGGAGCATTGACTGCATTGCTATGCAAATTTTTCGTGGCAAGACCACAAAATAGCTTAGGAGCTCGCTGGGGTAGCGTCGCAACCAGTTGCAGTTACACATTTTTTTTTTTTTTGGGGTCATGTTTTGTGGACAGCAGCTGAGGGACGTAAATCATGTCGGAGGGGGCCCATTGGGCTTTTACACTTGGTCATAGTGTGGTGTGTGTGTGTGTGTGGGTGTGTGTGTGCTTTACATAACAGATACATATAGATATAGATGTGTGTAGGGGTGTCCGAAGTGCAGGGGAAAAGCCTTGAATTGCATGCCAACCAAATAGAGCCAAGCCGTAGCTGCCGTAGCCCCAAACCCAGCTGGTCAAAGGGCAGCGACAATCATCATTACTCATATGGCCCAAAAGTCCCATCATAAAGAAGTCATGGACTGTACGTCACTGTCAGAGCGTGTGTGTGTCTACGTGTGTGTGTGTGTTTGGTTAACACTCTCCAAGGACTCGCCTAATGAGCATGTCCATGTCCACAGCCAGATAATCAGCGGTCACAGCGCTCTCGGGTGACCAGGACTTTGGAGTTTCAGCTGAACGGGAAGCGGCTGCTGATGTGGAGCCTCATTAGCTGCCAGCCAACTAAGTGCACTTGAAGGCACACATACATGACAATATACACGCATACATTTGCGCATGCATGTATGTATGTGAGCCAGCCCTGGCGCCGAGCTTACATTGGGCCAGGTGGTTGGAATCGTGCGTCGCTTTTATGGCGCTTTGTCTTTCTTCCTCTCTCTCTCTCTCTCTATCTCTCTCTGCTGCTGTGATGCCTACTCCACACTTCAATTGTAGCTCCAACGTTGACTCCGCTCGCACCCTCTAGCACATTTAATTTTGAGGATTATTCATGGTCGCTGGTTCCGCGTTGTAAGCTCCAAAAGTTGCCAACTCGCTTCCTTGCCAACGCGGCTCTCTCACTCACACTCACTCTCTCTCCCTCTCTCTCTGTGTTTTAGTAAGGTGTGTCATTGACACTCGCCTGGACAGCGGCTGACTGAATGCCTGAATGCCTGGCTGGCTGCGCTGGGTGCGGCATGCAACCTCCCTCTGGACAGCATCTGCCTGGCTAAGCGCTCTTAACTTTTTATTTTTGGCTATTGATTTTCCTTGCCCTGGACGCACGCGATCAAAAAAAATAAAATAAAATAAAAACATAAAGCCCAACACACGCATGGCTCGCACCCCAGCTATGTAGCTGGCCAGCGTCTGCTGCCCCCTTTCGTTGCTCTGGACGTCAGCAGCACCGTCTTGGCGTTGCTCTGGTCTCGCTGTGCACTCGAACGTAACGAACAAAACTGGGCAAGCGGCTTGCTGGCTGTGCAGATGAACGTGCTCCTCGGACAGCTCTCGACTTAACTAACTCCAATGTCAGCTCTGACCCCGAGCTGGGCATGGGCATAGGATTATCATATTTTGATCTCGAAATTAGCTGGCAAACTTTGTTATGGAGCCAAGAGTACGGCGTATCAAACTGGAGTAGGAATTGTATTTATGCTAAACTAATGCTTGATAGCATTTTTTCATGCTGATGTAACTTTTGCATCTAAGAGATACTTTTGCAAATGAAAGATACTTTTGGTTTCTTGAAGAGACATAAGTATTCTTAAAGAAACTTTTGTATTCATAAAGATGATTTTGCGCCTGAACGCCTGAATTTGTAGCCCTAAAGATATTTTTGTAGTTAAGAAATATTTTCGTTTTTTATTAAATATTATTTTTGTGAGCTAAATATATTTTTGTATCTTAAAAACTAAGTTAAGCATTGCAGCTCAAAACTTACTTAATATATCTTAGATTAAGATTTGATGAACTCTACTGAATTGTTAATTATATTGTAAAGATACTTTTGTATCTAAAAGATACATTTTATTTTATGTAGACACATATAGCAACATATAGATGAATAGAAGACCCGCCAATAAATTCGAACTCTATTTAAAACTGAGCTTATGAGCTGCATAAACTCATAGGCACCATCACATCTGGAAGATTCTACTGCATTTCATATCATTTTGCGTATCTTTGAGATACATTCATAATTTTCAGATTATCGACTACTTGAATGAGACAAGTTAATTTCATAGACACATTTTTATGATCTTTTACTATAGTCTTACATTGTCTTTCGCTGGATAGACTATAGATGCAATTGTCGCTAAAAGATACTTTTGTATCTCAGTGATACTCGTTGCCAAACAGAGCTGCAAACAACTCCCCAAACATGTCACAAAGTCACACAGATCATGCGCTCAGCCAATCGCATCGAAGATGAAAGATGGAATCCAATAAAAGCAGTCGCCAAAGATGAAGTCCACGATATGCCGAGCGGCTAATGGCTGCTGGCCCCCCAATTCCACTCAGCCTCCCCAGCCAGAGGCAGCAGCATAAAATCACAGCCGCCAGCAGATACATTCACATTCAGTCACAGATACAGATACAGATACAATGTCGTAGACAGATACAAAGCAAAAGAAACGAAAAACAGAACGAGGGAGCCGCTGTGTGTGGAGCGCAGAGGATGGCTGGAGGGGGAGAGGCAGATTGAGAGGCAGGCAGCCGCGCTGACAGAGATTAATGAAGCACTTATGGGCGAACGAGACGCGCGCGCACACTCACACACACACACGCACACAAGAGCGCAGACAAACGGGCGTCGTCTGCTGCCGTCTGTATCTGTGTTTGTCTCTGTATCTCTGGCTGTGCTTGTAGCTGTATCTGGTGGCTGCGCGTTGATCGCGTTGATCATCAGGCAGCAATTCCTGTTGTTGCTGTTGTTGTTGTTGCTGTTGTTTATTTGCTGTTGCTGAGATTTCGACGCCTACATAACACACTCTTACACACACACACACACACACGAATAATTATCAGCATTGTATCTGTAGCTGCTGTGGCAATGGCTGCAGATACACGCAGTCTGAGCTAAGATCAAGGCAAGCTATTTATAGCAACAGCTCGCTCTGCCGCACTGCTTTGCTCTCCCTCTTGCTCGCTCTTACCCGTTCTATCTCTCTCTCTCTCCCTCTCTTGCTCTCTGTGTGTATGATGGCGTTTTGTAGGAGGAGCTGTCGCTCGCCCAGCTACCAAATATAAATATATGCATATACATATATGTATCTTTTGGCCATGCAAATGAGCTGCTAAATCTGCTCTCGCCACTTCTTTTTTTTCACACGCCCACACACACCCACACACACACACCTTGCCCGGTCTATTAATGAATGTCCAGTCGTGGGGCTGCCTTGGGCTCCAGTTGGCGGTCATCTTTGCATTTGCATTTTTTTCAACGTATCCGCATCTGCAATTCGCATTCGCATTCGCATTTGTATCTGTATCTGTATCTTTATGTCTGCTTCTTGTTCCTCTTCTTTGATTTTTTGTGTGCCTCCATCTGCACCGTGTGTAGCTCTTAATTTGCCATTGTCTGGCCGCGAAATTCTGTGAAAAATTCCAGACAGCGATTTTAAGCAAAACAATCTGTGGCTACACTGAGAGAAAAATCTTTGTGCGAAGCTAAAGTAAATCTGATTTTTACTTGTAATATTAACAACTTAATTATCCGCCCAAGATATAAAATACTTTCCTTAACCTGCAACATATATTAACTTCCTCAGAGTTTCTTCAAGTGTATCATCGGATGACTGAGTGTTTCACTAGCTCGTCGAGTATCTCTCTAAAATGTTCTAAGGTTATCAGATAATTTGAGCAAATTGCCAAAGAAGAGGAAGACGAACTTTGCAGAAAACCGGAACAGATATTTGATGAACTCTATTGACAACATTTCTCAGAGAGTTTTTATGGCTTTTGAGCTACAGTTTGATGCGGTTCGCTGGGGTTTATGATATCCTCATTTGCCTTCTGTATCTGTATCTGTATCTGTATCTGTATCTGTATCTGTATCTGTATCTGTATCTGTATCTGTATCTGTATCTGTATCTGTATTGTATCTGTATCTGTATCTGTATCTGTATCTGTATCTGTATCTGTATCTGTATCTGTATCTGTATCTGTATCTGTATCTGTATCTGTATCTGTATCTGTATCTGTATCTGTATCTGTATCTGTATCTGTATCTGTATCTGTATCTGTATCTGTATCTGTATCTGTATCTGTATCTGTATCTGTATCTGTATCTGTATCTGTATCTGTATCTGTATCTGTATCTGTATCTGTATCTGTATCTGTATCTGTATCTGTATCTGTATCTGTATCTGTATCTGTATCTGTATCTGTATCTGTATCTGTATCTGTATCTGTATCTGTATCTGTATCTGTATCTGTATCGTATCTGTATCTGTATCTGTATCTGTATCTGTATCTGTATCTGTATCTGTATCTGTATCTGTATCTGTATCTGTATCTGTATCTGTATCTGTATCTGTATCTGTATCTGTATCTGTATCTGTATCTGTATCTGTATCTGTATCTGTATCTGTATCTGTATCTGTCTCTGTATCTTGAGATTTCACGTGTATCTGCATTTGTATCTGCAGTTCAGGCTTACAGGGAAGCTTGGAGTCAGCGGACGCGACGCCATTTACAAAGCGACAGCGCAGCCAGCGGGAGGAGTAGCCAAGTTAATGTCTGTCAGCAATGAAATGCCTGGAAGATCATCATCATGATGATGAAGATGATGATAATGATGATGACGGTGGTGGTGGTGGTGGTGATGGTGGTGGCGGTGCTGCTGCTGCTGCTGCTGATGTTGATGGTGATGACGACGCAGATGTAGACGCACTGAAAGCAAACGTTACGCTTGGTTAAAGATCATTACCGGCAGCAACAACAAGCGGCAGCAGCAACAGCAACAGCAACAGCAACAATGTCAGCGACAGCGACAACAAACGACAACGGGGCGTCGTCAGCACTGCCAAGGGGCAATGAAAAGAGCCAGACTAAGGCCCAGACCCAGACCCAGAGACTGAGACTGAGACAGAGGCAAGCCAGCAGCGAGCTTAGGCCCAAACGATGACGGCCAACAGCAAATTTATAGATACCCAGTGCAAGTGCAACGAAAGGGTATGCCTAGCATGAAGTATTCCTCATATAAATTTAGGTATGTCCCTAGAATTTTTCAGAGCTGAGGCTTCGAGAAAATATTAGGTAAAGCTCTCAGATGACGTTAGGTTAACATGTTGTAGGGTAACATCTAGTCTATCATCTTGATTGGCTGGCAGTTGCAATTTTTGTGCGCCGCATCCCAAAAACCCAAACGGCGAAATATAAAAATTGAGAAGAGAGTTGAGAGCCAAGAGCCGAGAGCCGAGTGCCGGCCACAATGGAATTGCAGCTAAGCAAAGCTGCACAGCTGACTGACGTTTACCAACACTGCAAATGGCTGTGAGAGGTCGGCGGGCGGTGTGCAAATGGTAAATGGTAACTGGTTAAAAAAAAAAAGAAAATAAATAAAAATGGGCTGCTGTTGACTGCGTCTCTCAACGGCTCAACGATTTTTGACCAAGAGCAAGAGCAAGAGCCAGAGCCAGAGCAAAAGCAGCGCCGACTCGACCTCTTGGCGGGCGGCTGCGACGCAGTCAGGCAGATCAGCGCGCACGCCAGAGTCCACAGACCAGACTTAACAAATATATATGTATATAGTATATAGTCTGCACGTGTGTGTGTGTGTGTTTGTATGTGTGTGTGGAGGCCCCGCATAGACCCCTATAGGTTTTATGGCCCCTGGCACAAGATGACGGATGTTCTCGCTCTCTGGCTGCCATCATTATCTGCAGCTTCTATTTCTCCCTCTACCTCTACCTCTGCCTCTACATTCTACCTCTGTCTCTTGCTCTCGCTGCCTCTGTTTTGCTTTAGCTTTACATTCTGTTTCTCCCATTTCTGTTTTAGAGTCTGGCTCCGTTTTTGTTTTGTTGTTGTTTTTGTTTTTGTTTTACATCAATGATCACTGAACCGTTTACGTTTTTGAACTGTTTCAAGGTCTGCTCCAGTCTGTTTTTTTTTTTTATTCCAGCGTCTTGTGCTTCTTATTTGTCTCTTTCATGCTCTACTCAGAAGTTGAGGGCGAGCATATGCAGCTGTAGTATTTTACTTGATATTATGTAGGGTTAGCCTTTATATACTTTATAGACATTTCGCATGTCGGATCTCGCATCATGGATCTCCCTCAGTCATTTCTACATAGCTCAAGCGCAAGCATTTCACCTGTGAGTGTTGCTCACCTCAGACAGAGTATGGTGCAGTCGTTGAGACCCGACTTCTTGTCTTCTTGAGTTCCTCTCCTCCGCTGCTCTGCTGTTCCGCTGTTGTTCTGTTGAGCGCACTCTTCTAATTTTCTGTTCATACACAGTTGCTGCCGTTGCTGCCTCTCTATGCGCTTCTCAGCCGCTAAACTGAAACTTTCTTTCGCATTGGAAAGTGCCATTTGCTGAACCGTGTTAAACTGTGCTAAACGACGCTCCAAAGTTCAGTTGGGGCCGCCTTTTCTGATTGATTAGCGGTTCGATGGGTGGGTGGCTCCATTGACCACTCGCTGCGGTGGGTGGTTGCTTGCGGCCGAGTGGCAAGTGCAGCAGCTGCCACTTGCAGCAGCAGCAGCAGCAGCAATGCCAGCAGCAGCAACAGCAGCTGCCACAGACGCAGCTAGTTACCCCCGCAATGTTGCTGTTACAATTGTTGTTGCGGCAGGTGTTGCAACATCGTCGCCCCTGCCTCTCGCTCTCCCGCTCTCCCTCTCGCTCTCTCTTTCTCCCTCACTCGCTCTGCCCCTGTCTCAGCCGTTCCCTCCTCGGACTCGTGCTCATATTTGTTATAATAGTTCGTCTCCCCTCGCCGTCCACTCCTCGGACTGCGACGTCTTCGTCTCACGTGCATTTCACATGGCATGCGATCACGAATTTAATGAGCGGCAACGTAATTGCTTCTTAATGGAAATTGGGCAGAAGGAAACTGGCCACAGAAATGAAAATGAAAACGAAAATGTGTAGGAAAATGTGTAGGAAACTGTGCAAAGCGGTTGCAATAGCCAGCTGGGCAGCCACGATCTAACGACAATTTCACAAGGAATTTGTCAGCTAAACTGAAAATGAACTGAAAACGCCACCAGAAAAGCCAGCTCAAAGCTTATTATTGAGCAAATATTTATTAATTATTTTATTAAGAATATTGGCGAATATATAGTTGACTATGAACAATTAAGAAATATATATATACATATACTATGTAGCCTAAAGGAAACAAGCTTTATGGGTTATGGTTATGCTTATGGGCAGACGGCAAAGCTTTTGTTTTCTCTATAGCTTATCCTCATGGTAAAGCTCATATAGCCTCATTGCAAGTTTCATGGTAAATTCACTCATTTTTCCAGAACTAAAAACCGTTCAATTGTTTTTAAATCAATTCACTTGGTAAATTTTAAAGAAATCCTCATGCTTAGGCTCATGTTAAAGTTTCTTCTGCACTGTTGCCAAGCTAAAGTACTGAGAATGATAAATTTGCTTTATTTTACGTTAAGAAACCCTCATGGTAAACCTCATTGTAAGTAACTAGAGTAAGCGTAAGTATATTTATCAAAATTAGCAATCTTCATTTTAAAATTCATGGTAAATTGAATGCCATAGCTATAACCAGAAAAGCCTTTCTGATAAATCTCGGCCTAAAACTGATGTTAAAACTAATCGATTACAAAGTAAATGCCATACGAATTGATTAGATCAAAGTGAATGCATTTAGCCAAGTTCATGGCAAGAATCAACCAAAAGCTCATGTTAAATGATTGAACTTTGCTATTGACAGTGAGAACGTTTGATGAAATATATCTGCTAGGCGAGCAGCGAACGCTATTGAAATACGAGTGTTTTGTGCCCCTTTGTTTTAGCACTTGAGCATTACGCAAGATGTGGTACATGGGGCATATAAGAGACTTGTATAACACTCAACTATTTCTGTGTGTAAACAAAGACAAAGTTTGCTTGCAATTGAGGAACTGAGCGGATTCGGATTGGCTGCTCAAAAGCTGCCAGAGTCAGGTGTGTGGCACATATAATGTGGCACGTAGCCGCAGATAAGTCCCAAAATTGGGTAACTATTCCAAGTAGGTAGAGAGAACGAGCGGGTGGGAGGGAGGTGGCGACTTGAGAAACGCTTAGACGTTGGCTAGAATCAATTTTTGGTTTGGGGCGTGTTCTAAATTTATGTGTCTGGCTGCTAATGAAATTGAGACATCAAAGAGCAGACAACAGACAGCAGCCAGTAGGGTGCGCGTGGCAATAGGGGCACTCATAACAGCTATTTTATTACTCAATCAGAAATGTACGTAACCAAAGCATATATTGGATTTGAATTTGAATGAATTTGAAACATATGGAAGATACATATATATTATTCTTAATACCTTTGGAGAGCTTTTTCACCTATGCAGGCTGACCTATTTTGACCCATTGACCCATTGACCTTTTTCAGTAGAGTTTCTCATTTGATCTCCTTCCGTTGACATCCTCCTGCTGATCTCTTGCTTTGGACATCCTTCTGTAGACCTCCTGCTGTGGAAATTTTCCTATTAACAGCCTTCTGTAGACCTCCTGCTGTGGACATTCTCCTGTTAACAGCCTTCTGTTAACCTCCTGCTGAAGACCTACTGCTGTAGACCTCCTGCTGTGTACATTCTCCTGATAACAGCCTTCTGTTGAGCTCCTGCTGTAGACATTTTCCTGATAACAGCCTTCTGCTGAGCTCCTGCTGTGGACATTATCATGTTAACAGCCTTCTGCTAACCTACTGCTGTAGACCTTCTGCTGCATACATTCTTCTGTTAACAGCCTTCTGTTGAGCTCCTGCTGTAGACATTCTCCTGATAACAGCCTTCTGCTGATCTCCTGCTGTGGACATTATCCTGTTAACAGCCTTCTGTTAACCTCCTGCTGTAGACCTTCTGCTGCATACATTCTCCTGTTAACAGCCTTCCCTTGAGCTCCTGCTGTAGACATTCTCCTGTTAGCAGCCGCCTGTTAACCTCCTGCTGTAGACAGCTGCCTGTTCATCTCTTCCTTTTACATATTTTCTAGTTCTGCACCTATTGGCCTTTTCATCGGATAACAACTCTCATTTTAGCTTAAAGCTTTTCAGACCTTGAACGAGTATTGAGCAATCGGTCATCCCAACTTAAAAATTTTTATTAGATTTTTTCCAGCGCACGTACGCCAAAAACTAGCCTGGCCGATTACAATCAAGACTCGAGCTACATAAGTACAAATAAATATATATATATATACATATATATAGACAATCGATCGCTTATCGGCACTCAGCTGGGATTACAAACTTCGAATGCCTAATATATGACATTAATAGGGTATACACACACACACACACATGCATATGCATACATATATATATACATAATAGTTGGGCTCGTGCTTTTGCGATAAGCAGAGTGCAGCATGCCTCTGGCAGAGGCGTCGCACAGGCGAGGGCGGGGACGGGACGTTTGGGGCGGTGGACTCAATCGAAAAAAGGGGGTTCGTTGCAATTGCGAAAAACATTGAAAATTGAATTTCAACACGTCTTCCTGTCTTGACCAATTACGTAATGCCTTAAACCTGACGTGCGGCAGCTCAGTTTCAGATAACTCGCAACTGGAACAGCTCTGAGTGAGCCAATGTGTGCTGTCTTGCCTGGAAGAGTCTTTCAAATGAAAAACGTTTAGTCTACAGCAGATTTATTAAGAATTTATACACCCACATGGTTGACTGAAGCTTCGATACTCTGTGAGCTATGTTGAAAATCGATTCTTATCGGCATCGTGAAAGACTTGGAAAGGAATTGATTCAAGATTAAGACAGTTCTAGATCGAGTTGAGCTTTCAACTTGGTCAGGTATCTTGAACCAGCTGTAGATATGTAAAAATATGCCTAATGCTATTTTATGCATGTCATCAAATATACCCTATATTGCAATAAGCAATAGCCTCAGTTTATTATTTAGAATGCAACTTTTCCAAATTGGATTCCAATTGGACATCAATTCGCTGGGATTGAGAAACGAAGCACGCTCTGTCTCGCTTACACTTTTTCCTTTTAAACACACACGCACACACACACACACACTCACCTTAAGTGGAACACAGCAGGCGAGCAGTCTGCCAGATTAGAGCGTTATGCTAATACTTCTATATATATTTACAATATATATTTATATATGTATGTACGTATACAGGTGCTCCACTGTAGAGTTAACGGTAATGCTATCAGCAAATAATTTCATTGATTACTCGCACACACACACACACACATAGGCACACATACTCATTTGTTTTAGAATCTTGCGCAAGATGTGCGTCCAGCTGAAAAAGTACAGTTGCGTTTCGACTTTCGTGCATACCCTAACCTCACCTGATCCACATCTGTAAATTGAAACCGAAAGCAATATGGAATGAATGCACTAACAAGAGGTATTCGAGTTATACGAAGTGACATGATTAGCTGATTGATTGACGATTGATGATTGAGCTAAAGCTCTGCTGTACTGTTTAAGCTTAAATTGTTATTCTAGCAAATTTCATTAATAACCTCTCTATGCGAATCTCATCATGCGATGATTGAGATGTACAGTATAAGTCGTTAGTAGAGGCCTTACTGTAGTTGTCAATATCACTTGAAGCTAAAGTAGCATAAGGAATACATTTTATTAAGCGCCTCTCTATGCGAATCTCATGAGGTATATTACAGGGCAATTGCCTTGTTAGAGCATTTACTGTGCGTATTGTCTCGCCGAGCGCGTATTCCTCTCGATTCCATAGACCCCCGTCTGTCTGATAAATAATCGCTCGTTTGCTTCTATAATTGTGTCTATCAAAAAAAAAAAAAAAGAACCCAAAGAAGAAGCAGCAACCCAATATCAAAATATCAAATACCAGAAGCCAATGGAACAGCAGCTGAGAAATCACACCTCAGCTCTCGCTGTGTGTGTTTGTGTGTGTGTTTGTGTGTGTGTGTGCTCTCACGTGGGTGCACTGCCACGCCCAGCCACAACAGCCTCTGCGACAGCAGCAGTTGCTGCGCAGCTTCGATAATCTTGTGACTTGGCGGAGGCGGAGGTGAAGGCGTGGCAGCGCCAGAGGCGCTGAGGGGGCCGGTGCCTGTCGTCAGGCATTCGACGGTCGATTAGATAAGCGCCGCACATCAAAGGCGACAGAGCGCTGGAGCAACTGCAATAGCTACAACAACAGCTGATAGTAGTTGAACTAAGAGATACCCTGTTCGGTGGGCTTTAGAAGCAGCTAACTGAAAGCAGAGCTAGATTAGATTAGCATGATCCGAAATTCGCAGTGGAAAGTGCTTCACTTGTTCAATAAGATATACATACCGGATGGTGCGCTTGCCGTGCAACCAATATACCCTATTTGTTCATTTTCAATATATACAGGGTATCAGGTGGCAGCAGCAGCCGTTCAATGATTTGTCTTCAGATAAGCGACAAAGGAGTCACACAAATTAACGCTGACCAAAAGCGACTACCCCCCTCCCCTCAGCACCCCTTTGACCCCCTTTGACCCCACCAACTGCATTTTGGCAAGTGAAAAGTGAGCAGCAGCAACAATTGCGCGTGGCTGTTGCTGCCGTTGTTACGCGACAGCAGCAGCAGCAGCAGCAGCAGCTACACGTACTTGCAGATACAGATACACATACAGACACACACACACACACACACTCACACACTGACATTGAGAGTAAGGGGCAAACATATTTTTAACTATTTATGGTTATTGCGCGTCGTTAGCGTGCTTTATTTTTAAAGTAGACCAAAAAGAGCGACGCCAACAATGACGACGACGACGACGGCGGCGACGTAACGGGCAATGGAAATTGGGAAAATTTGTAAAAATGGCAAATGAAAGTCGTGGAAATTGTGTAGTGCAGCAATTAGGCAAGTCGTCTGGGTCAAGGACAAGAGAGCGAAGGGCGAAGAGAGAGAGAGAGAGAGAGAGAGAGAGAGAGAGAGAGAGAGCGAGAGAGAGAGAAGGAGAGAGAGACATATGGGTCGAGAAATAATCTGAGAGATACAGAAAGAAAGAAGTGATATAAGAGAATTATATATCACATGTATTAAAATCGATTAATTATCGAATAAATAAGTCATACAAAATATGCAAAGTTGATCGACTGTCATCGATTACTCCTATCGATATATGAAGCCAATTGCTGCAATGACATGGAAACTTCGCCTATAATTACTTTAATATAATTCACTATATTTTATATGTAATTATCGGTCATTGATATCGTTATCGATAACTACTAAACATCTAAAAATCGATAAGACACCCTTTTTTCAGATAAAAACTAAATGTAATGTAAAGGAAATTATTTACCGCTAACTGCAAGGCTAAGCTATCGATAATTGCTATCTGCTACTTCTACTATCGATCAGCTTCTTTAAAGCAAATGCTCCAGATATTTGCCACCACTTAAACATATTTATTTATTTTCTATTTTTGGAGTCAACAATTTCCCACTATAATCAACTTTCCCTACAGCTTCATTATGGCCCAGCCCCAAAAGCAACAACATTATCATCTCGCCGTTTTAGAACGAGCTCCAAAAGTACAAAAGTACAAACGGAGAAGAAGCAGTCGAGAAAGGCGAGGCGGAAAACAATGAAAAAGAAAATGTCACTGATAGTTAATTAAAAAACAATTTAAACAAATTAGAGTTGAAGATGGAGACAAGCATAAACAGCATGAATAAAACAAGCGACAGCAGTGACAGGGACAGACAAAGAAATGTATGCGAGAGCGAGTGAGAGAGAGGGCCAAAAGATGACTCCGAAAATAATATGTAAAAGGTATTAACAAAACGTAAAACGCAAAAACCCGTAAAGCTGGCGACGAAAATTTTAACAAATTTTCCAAAAAAAAAAAAAAGAAAAAGAGAAAAACAAAAAAAAGTCAAATAAAACAAAACAAGCAGCAGCAGCAGCAGCGACAACAAAAAGCCGCCACACGCTCATTACAATTCAATTGAAGTAGCGACAGCGACAGCGACGCTGCTGTTGACGTCGACGTCGGCAAACTGACGACGACAACGACGCGTCATGAGGCGCAGACACGTTCAACGACTTTGCCGAAGAAAACCCAAACAGCAGCAACAACAACAACAACTACTCAGGTGTAATCAAAGCGCATAGTCAGCCGCCGCAGCAGCAGCAGCAGCAAGCAGCAGTAGAGAGCGCAGAGAGCGCAAGAGAGCGCACGTCGCACACTAGCGCAACCCGCACACAGATAAGCCACATAGATACGACGCTGAGAGCACGCTTGAGAGCGAGCGCGAGCACTTCGTGCACATGCATGAGAGCGACAGCGCTGCCGGCGTCGACGACTGCGTCGTCGCATCTTGCGCAGCAGGAATGCTGATAAATTGCTGCCTGGCAATTGGGTAAAGCGCGCGACGCTGACGTTGTCGCCGCGGTTGCTGCTGCTGTCGCTGATTTTACTATTGCTGCTGCCGCTGCCACTGCTGCTGCTGCTGCTGCTGCTGCTCTGTTTCCTTCTCATTTCGTTTTGTGTTTGCTTCCTTTGACCGTTGAGATTTGTTCTCTGGGCTAGGCGGCAGAGCAGCCTGCTGTGTGTGTCTCTCTCGCTGTGTATGTGTGCGTGTGTGTGTGTACGTGTGTGAGCCAACCACAGCAGCCTCTCGGCTGCTGCTATCTCTGTCTTGGCGGCTGCTGCTGCGCAGGACCGACCATTTACAGAGCGTTATATGCTATGTGCGCGTGTGTGTGTGCATGCGTGGATGTGTGTGTGTGTGTGTATACATCTCTGCCAGCGCCGCGTGACTTGCGTTTTTGTGATTCGTTTGCTCTTTGACGCTGCTCTTGGCCTCTGCTCAGCTCAGCTCTGCGCATTGATTTTTCTGCCCGGCCAGATACACAGCATAATGTGCGATTAGTCATTGCTCATGCTATGTGTACATAAGTCTCTCTGTCTCTATGTGTATGTGTGAGTGTGTACATATATACAGTTGTATTCACCTATGTTTGTTTGTATGCATTTGTGTATGTAACGCACACGCCCGCATTTAGTCAACGAACCACAAAACAGACGCAGCCGCAGCCACAGCCACAGCCGCAGCCACAGCTGCAGATACATTTTATCGATTTCGTTGTTGTTGCTGCATCCAGCAGCAGGTTGTTGTTGCTGTTGTTGTCAGATGAAATCATGCGGGCAACCAACTGGCCAATGACAGCAGCAGCAGCAGCAGCAGCAGCAGCAGCAGCAGCAGCAACAACAACAACGCCCGCAGAGATGGGCTGCCTTTCATTGCTGTGGAAGGGATTGGGGTTAGCTTTGGGTGCTGCCTCATCCACCCCTATGCCAGTTAGCCCCCTTCCCCACCCCCCCCCCCCCCCCCCTACCGTCTACCGTCCGCCCATCGGGCAGAGCTCACTGTTTTGGTTTGTTATGTACAATTCTCATGGTTTTCGGTTGCCAGGCAACACTTGTGTATCTGTATCTGCAAGATACACACACATACACACTGACGCACGCACACACACACACATTGATACGAAAGCAACCCCCAGACAAAACGATGTTATCCCCATTTTTGGTGCACCCACCCACAGCCCACATTTGTCGCTCTAGCTACTCTTCTTCAGTTGGTCAGGCTGTGCACGGCAGGCGAAAGAGACGGAGCTAGACAGATTGGGATAGAGAGATAGAGATGCAGATAGAGCAAGAGCGCAAATGATACACTATGCAACATGAAGTGAACTCCATTGGCAGCTTACGAAAAAAATATCTATTTGTAATGATTTACTAGCATCAGTCGGTATATTATATGTGTATGTATGTATGCATATACCTATACAGTAGTTACTCGCTACAAACAATGCAGGGATTCGATGCAGCTTCCAGCGGTTTTATTATTTTTTACATCTAACGATTTGTTGTACTTATATAACTGTATGTTTTAGTCTTTTTAAGCGTAATAACTAAGTACTAAACCATAAAAGCTAAGCACAGCATTAATTCCTAGTTTTAATTTGACTGCAAGAATATATAGGCAAATATACACATATACATATGTATAAAATACATATACATACTTTGATCCCTTAACTCTTGATACCATGAGATTCGCATACCTAAGGAGAAGAAGGGCGTAAAGGAAATACAAAGAAATTTACTATACATACATATGTATGTATATGATATCTTTATATATCTAAGAACTTTTCCAGCTTTGTCGCTTAGTGTACAAATCAATATGGCTACAGACCAAAGCAGTTATGATGGACAGCTGGGTCGTTCGGATGTCGAGGCTTCTCTGCTCTGGCTCTGTCTCCTTCCATTCGTCCGTTCGTCTCTGTCCGTCTCTGGAGGCAATGCTTATAAATTATGCGTGAGGTTTTTATTGATTCAGGATATAGAAATATGCCACAGCGATGGGCAATGCACTGGGCTGGACGGTGGACAGTGGACACTGGACAATGGACACTGGAAGATGGGTGCTAGGTGTTGGGTGGTGGGCGTTGAACGGTGGGTGTGGCAGGAATATGAAACATGGCCTAATGCGAAAACAATTGGACAATTACATAATGAGTTTAACTGGAAACAATTTACGAGCCAAATGCTCGGACGAGCATTAGCCAAAGCGCGCACACACACATGCACAAGATAGCGTCATTTGGTCAAAAAGATGAGACAAAAGTGCAAAGAATGAGAGAGAGAGTGAGAGAGAGAGAGAAAGAGAGACAGAGAGAGAGAGAGAGAGAGAGAGAGAGAGAGAGAGAGAGAGAGAGAGGTCGATAGAAAAAGGCATATATGCTTTTATATACATATATAACTATAGAGACAGATAGGGAGAGAGAGAGATAGAGAGAAGGCGAAGGAGTGACTGAGTAGAAGCATATCTGTCGTAGATAGAGAGGCAAATAGTGGAAATTATTTTGGCACTGATACCAGACGTAATACCTAAATACGTAAATACCTCGAGCTGCCCCCGGTTCGTGAATCATGCGTTGAGTCACAGGAAGTATGATCCCCGAAATATGATCAGCACTCGACTCAGATACACGCATACGTATATAAATACATATATGCATATGTATGTACATCGACTTTGGGAGAGCTAGTTGGCGATATCACGCGCTACGGCTCGATGCCGCTCGATGGGCTTAAAAATCGTTTACAGCGTCTTTAGGGCTAAGGCCCGAAGCAGACAAACAGATACGAGATACTTTTGTTATATTTTCCTGTTTTTTAGGCTTTGCAAGGCTCAACTCTATCTGACGACACACACAAGCTGCGCGTGTGAGTGTGTGTGTGTGTGTGTGTGTGTTATGTAAGTGTATTACAAATAGTGAAATACTGAAACGCCTATCTTGGCCACAGCAATAATATCTGTTATCTGGTCGAGGCCAATAGATCGATAGATCGTGTTCGCTTTATGGCAGCAGCTGCCTCTTACAAACACACAGATAATCGTAGAATACACTGCGCCAAATCGAGCGAGACTTCTTGTTTCGATTTCATGTGTGCTCCGTACTTATCGATTAGATAATCGTATAACTTGTATATATCCATTTCATATTTGATATTTCATTGTCGTTATTTGTGAATTGATCGATTTATCGAAATTTTCATTTGTAACTAAACTGATATACTTATGTACATATATTGATATAAATAGGAGTCGATAGTGCGCTGGTTGTGCGTTTGATATATATCGATTTATAAGAATTATCGATTTACATTAAATTTTTATATACATTTATGCTACACATATATACATATATATTACACATACATATGCATATATATATCACACATTAGTCCTACTATGAAAAATCGATATTTATCGATATCTGAATCGATATGTCTGTTCATTCTTTTACCGAAATAAATTTATATAAACATTGAATCTGTTACGATTTTGAATGAGTTCAACATCGATATTTATCGATATTCAATATCCTATACTAAATAGTGGAGCACTTCGTAGAGATAAACATACAAACATTCGGTACTATTGCGTTGTTTCGATCGTTGTCTGCCTTATTTCTTCCAGTGTAGCATTATAAACTCGCAGTATAAACAAGTGGAAAATAGTGCGGGCGTCATAAAATTGGCAAAAGGCGGGGAGCCCAGAGCAGAGAGCAGCGAGCAGAGAGGGAGCAGCAGATAGACGCAATGACAGAATGCATTAGAAATTGTTTATACAACGTCCCCCATATATCTTGGCCATATAATCGGGCACGTGACACGATTTTGCAGGCCAATCAATTGGGCGCTGCGCGTCTTAAAAGAGAACGCGTAGAGCCAAATAAAATGTGAGCCAATGTGGCAATGGGCAGTGGGCAAACAATAAAGATAAAACCCATGGAGCGGATTCCGGAATCGGACCAAACGATACCGAAATGCGGACCACGAAAGCAACTTCCAAATGCAATTCCCCAGATAGGAAATACACCTACACCGATGTGTGTGTGTGTGTGTGTTTGTGTGTATCGATATATGGGGTCTAAAGTTCGATAGTCTAGTCAATAGATCATTTGTTCAGATCTGCGCACACTGCCTCCGAAACGAACTTAGGGTCGGCGGGTCCAAGGCGGCAAAATTTTGGAACTTCAAGCGTATTTCGAGCAACAGCCCCAAAGACTTATCGCTAATGATGATGGATCGTGAATTTGAGATGATCGATGATTTTGCCAGGCGATAAGCGTAACGGAAACTCGCTCGACGTGCACTCGAACCACCCGCTCGCCCAGACCCGCGAGGCGCTAGGTGAAGGTGTGTCGGGAGTCAAATAGAGCGGGGTTACGCGTGTGTGTGTCTGTGTGTGTGTGCTCTTGAGATTTAAGCCGACAACAGCGCCGAGAAGGAGGAGGTGGAGGAGCAGCAGAGGGCGGAGCAGGGGGCGGAGGCGTAAGGCGATGTTGATGATGGCTGTGCGTCGCCTGATATCAGGGCCAGAATTCGAATTTGTTGCCATTGAGGTTTTTCGGTGTGTTTAACAATAATTTCATATAGATATATACACTTGGCTCAAGAGTCCTATGCATCTGCTATGAACTATGTATATGAGCATGTGAGTAGTATCTCTATATGAAGCAGCTATAGATATTATAGTATCTATTGTATATATAGTATTTATAGTATATATACTATAGAGTATCTATACTATCTGTATCTAGTATCTGCAGTATCTATAGCCTCTATAGTATCTATAGTATATATAGTATATATAGCATCTATAGTATCTATAGTATCTATACTATCTATAGGAATCTATACCATCTATAACATTTATAGTATCTGCAGTATCTATAGTATCTATAGTATCTATAGCATCTTTAGTATCTGTAATATCTATAGCATCTATAGTATCTATAGTATATATAGCATCTACAGTATCTATACTATCTATAGCATCTATAGTATCTGCAGATAGTATCTATAGCATCTTTAGTATCTGTAATATTTATAGCATCTATAGTATCTATAGTATCTATAGTATCTATAGTATCTATAGTATCTATAGTATCTACAGTATCTATAGTATCTATAGTATCTATAGCATTTATAGCATTTACAGTACTATCTATAGGCACCTATACTATTAATAAGATCTATAGTATTTATCATTTTAGGTAACAGATTTGTTATATTTTATTTGTTATACATTTGTTAGAGTATTTAATTCTGACATTCGTGAAATCAATTTATATATATATAAATTTTTTTTTTTTTGTGTGGCTTTTTTAAGAATCAAATTGAATCGCGTCAGCCAGAGACGTTTGCTCACCCGTTATCTATTTATTCTTGATAATGTTACCTACTTACATAAACATACACACGCTCACACACGAGCACCTATACATGTGTACATGGGTGTGTTTCGACTTTGGCTTATTGTCCGATGTTCGATACGATTTGACTTTTGGTTTGATATTGTTACTGCTACAGTTCCCCCTATCGCTGCCTCCCTCTCTGGCTCTCTCTCTTATTCTGGCTCACGCTCTTTCAGTTTCAATGCATCTCACCCGTTCTCTCTCTCTCTCTCTCTCTCTGTCTCGCACTGTCATTCTCTCTATCCTTCTCACTTTTTCTTTCTTTCTTCCTTTCATTTTATTTAACTCTCTCGCCGCCCTTTCTCTATATCTTTCACTATATTTCGTTCGCTTTTAGACTTCACCTTTCTTCTCAATTTGTCCTCCTTTTCAGCTCCTTCTTCTTTTACATGTGCTTTACCATGCATTTGCTACACACTTTTCTCATATTCTCTATTAGTCTCATCCTTAAACGTTAGCTCGCCAGCTTTTTAGCGCGTCTCTTTTTACGCTTACTAAACAGTCTCCTCTTTTGTCTCTGCCCCCGCCCTCTCCTCACATCTGCCCACCGTTCCCCCTACTCCCGCGCTTCATCCCCTCGGTAATTCTCTCATCAGCTTGTTTGCTTAGTCTACGTTTACGTTGTGCTCAATTTTGCGCCCCATGGCAAATCGTGTGACCCAGCTCCTCCTCCAGCTCCAGGCGGCTTTTCTAGCGAGAGCTCGTGCTGCGCTGCTGGCGGCTCTAACGGTTCGGATCGAACCACCGAGCACCACCGGGAACCACCCTCGCACATAGCCACAAACTGATTGAATATTCATGTGTTTGTTGTGTGTGCACCAAATAGTCATGGCAACTATCTAGACTTTTTTTTATGTATCCGTATCTCTATCTGTATCTGTATCTACACACATGTCTCTATCTGTGTGTGGGTGTGGGTATGTGGGTGTGTGTATTCCCTGTGCTAGGGACAACACATCAGGAAACAACAGCAAACACGCGCTCTTAAATGCATCTGCGTGCGTTTATTTTTTACCCGTCCGATTGCATTTCGAGCGCCTTTTGTTTCGCGTTGATTGCATATGCGCATACCCTGTAAATGAGAGAGTTTAAGGATGTAGTAGGGCAAGCCTTTGCTTTGGGCTTGGGAGCATCTGTAGCGTAAGCCACTTCAATTTCTATATATGATATGGATTTTTGATCTAAATATAATCAAGCACAATTTTAGGTAAAATGTCCTAGCTTAGGCAGAACAACTGCTAGTCGTGCATGCCCGCCTAGATCACGTAATTATTATTATTACTTTTTTTTGGTTTTGTTTTGTTTTTTTATCAGACAACTAAAATATTTGCTTACGGCCGAGACTGAAGCTCGAGTCCCAGTTGCCTCAGAGGAAGTGGAAGTGCGCTAAAAAGGGCACATGCAGCCGGCTAAAAGGAGGAGGAGGAGAAGCAGAAAGAGATCGAGCAGGAGGAGGAGGAAGTGTAGGCGAAGCAGTTGCCTGGTTATCTGAGTGGCTGCTGTTGGTGGTTGTCCCTGGCCTGTCCCTTGACATATTCAAATGTAACCGAAACTTGGCGCTCATAGCCGAGCAGAGGAATATCCGTTGTATCTTTTATTTGAACTGATTAAACTGTTGACACAGCGACGATTGGTGACGATGACGACGATGACGATGACGCTGACGCTGACAACGACAAAGATGCCCTTCGAGACTAGCACACACACACACACACACACAGAGGCACACGCACACCTTGTTGTCTGCCAATCGTTGTTGTTGCTATTGTTGTTGTTGTCACTTTGCCAGGTAATCAATACCCAAATGCCACGCAACCCACCTCTATTTGCTTTCAGATGAGTTTCGGTTTTTGTTTTTGGGGTATTTTACTTTTTTGGGCGAGCTTTGCAACTGGCAACAGTCTTGCTCTCGTTAAAGCTAAGACTAAGCTAGAAGGGCTTCCCAATTTGAGTCTTAACTTTGAAACTTTGAAACTTTTACATATGAGTTGGAATGTTCTTATCCTTTGTTTTTCTATTCATTACTTCTCTTTTGCTACTACCTTTCTCTCTTTCATTCCTTTTCATTCTATTCATTATCGATACTTCCTTTATGCTTCCACCTTTCTTTATGCATTCTCCCTTCATTATTCTTTTTTGTTTTCTTCATTCTTTCTTCTTATTGTACGCTCTCTTCGACTTCCCTTCTTTTTCCCCATTTCTGTAGTATTTTCAATTCCCTCTTTCTTCTTTCATTTTTAATTAATTTATTTTTTTTTAATTTTTGGTTTCTCTGTTTGCTCTCTCATTTCTAGCTTCATTCTTCATTCATCGTTCTTCATTTTGTGTCCTTCCTTCCTTCACTCTACCCCCTTCCACCTTCCTTTTTCCTGCCTTCTTCCGTTTTTCCTAATTCTTTCACATATTCCTTAGGGTTTCTCTTCCCTTCTTTTCCTTTTCCCCATTTCTGCCTTCGCTTGTCATTCTTCCTTACTTTATTTTTCTAACTTCCTTCTTCGTTTCTCTTTCCTTCCTTCTTCTTTTTCCTTTATCATTGACTTTATTTCTAGCCCTATAGAGTAGGAATTTTAGACTTGAGAAAATAGTCTGATGTCCGTCACTCAATCGATTGCCACGCAAGTAAAGCTCTTCTCCCGGCAGATGCTCTGTAAAATATGACACACTACATGTTACCCTATCCGCCCCTCCACGATGACATTGCATCAGTAGCTCCACAGATACTCTAGAGGCTGTCTATTTATAGCCAAGTATACATGTGCAGCTACTCTTTAGAGCCAGCTGAAGGCTGACTGGAGGTCCTTATAATTATGTAGGCAACTGCGTTTTATAGTTCAACAAACTGAGCAGCAGCAGCAGCAGCGGCAACAGCAGCAGCAGCAGGGAGCATTGATCCTTAGCCTAGCCATAAAGGCAGACAGCCTGACTGACCGGCAGGTCCGGCGTCCTGTGGCAGCAGTTGAATGAACGCCGCCGCAACTGAAACAATGAGGGATGTGTGGATGATGGCAACAGCAGCTTCTTAGCCCCCCTGCCCCTGCCCCAGCCCCTGCCCCTACTGCTACTTTGTACCTGTTTCGCTGTCTCCTTCCTCTGCCGTCTACTTGTTTGGTATTTTTTTTTTTTGCCCTCGCTTCGCTTTCGGTTTTATTATATTTTTTGTTGTTGTTTTTATGCTGTGACGTTCGACACACGTTTTGCATTACACTCGAGCGCACACAGAAGTCTGAAGAGCAACCCCTGGCTAGAGACAATTGGCTGCAGTTGCAGCAAGGTGCATCCTTGCAGCATGATCGTCATCATGAGCATCGGGGCATCATCATTAGGCGCTGCACCTGTCATTGCGGTAGCCGCGGCTCGGTTGCCAGCCTGGCCAGCAAAGATCAAGCGTCAACGGATCATTGTGTGGCATCAAATTACGTTGGCCCCGTTCCTGATCGCAGGTCCTGGAGCCAGCCAGCCAGCCAGCCAGCCAGCCAGCCAGCCAGCCAGCCAGCCAGCCAGCCCCTGACACATTTCACAGAATCGTTGCTGTTTGAGAGCAGAGGGTAGGACGAGCTGAGTAGGGGCCGTTGGATAAAAGTGTTTAATCAAGTGGAAGGCGGCAGTTAAACTGGGACAGCAGGAGAAGCAGTTGCAGTCGCAGTCGCCGTCGCAGTCGCCGGCAATGTAGCAACTCCCTCTGCGACAGTTTCAGTTCCAGTTGGAACTGTTTTGCCCCCGTTCGACGTCCTGTTCACATTTCGTAATATGAGACTCGCATCGGAAGTCGGAAACGTTGCGCTCTTGTAATGCTTGATTGGACTTTGCACTTGGATGCCAGCGACCAGTGGCCAGCGGACAACGAACATTGGACAATGAGGAGTGGAAAAAGGACGACTGCTTCCTCTGTTGGCCCGGCCAGGGAAGCTTTACAAGGCGCATATCCCATGTCACACGCCAGCTGAGGCTGCTCTCCAGGCACTGTCACAGCCTTACAAAACGCTACACTCAAGTCGAGACCCAGCTCAATCGATGATTGACTGTCGAAATGTCAGTTGGATTGTTAAGCCAGAGTTGAGGCATAGACCAAATTCTAGGAGGTAGAGATTAAGTGAAACCCTCTGAGCCACCATGGAAGATTTTTGCCAACATTCCTGAGCTCTACATGAATATCTATTCAAAGGTATACTTTATTCCTAAGTTCTCTAACCGA
This sequence comes from Drosophila arizonae, assembly GCF_054131065.1. Lineage (NCBI taxonomy): Eukaryota > Metazoa > Arthropoda > Insecta > Diptera > Drosophilidae > Drosophila > Drosophila arizonae. The sequence goes on along the minus strand of NC_142927.1, from coordinate 3,924,213 downwards.
TCTTCAGTTGATCAGTCTCGTAGCATCGATTCTGAACTTGCCATCTATGGGTATGTAACTGTAGATGAATTCTTCGATTTGGTTCGCATTGTTGGGCCATCAATCATTGGCTAATTTCTACAATTATCATAATGAAACCACGTTGAATCGCTCATTTTTTTTTTTTTTTTGTTCGGTCTTTTGTTTTTATTTTTTGGGTCAGAATCGTGTGCAGACAACTTTCACGGTCCACCAGTTCGTTGACCATAGTGTCCAACGTCCATGGGCCCATCCGCATACCCATACCCATACCCATAACTATGCACATGCCCCAGCCCCCACCCATACCCATACATATCTATGCATGCTTAATTTCTCCGACTTCGTCTCGCATAATGAATTTATTATTAAACAAATCTCAAACGCGCCACACACACCACAACAAGTACATATAATTTTTTAATAATGCATAGTTTGTCAATAAATTTCTTTTATGATGATGGGGCGACCGTCCAAAAAGCAACTCGACTTTGTCGCCATGTTGGTTTGGGCATCTTTCGAGGGAATACGCACGTCGAACCGATGATGGAATCGATCAGGAATATGAAGTTTTCATCTTATCGAAGTTACATTTGATTTCTACAAATCGAATGAAAGTCTGATCGATAAACACATCGATAATTCGTCAATAATCAACATTGATGATGATTATGATGTACATCATTTTCATTCGCTTCATTCGCAAGAATCATAGTCTAAGCGAGCTCCTAACTCCAGCCTAATATCGATAGTCTTACGAATCGATAAAACTGATCTCGAACAAACATTCAAATCTGAGAGCACTAGCTCTAGCTGAAAAAAAAACCTATAGATCCACCAATTTTTTATTTCCAATACATAATAATAGATATAAATCATAAACACCACATACTCATCGATACTTATCGATGACAGCAGGAGTTAGAGAATACGCCTCGTCGTTGTATTGAGCAAATCGCTTTCCATTCTGGTTTTCTCGATGCGCTGCTGAGAGACGCGTCGGGCACGATTTCCAAATACATTAACATTGCGATGGGTGCACGATGGGCATGGGTCTGGGGTCTGGGGTCTGCTGGTCTGCTGGTCTGTGAGTCTCGGGTCCGGGGTCTGCGGGTCGCGGGTCCGAGCTCTGTCGATCCGCAATTCACGATCGACAATGGCTGCTATGGCTATGGCTATGGCTATGGCTGCTGGCCGCCGGTCTTCAAACGCCGCGCCAAATACGAAATCACATCCAAAAGACAACAACAACAACAGCAGCAACAAACAAACAAACTCAGCTCGTTAAAGAGCAACAACAGCAACAACAATTCGAATCTTACGGCTCAATAAAAGAAAATGTGCGGCAACGTTTATGGTCGTGCCCCCGGGGGCCCCCTAACTTGGTGATTCTTCATTAAAGATTCATGATGTGTGTTTTCTTTCCATCGAACGTACGCCATATGCCAAGCGGCGGGCCCAAACGCTGGCCATTAACCAACAGCTCCAACAGCTCCAACTGCAACCACTTGACGGTCTCCAAAGCCGATTCGTTGGCTGCTGCTGCGGCCGTTGCTGCTGCGCCGCCAATCTTCAATGAGTGATGGCCACTGAGGCAGCCAAAGCCAACCAAAATCAAAAGCCCAAGGCCCAAACGAAGCGCATTCCTCCATAGCAGACTAGACTGCCAAATACCCTGCAAAATACCCTGTAAAATGATCTGTATCTGTATCTGTATCTGTATCTGTATCTGTATCTGTATCTGTATCTGTATCTGTATCTGTATCTGTATCTGTATCTGATCTGTATCTGTATCTGTATCTGTATCTGTATCTGTATCTGTATCTGTATCTGTATCTGTATCTGTATCTGTATCTGTATCTGTATCTGTATCTGTATCTGTATCTGTATCTGTATCTGTATCTGTATCTGTATCTGTATCTGTATCTGTATCTGTATCTGTATTTCTATTTCATTCCGTCTCTAGCATACCCCATTTAATCAACAATGTAGGGTATTTTGAAGGCAGTGACAACGACTTTCTTTTTGACCAAATTGTCGCCGCTGTCAAGATCCAACAATATTCATGCACAAGGGGCAGCCCTTCTATGGACTGGGCCTCTATCTCTGTCTCTGTCTCAGTCTTTCTCTCTGTCGCTCTTTCTCTCCGTGGTTGGGAGTGGGAGCGACAGATAGACAGACAGACAAACTTATGGCCGATGGTCGATGCCTGTTCAATGGCTGTGCAGAGCTCTGCAGAGCGGGCTTTGGCTTTGTCTGATTGGCTTTGGCTGCGAGTTGGAATTGGAATTGGAATTGAAATTGGATGTTGGCACTTGACGCAATAGCCGTGAGGGTGTAATGGAGAGGTGGTGGGGGAAGGGGAAGGGGCCATTGAGACTGAGACTGTGACTGAGACTGAGGCCTCGGGGCCGTTGTAGGCCGTTGGCCTAAAATAATAAGAAAATTTCTATATTAAAATGCTGTGCCATGCCTCAGCCTCGCACGCAGCAGCAACAGCAGCAACGGCTACTAGCAACAGTTGCTGCTGTTGTTGCTGTTGTTGTCCCCACAGTTGTTGCTGTCTTTGGAAATCTTAAGTTAGCTGTGTCGAGATCTTACCTAATTGCCCGCACTGAATATATAATGGATATGATGATAGAGTCCACAGGGTATACGCCACAGCCTATCAGTGCTCTGGTCAAACGGAAGTCGTTAGTGAGCGAGCGCAGGTAGGGCTTGAGTGGTGCTGAATCCTGGGCTAGGCAATGACATCTTTATCGAAGGTCATGGCCTGCATTTCCATGGATTGAACAGGAAGCACTTCCCATCTAGCGATTTTGGCTGCACTTAAGCCCAAAACAAATGTCAGATAAATCGAAACGGAACGGAACGGAAATTCGATTAGCTTCAGACAATTGGCAATTTTGTAAATTTCTCGTTTCATTTGGGTTTCGGTTTTATTTTCTTGTTATTTTCATTTCAGCTCTGCATATTTTAAATGTTCATACAACCTTACAGGAGCCGAGAGCTGACTAGGGAGGGGGGCAGATGGCGGTATCACTGCGTATCTCCATAGGGCAAAGTGACATCGACAGCGACATCGACTCATTTGCATAGATCAGCAGCAGGCGACACGCGATACAATTGACGAAATGATAAGCAGTCGCAGAGCCCATCGATGGGTAACTAGAGATGAGCACGGTGTTGTAAGAGCTTCCATACTTGGAGATCCATACTTGGTTAAGCGAACGATCATACTGCGACTTAGGTGATCTGTGTGTCATGAGATGATTCTCACAAAAGATCGAAAGAGATTAAACAGATATTGTAAATTTTGATCGTGCTGCCTGGCCCATAACAACTTTGTGCAATATGTGGAAGCTTAACTTGGAGATATATAGAGATTTAGAAATTGATTTGTAATTAATTGTGAAGTGTTCCGATTTTTTGTTTAATATTGGATGTGGAATTCGATTCACTTGACGATTTCAGTGCTGGAAAATACTTGAAAATTTTGTCAAGTTTTAATATTAACTTAAGTTGAAATGTGATCTAGCACTCATATAATCTTTAAACGTAATACGTTAGACTTAATTGTCAACGTTTTCTAGAAAAGGTTTTTGAAAATATTTCAAAAATTTAAAATTATTTTGTATGTTAATTTTTTAGTGAATCAGTAATGTTAATTAAAAAAAAAAAAAAAAAAAAAATTAGTTGTAGTATTCAAATAAAAACAAATAGTCAATATTTTATTATTAACATTAAAGACAAAATTATATTATATTAAAAATCGACATTTTGCATGTTAAATCACAAATTCCCATTGTGAGATGTTACGTCTATGTAGTTTCGACACGCGACCATCTCTAATTGTCGCAATTTAGCTACCTCGCAGTCTCAGTCTCTCCCTCTCTCTCTCTCTCTGGCTGAGTAGCTCTTTAGGCCTGAAATCTTTTTTAAATTTGCTCGAATACAATTTGATAGATTTGCTTTTGTTTTTAATTAGAATTTTATTTTTAATTTCCTTGTACGGGTCCAAAATGTGAGCACTACGAAATGTATGCACATATGACATTGCTTGATAGCTGCTTAATATGTATTAATATGTATTGTTCTTTAGTATCTGGTCTTGCCTCTTGCTCCGTCCCCTTCACTCAGTCCCTCTCTTTGCCTCCCTGTCTCTGTCTCTGTTTTTCTTTCTCTCTCTGTTTGCTTCTCTTAGTCCATTCGTCTATCTGCCTATCTTTAGACTCATCAATATTCAACGCATTACAATTGCAATAAGTTGCCACAATCCGATCCAATGCGATCCGTTGAAATCATCAGCCCATCACATACGGATTTTTATGCTGATTTTGACCCAATTGAACCCACCCGAGCCAGCCAGGCCCCATTAATACGCAGCGTAATGCGTCAGCTTAAGTACATTTCGTTGATGTTGTCGTCGATCGCGCTGATCGCCAACGACACGCGACATGTGATCGCACATAAGTGCGTGACAAAATCTGTAGATAGCTTTTAGAAAATCTTCGATAACTAATTAATCAATATCATTTATATACTGATCGTTGCCTAAGCTTCATTCAATGATATTCATGCTGCTGAATAACTAATGATCGCATTATCACTCTTCAGCTGTGAGCCAGTTGCAACTGAATTTGGCATCGAAAGTGTGTTAGAAACCTGAACAGATCTTCAAACAGTCATGCAGTGATCTTCAGTTATGATGTGCTTAAGTCTATCAATCCACGATCAACTAGTTCAATAGTGATCTATACTTGGCTAAGCGCATGATCATGCTGATCTACTATGACTTAAGTGAACTTTATATGTATTATAAGACGATCAACATAGAGGATCAAATGAGATTAATACTTATATATTAAATTTCAATCGTGCTGCCTTCCAGAATTCTTCATTTCTGTTATTTTAAGAATCGATATTCAAAGTTATAAAGTTAATATTATGTTAATGATCAGTGATCTTCAAATTCCAAATTCTATTAGATTTCATTTCATGACAAAGTAAACCATGATCGCATCTACAGAGTCTGATATTTGCATTTGCCCAGCATTTGCCCAGCATCATGCCGTTTTGCCCAAAACTCAATGTTGATCACTATGTAGCCCCTTCACACAAAAAGCGATCTGTGCATATATTTGATATTTGAGTGGCCTAACAGGAACCAACAGGTCATAAAAGCTGTTTTGGCCACGCAATCGGCGTGACATGTGACAAGTTCCGGCCATAATGATGATCAACATCAGACTCAACATCTTTATGATCTTTATGAATATGGAGCATCGCACACACACAGAGAGCGAGCGAGAGTGAGAGAGCGAGAGGGGGGGGGGGGGGGGATAGAGATAAAGCACAACAAAGCTGAAAATGCCGCCAAAGGCAAACAGAACCAAAAAGAGAGAGAGAGAGATAGAGAGAGAGACATAGAGAGTGAGAGACGTAACGGCGTCAAAGCTGGCAGATGAGATATTTAATATTTGCTCAAAAGATGTTGATAGCGCAGTTGCCCAAGTTCTCAGCAAACGAGACCAAAAGGCAGCCGACGCGACGCTGATCCTCACAATCTGATATCAGTGCAACTCCAAATTAGCTGGGCCACCCGTTTAGGCCCAGTTCACGGCGCTGGCTTTGTAGAGCCGCCTGCGTTTTATGACTCAATCATCAAGCAAATATAATGACTGAGTGAGGAAAATGTCACCAGCTACCGGACTCTTTGCCCCTGTGTTTCCCTTCAGTTTATGATTTTTTGCTTTCGGTACTTGTTGCAGCCTTTGACCCTTTGTGATTTGGGTGGTCCAGACAGCTAGAGTGCACTCTCCCTCTCTCTCTATGATTTTCATTCTTTCCTCCTCTCTTTCTCCCTCTCTCATTATCTGGCATTGTCTTTCTCTTGAAACACTCTCGTTTTCGATTTCGCCCCCATTTCGAGCGAATCGCTGCGAATTGGTATGCAAAGTGTGCAGTCCGTCACAGCTACTTGGCTTAATTTGAAGCCGTTTCGTTTAATTGCTGGGCCACATTATGTGACAAGAAGCAGAGCACAGGCCCACTGCCACAGACACGCCCCCTGCCCTCCCAGCGCACACACACACCGCTGCCGCTGCCACCGCTGCCCTCGCCCATCCCCCACACGGCCCACAAACCTTCGTCTTCGTTGATAATACGCCGCGGGGTAAATAACTCATGTAATAAAATGCCAAGAAACATGAACAGCCAAAGACAAAAGGCGCACGCCGAACACTAAAATACGCTTTAAAGAATGCCAATTGATGGATGCATTTTATTTTCTCTCAAGTCTGCTCAGAAAAAAAATGTTCTTAAAGTGCTTGAAAAATAAATAAGAACAAGAATAATTTATTTTAATATAACAGAAATATAATAGATACATGTATGTATAATAGACATATATGTATATGCTTATGTATGTATTTTAAATAGTAAAACAAAATTATTAAATTTACAAAAAGCATATACATATGCATTATTTAAATAAAATTATAAAAAATATTATTTTCCTTTTTTGTATGATTTTATTAATTTTTTTTATTTGACATAAATAATAAATATAAATATAAAAATTTTATAAGTACATAAATTTTTATTTTTTTATTTTTTTATTATAATGTTAAAAATCTTTTTAATTTAACATAAATTAAATATATTATGAAGTAGCTTATTCTAATTTTATTTTAATTAATAATTCAACTTATATTCAATTTTTTAATAAATATTTATATTTATTATAATTTTAGTGTATTTTTTTTAATTTTAAATTTACAAAAATTAATTTATAAACTAGAAGCTTTCATCAAGATTTTTAGATCGTATAACAATATTAAACCTTAACAAATTGATTCAATATTCCCTGACTTATATGTTACATTTGGCATGGTAAAATGCGTAGTACCCCTAATGAAAGTTAGTGTATGTCTGTCAAAGTCAGAGCCGCAAACGTTTTTGATAAAATAATTAAAATAAAATTAATCTCGTCGTTTCCCACGGTCTCACAGCCCATTTGCTCCAGTTTTTCAAAAAACATTCAATGGAGACTGCATGGGGGGCGCACGGGGGGAGGCACCGGGCTTCGAGTTTCCAGATAGTTTTCGAGAGCTATGAAAGACTTACAAGAGCTTTGTGTCGACTATGCGCCAACAATTGGCACAATGATTACAAATTTAATTTTATGCTAATTAGACAAAGCGCCCAGCGTTTACTTCACCTCATTTTCACCAACTCCAATTCAGTTTGGGTTGGTCTCGGGTCTTGTGTCTTGGGTCTAGCGTTTCGATAGCATTTTCCACTTTTCCAATTAGCATGCAGCGTATCGAGTCGTATCGGCCATTTCTACATGGCTAAATAGATACTCAACTGGGTCTATGGGTGGGTTTAGCATTTCGTTATTCGGCTTGGCGGCTGGCAGCTGGCGTCTGGAGGGGGCTCGACTCTTATCGCTCCAGTCTTATGTTTTCTTGTCACTTGGTTTTGCTCCAATTGCTCACAAGATATTCTCATAGCACTTAGCGTATTAATTCCCATATTATGTAGCTAGCAACAATGCTCTCTTAATTGTCAATTACAAGCACACACACATAGATGTCCAGCTGTTTGTATGAGTAGACTTTCCATAAGTTTACCTAGAACTCGACGATAGAAACATAAATCTATCCAGTCATAATTGAAAATCGATTTCAGTGTTTGTATACCCTATATCAATAGACGTAATGGGCATATTATAACAGTGTATATAGATCTCATTCTAAATCGATAAAAATCGATAGATAAAATATTAATATTTCTCGAGATATGCGTAGATACTGAAAGATACTAGGGTAAGCATATTTAGATTATGCATCGCATATAAATCCTCTATGCATCCCATACGGGAGAACTGGAAGCTTGATCTTTAGAATCGATTAATTTCATATCGATTAGATAACAGACAACAAGGGAGAAGCATAGTGGGATCTGCATGCACTTACAGGGTAGATAAGTCGATGCCTTGACGCTCTCATCGCCTCTCACTTGAGAACGGTTGACATCGTTGATCCCACACCTTTTTTTCCTGCGAGTGTTTGGAGAAAAACTATGGAAACCCTATGCTTGCAGATTCGCAGGCAGACTCAGGCGGGCTCCATGCACAGAGAAGTGAAGGAGATGAGCTCGAAAAGAAATACAGCCAGGCTTATCACTGGAGATCAGGTGTCGCTAACTAACCACCAAAAAAAAGATTAAAAATAAAAATCAATACGCAGAGACGATACCAAAAAGAGAAGGCAAAAAAAAAAAGAACTGTGAAACTGGCGACAATAAACGGAAACAATTAGGCACCTGACTTCCTCAGGATGAGCCTCAATGAAACTGAGCACGTTTCAGGTGAAGGGATTCCACATCGCACTGGGATGGGGCGAGGGCAAGGGCAAGGAAGGGCAAGGGATGTAGGGATGGTGTTGATCAGTCAATGCAAACGATCCGGCCAGTCGATCTTCGTCGATCGGCCGACTGTTTGCGTACGATGTGTGGACATTGGACATGAAGATGGCCAACATTGGAGCCGTTGATAAGAGCTGGAGTACGGAGGTTGACAAAATGCGGGCGGGGGACGATCATACGATCATGCATACACAATGTGTATCATATTTCAACGACGGCGACGGCGACGCACCTGATGAGAAAACACAATGAGAGACGCGGTGAAGACCAAGGCAAGAGCAGCTCGTTGGGCAATCACTTGACCTCTTTCAGGATGTTGTTGTTGCTGTGGCTGTTGGTGTTGTTATTGTTGTTGTTGTTGTTGTTGTTACTGTTGCAGCAGCAGCAGCAGCAGCAACGGTACTGGTAAGGTTCAAGTGCGTATCCGAGTGTTGGCATTGCTTGTTGTGCACTCAGATACCCTGTACTCAAGCAGAGTGTATAAAAGTGTAGATGTGTTCAAAAGTCAATATTAGACGAAACCTAGTATTAAGATAATTATTAATTATTTGTATTTTTATTTTGATTTTTTTATTTTATTTCGTTGGATCTCCTGTCTATATATGCAAACTTTTTGCATTCAGTAGATACCCTGTAAATAGTAAAAATATTTATAAAAGACTTATATACACCTCACAAAGGCAATAGTCAAATATGTCATCTGTTACGAAATCTAATTGGTACGCAAAAGCAGGCTGTTAGTATTCTGAGATACCCTGTAGCTTGTCAGATGCTCTTCGGCTGCTGTTAGGTCAACAAATTGTTCACTAGACTCCCTCGGGTGCTGTTCGTATACAGCCTATACATACCAATGCCAATAGCACAATCACTCTGTTTCTTACAGAGGGTATCTCGAAGTCGAGCCCTGCTGATTTGCGAATTCGCAGTTGCTGTGCGATTATGTCACTTTGTCAATGCCGCAACTCCGAATTCGTATCAAAATCTGAATTCGAACGCGAATCCGATACCAAATCTGAGTCCAAATCCGAATCCACATTTAAGTTCGGGTCCGAGTCGGAAACCGAATCCGAATCTGAATCTGAATCCGAATGTGAATGTGAATGTGAATGTCAGTTGGCGTGCGTATTATGAGGGCCATTGATGATCCGGCTGGCATATAAATAAGCCCAAAAACCTCTGCCCCGGAGAAAGGGAGAGCAATAGAGGCCGATGGCATCCTCACGTATTACCCATAAAATACATTTTCGACCGAAATTTGGTTTCTGTTTTGTTTCTGTTGTCATCTTTGTTGGTAGCTGTTTTGCCTCTTTAAGTGATTCCCACGAGACGCTGCCGAGTGTAGGCGGTCGGCACACAGATCTTCAGCTGCGGCCCGTGGCCTCCGGCTGGGCCTAACGCATCGGAATCGGATGCACAGATGATCATCATCCACAAAAGCCAGAGAAACAGCGTGCCATTAGTATGCAGCTCAGGCAACTACTGGCTTGCTGGCCATTAAATTGTTGAGCAGAGACGCAACAGCAGCGACCTCAAAAATGGCAACGGCGACAATCATCAGCGTGCTTATGATGACAATGATAATCACGCTGATCATGATCATCATCATCATCCTCTCCTGGCTCACATCAAGTACCAATTTAATGGCACACACAGACTCACCGACAGATGCCCCCACTCAATTAGTATGCCAAGTGCAGCCCCATCGTTTCAACTTGTCAAAAGGAAATGGCATCACATCGCTCTGCCAGAGGATCAGATGCTGCTCTCTCACTTCATCCATACCCTCTCTTTCTCTCTCTCTCTCTCTCCCTGTCTCTCTCTCTCTCTTTCTCTCTCACAGTCTCGCTCTGTAGGCCTGCCCACGCCCACGGCTTGACTTCTAAGCCAGACTGCGTTTTATGTTTGACACGTTTGACGCTTGGCTTGCTTTAAGTACCTTCAGATCCTCACTGATATATTCTTAATGCATTTCATGATCCAAGAAACGAATAGCTATAAACTCTGCCACGGACCATAAGCAGTTATCCACTGACTTTTAACCAACATTGGACTGATCATCAGCGATCTTTATTATCTAAAGAAAAGCAGGTATGATCACTTCAGATCCATTCGAATATACCCTGAAACGATATTGTGGCTCTTAAATTAAGTGTGATAGAAGATATTTAAGTGATCTTCACTTAACAGCTCGTTTAATTGCTGCATTGCTGATATTGTGCTAGGTCAATGCTCTATGGATCAACCAACTTGAATGGATCCTCACAGATGCTCGATCACTCAACATCATTTTGAACATTTCTACAGATCTTCAGCCCGAAATTCATGCGATTTGATTGGTAAATTAAAATTAGGTAGTTTGAATCATACTTGAGTTCTATAGATCCTCACATATATTCACGATCACTAAACAGATGCTGCTCCATCTTATGCTAAAGCTACAGAGATCATTATTATATGCATTCTCCAGAGATCTCTAGAATAAGAGATCTTTACTCAACTGATCCCCCATGATCTTCAGTGATCATCGTTTGCTATGCTATGCATACGAAAAGCCAACTAAAGGGCTAGGCATATTTTTGGAGTGCTTTGGGCAAGTAGCCAAATACAAAATGCTCAATAGACCGATGATCATCTGAAAGAGCCTATTTAAAATTCTGAGAGCAAATCAGAGACCAGACAAAGGTCTATGGTCTATGGGCAATGCGCAATGGGCAGTGGGTAATGGATAATGGCTTGCCGCCAAAGTGCGGAGAAATTATCAAAGTGAAAGACGGGCCAAGCCACCAGCAAGAAGAAGAAGAAGAAGAAGAGGTAGAAAATGGAGAAGAAGCAGCATGAAGAAAGACAACAGATAAGCATATTGTGTGCCATATGGGTGGGGTGGCGTAGTGGGGCGTACTCTACCAACTTTACCTCTTAAAATGGACTTGGTGTGCGAGACAGAGAGGGTGAGAGGGCGAGAGGGAGAAAGAGAGACAGCGCATATGACAATGCGACAGGAAATGCTCTTTGCCGCGATCAATTTCCATAATTAAACGGACGCAGCTGAAGACATTGGCCACTTGTAGGTTAAATGGGTTTGTTGGCCCCGTCGTTAACAGACTGTCAATGCACACACCAACATATATACACTAGATATATACATATACCTATATATATCTGTATAATATATTAAACAATTGTTAATTGTTAATTGAATTGTCTGCGTTTTACTTTTGCACCATCAGCGCTCTAATAATTTCAACATTGATTCCATTGTATAGATTTTTAATTGAATTAACTTTAAATCAAAGCATTTAGAAGTGTTGATCGCAATATGATTGACTAAGAGATACCCAGCTTGTGTATATTGAAAAACAAAGTGAGTTCCTCAGAAATATTTAGAGGAGGTAGACTAGCTCTAGGGCAGATCTAAGTAATCAACATCAAAGATCCGGGAGAGATATATGAGAATATATTGCTCTCTTAGAGGGTATCTATCGAACTGGCTGTAGGATTTAGCTGACTACCTTGACTTAAGCAGAAGCAGCTCCCAATTTGTCGATTGCTTCGCTGGTTTTCTCAAGGCGATGGCAGTGATTCACCTCGGAAACTGGCAGCTGGAACTGTTGTCCAACACCTCCAATATGCCTCCATGCCAGCTGGGTGGGCGGATGTGCTCGCACAGGCGGTGCGCTTAGACTCAACTCCAAATTGGCATTGCACGCGAGTGCGAATACGAAACGCGTTCAAGGTATCGCCTGCGAATTCTGCGAGAAGCAGGTGAGCTAATGAGAACCTTCGGCTCGACTAATTAGCGGAGCTATTGGCTTAAGATTCTATATGAATATGGCAAATGACTTTGGATTCGGCTTCGACACCGTTGCTGGACCTCGACCCCAAATGCTTGACGGTCAAGCAATGGATTTCATTGCGAATCATCCAAGTGAACAGCTCATGTTTATTTTAATTGATTAAGTTTAGTTTTTGTCATTATCAAAGTAATAGTAACAGTGATTAAGTCAAGGCCATCAGCCATGGGCTAATGCGACAGATCATCGGCAGTCTGGTAGACTTTTAATAGTATAGGAATGCACATCAGTATGAGTAATATAAGTATTAGTATAAGTACTAGTATTAGCATTAATATTAGTATTATACATCTCGACAATATCTTTGAAATCTCCCGCTCTATTCACTCAATGTATCCACATATTGTGGCACCCATCTGCTATCTATCACTATCTATCTATCAGCTACATCTGGTTTTAGAAACATCTGCATAGATACATGTATGCACACACGTATAGAGCGAAAGGCTTAACGATCCGACCATCCCAGCAAATCTAGACAAATGTTGATCTATGATTCGAATCGCAGTCGTTTGTGTGTTCTTGTTACTTATTTTCTTTCTCATTATTGACACTGTGTCCCATTTGCGCCAGTGTTGAGCAATGTGCGTGTGTGCGTGTGTATGTGTGTGTGGGTGTCTCGATAAGCTCATCAAATATTGAAACAACTGAGTCGGGGTCTGCTCTGGTCTCAGCTCTCGGATGGGACACCTGCATGGTGTTATCTCTTATCAGCAGCGTGCCAGAAAGTCAATCGAATTTGTTTGCCTTAACTCGAAACTGAACTCAACTCCAGGCTAATACGCTCTATCTTTCTCTCTTTTCACCTCTCGCTCTCGCTCTCGCTCTCTCTTTCATCTATATATGCATATGTATTCGATTGTGTATTTATCTATCCAGCATGGGGCATCGGCATTGGCATCTCAGTTAAGTCTGTGTGCGTGTGTGTGTATATCTTTATTTGATTTTGCTCAGATCGTGTGAATAAGGCAAAACCGAATTATTTTTATGGTCCGTTATCTTATCGTTATTATAGCTCATATTTATGACACTGTGCAATGCCTTGAGAATTGTTCCGAACGAAAGTGTTGAGCTACAGATACCTCTCTCTGTCTCTCTCTTTCTCTCGTCTCTCTCATTCACACTCTATGTATCTCTCTCGCTCTCTGTTAATCTTTGGCTGCTCTGTGGAGATCCGGACGGATGTGAGCATTACTTTTTATGGATATTTATGTAGGGAACGTGACAGTCGTTGGCTCAAACGAAAAAAAAAAAAACATTTCATGCGATCAAAACAATTCGAAACGAGTTAAAAAAGACTTCGAAGAACTTTTTTCTTCTTCTTCTAAGAGCTCTTACAGGGGTTTTGTTTTTGTTTTTTGTCGAACGCCAGGCGATTTTTAATTTCCAGTGCAGGAAATCCTCATAAGTACACCCTCAGCTCATCTGATAATATGAGAGAGTAGATGAGACAGAGGGAGAGAGAGAGAGTGGAAAACTAACTGTAAGCGATGCCCCGTGTGGCAGCCGATCCAAAGCTCTTCCCACCAGTTCCATTGACATCCGATAACAATATGAAAAAAGTTGAAAAAAAAAATTAATGTTTAGAAGAATACTTTCTAGAATACCCTATATACTACTCTTTAGAATACTCCCTGAAAGCCCCTGAACCTTGAATACCATTCGCAAGACTATAAGAGAGCAAATTATGACAAGTTGTTTCAAGTAAAATATTAGATAAACAGTTTGATTGAAAAATTACGTAATATCTTCATATTCCTCTTGTATCTCACATATCACGATTCGATACTCCGATAATGAAAGTCAATTATATGGAGCTACTTAGTTAGGAGTTACTTACTCAAGAATGAAGATAGAGTAGAAGAAGTATTGAGTAGTTCTATATAGATTCCTCTTTGTATATAGCCTACACACTTACTGTCAAATTCGTAATACCCACCTAGATGCTCTGTCAAACATACATCAAAATTGCTTTCGTCGTGCGACTCTTGATGCATCGTCTTACAGACAATCCCCCCGAGTTATGGAATGGGATGAAGCGTGTGTGGTAATATGAACTCTGGAACCGTAGTCCCCCAAAAAAGAAAGACCTACAAACTGCAACTTCAGCAAAAAACTCAGATATATGAGTTTTGACATATAACTAGTGGAAAGCGTACCAAGGTCAAAAAGTGATAATAATATGAAAATGATCATCAAATATTTATATGATTTACTTTCGGCCTTTCGAATAAACAGTTGCTTGGTTAAATAACATCTATGTATATCAATTTGGGGCTACTCTAATATAAGAAACATCTAGAGGGAGTCACTAAGTTTTAGTAGTGTTTAGAGCTCAATGGTTTTAGGCTTTCCTTTCCCTTTCATATGGCATATATGGAAAGGCATAGAGGTAGACTATAAACAGAGATTATATTGAATATATGGGCAATAAGACCTACAGCTTATTGTAATAATTCCAATATACGTAACATCTGAGCTAATCTAATTCACAGAATGCTTTGGTATTTGAAACAGATATATAGAAACGATCCTTCAATAAGAGTATATGTATATGTAGAGTATATATTATCCAAGTGGTTTGCCTAGGCAAGCCTGAATGCCTTCCATAGAGCTATGTGACTTTCTAAAGAACTCTCAATCTCCATCAATGAAGTATATATACTTTACACTCCCAATAGCTTTAGGAATGATCAAAAAAGTGATCAGTGCTTTGATCACTCTGATCATTCGTAATAGTTGCAATCTTTCTGCTGCAATTGTTGTTTTCGTGCTGCATTTCTTAAGACGAGCACATCGCAATGGAATGAAAAATGAAAAACAAAAAAAAAAAAGCAAAAACAAAAATGGAAAACGAAAATGAAAATGAAAACTCAGTTGAAATCATAATAAAAATCTCGCATAAATGCAACAAATTTGTGGCGCATGCGCAGCCAACAGAAGCGAGCGACGAAGCTGCCAACAGCGCCCCCACCCCCCGCTCCCCGCTCCCAGCCGCCACCCACTGCGGCTGCTCGGCTGCAGCAGCTGCTGCTGTGTAATTAATAAAAACAACAGGCTGTTCAGCTCCGCCTCCCTCTTAGCCGCATTGTTGCCGCCTTCACAGCCGCCGTCGAAGCTTTGCCGCTGGCGATGAGCTAACAGATACCCCGTAGCTATTGGGGCAGCTGCCTAAATGGGGTAGATTAGTTGAGCCAAAGACTCTTAGCCTTTAGTTGAGCGATAACTATCGGCTTTCACATAAGGTCTACTGGGTATAGCTCGGAAAGAGATGCGAGTTAAATAATTCAAATTTGTTATACAATGAGCTAACTATATATCTTCTTCTATATATATCTTCTTGCTATATATATTCCTCTATATATTTTCCTCCTATTCAACCAATAACTCGTATTGAAGTAGCTCAACTTGGACCCGTACTCATGCTGTTTGTGTTTATACAGAGTATCTGTTAGTCGTTCACTCTTGTTTCGGCTGCTGCACTCTTTGTTGTTTTTGTTGTTGTTTTTTTTTTTTTTTGCGCCTTTTAACTGGCATTTGGCGCGCGAGGCGCCGGCACGCGCTGCACCAGCGTTTGTATCTTGCAGATACGAAATTGCATCGCTCTACAGTTTGTTGTTGTTGTTGCTATTACTATTGCTATTGTTGTTGTTGCTGTTGCTGTTAGCGTTTGTTTTTATGATTAACGCTCGTTTCGCTTTATATAATCGCAATCACTGCACATGGGCGCACTGCGCAGCGCCAGCAACAAACATGACGAGCACTCAAATGGGGTATGCACGACCAGCATGATACGCTGTAGCTACAAAGAATAGAAACCGATAGCTAGACTTCTTTATAAATAGATTCACACAGAGACAAAGCTCTAAAGTCGCTTTATCGATAACGATAACGATCAAAAATAATCGATAATCAGTTAGCTTTATGTCACATGCAGACATTTAGTAAGAGACTCGCTTGTTAAATGGAGTACATATAAATTCGTCTCATGCACATACTCAATATACCCATCATCCATGCAGGGTATGCCAACAATTTCATAATTGAAAAGTGGCGCAACTATTTTGGCTGCTCTTTTGGGCTTAACTCCGTCACTTACCATCCATCCATCCATCCATCCATCCATTCATTCATCCCTCCCTCGATCTACTCAACCAACTATCCGTCCGTCCGTCCGTCTGTCCGACCATCTTTTTGGTCTGTCTGTACGTGTTGCATGTTTGATTTCAGTTAATGCAATGCTAAATCTTGTTGCTGCTGTTGTTGTTGTTGTTGTTGCTATTGTAATTAAACCGAAATGCCGCAACTGCAAGTTTAAGAGGAAGTTTACCCAACAAACTGCCCAGTAATGCGTCCATAACTGGAAGTAGACGTTCGACCACTACCGGTTTGTTGGAGTCTGACCAAAGCTGAATACAATAGTGAATATGATCAGCACATGGAAGTAATCGATTGCATCTATACAATTCCTATATAACATCAAATCAATCTGAACTATCTAGTTTTATTTCTTCATCGGAACTACAACAAGATCGGCTTAGATCTTGGCCTATTCCAGCTAGCCATGTATTATTGGATTATTGAGGAATGCTTGCCTCTCCCTCTCTCTCTCTCACCTTTTCTCTCTCTCACAGGTGTTTCTCTCTTGCTCTCTCTCTTTGTCTTATTCTCCTCATCCCTTTCTACCTTTCTCTCTCTCTTTCTCTCTCTGACTTTCTCTTTGTCCTTCCCTTTCCTAATCTCTCTCAGGTTTCACTCTGATCTGACGTAGATCTTTATTAATTCTTATATAGACTAGATTACATTTTCAAAACATAAATCTAACTCTACAAAGTTTTAGATACAAGATACGACTTACACAACATGTAAACAGCTTCCGAGTTGAGTTGATTTATTTGCAAGTAGTTTGGGTACTTTGGGTACATTAGATGCTTTGGCTCCTAAATACTTTTGGGTACTTTGCTGGCTGACCTTCACACTGAGATGGAAATATTATCTCTAAAGTTCCCAGCATTGGCTCAAGTTCAAGCGTTTCGCAAAGGGAAAACACGGACAGAGAGACAGACGTGGAGACAGCGAGACTGACAGATATCTGACACATAATAAAGTTTCTTTGGCATTTCGTTAAATATGTTTTACTTAATACGCTGCGCGCATTGCAGAGCAAACGAGTATATTAGCTTTGCATCAAATTTTCAAACATGCTTGAACTCTGATAAGAGTAAGAGCGCTACTTGATTGAGTTCGACAAGGTTGGTTTTCCTTAAAGTTTTTATCAGGTACATAACTCAGCTTCCACAGCCATCAATGGAATGTTTTTACTATAGTTTCTAGAGCTTTGTAGTTACTGAAAGATTAAAACTGGAATGGTCTTTAAGACGAGTCTAGATCATTCTACATTCGTATAGAATTGGCATAGGCTTGCGATTGAGTGAGATTGAGTTATTTTTGATAGCTTAATACTGATATCCATTAACACTTTGAACAGAGCATTGTAGAGTCAGCCATATCCGCTTTATAGCGCCTTCAAATTTAATATAAAACTACAAATTCCACAGTTGGTTATGTAGTTCCAAACGGGGTATTGGACAGTCGAGTAATACATTTAAAGTCCAGTCTTCGCACGATTCTATAACTGCTTCATTCACATGAGCTAGTTCAATCCGTAAACAGAGCATTGTTCAGTCGTGTAGGGTCGTTTGGCTTTGGCGTCTCGTTCGCGTGGAGCGGTGACAAACCATTGTGAGTTATGGCCAAACGAGACGAGCTACAAGCCGGACAAGTTGGGAGAGTGCTAACGGAAACTGTTTGACCGCCCAGTTGGCCAGTTTCCCAGTTTCGGGGTCAGCTCGGCTAGCTTTCATCTACAATATGTTGGGTATCTTTAAGCGTTATGAGTATCTTTTTATGGCTATAAACGAACGAAACATGTGAGCTGGGAAATGACAAAAACTGAAACCAAAAGAAACAACAACAACAAAACCGCGCAAATGACCAAATGAAAAAACGAGACACCGAGGTGGGTCAAAAGGTGCTGAGAAAGAACCCCAACGAATGATGCTGAAACTTGTTTCATTTCGGGGAGCTGCTCGAGTTGGATGTTGAAATTGCAGCTAAGACATATAGAGACGACACTTACACACACACACACACACACACACACACACACATACACTTAGATACACACATAGCTCTGTTACAGTTTCCAGGTGTCTTTTTGGGCCACTAATTGGACAGCTGTAGCTGACCAGCAAGTTAGCCCAAATCTCAGCACACAATCCATCCAAAGGTCTTTTGACACGCAGCATCTTTGGTGTTGATCTGCGATCGACACGAGCGCTGCTCTACTTACGCCCTTTAGCTAAGGGGTTACGTGACGTCGCCAGGGGTTGTGCGCTCATAAATCAACAAGGCGAAACCCGTTTAGCAGCTTAACCCAAACTGCTTGTCTCTTCGCCTTCTTCTGCTTCTGCTTCTTCTGCTTAGGGTTGTTTTCTGCTCTCCTGTGTTTTTCTTATCCATTTAGCCCTTAGTCTTAAGCCCTTTGCGGCCTGACCAATGTCCCGGCAAAATGATGAACTTTCTAGCTAAAAAAAAAAAAAAAAAAAAAAAAAAAATTAATTGAATATGTTTGCTTTTGAACTCTTGATCTGCATCTTGATCTTGAACCTGATCAGCAGCAAAACATTTCATTAAAAATGTCCTCTCACTCGAGAGTTCAACATCCCCCTGAACTCTAGGGGTTGCTCATCATCATCACAAATTCATTCAAATATGGCAATTTATTGGGTTAGAAAATGTCAGTTTTTAGCTCTTGAGCCATTTGCCCCGGAGCTGGAGAACTATGCGGAATGCTGGACCAATACGATTCGCTCACAGCTAGAAAATGGCGGACAGTTAGTGTAACCTGTAGGTGAAGAACTTTAAAAGGGAATTTAGCTAGGGCAGTAATACACATTGATATAACTAGTTCCAGTAAAATATAATATTTTAGTATGTTTCGTTCTTCTACTCCATACATACTACTACATACATTTCATATGGCTTTACTTAGGGCCTTTTTTCTTTACCTTCTACTTCTTCTACGCAACTGTTTTCTTTGCCACGTTTTGTTTTTCCTTCGCCTTGACCGTTAGAAATTTTGTTGTGTTTTTTATATTAATCCGAAACTTGTCCTGTCTTGCGTTGATCTAATTTTCGGCCCTTTCATTGAACCACGTCCCGTTTCAAGGTGTGGAAATAAAAAGCCGTTACTGCTTAGCACAATGCCCCAGGGCATTTGCCCTTGCCCTTGCCTTTGCCTTCGCCTTAGCATTTGCCTCAGTATTTGCCCTAACTGCCTGTCCAGCGAGCCAGCCAGCGCGAATGTCCTGTATATCCTTATTGCTTGCTGCTTCGCTCAGTCACTGACCTCATTTCGATCGACTGAGCCTTAGCTGCAGAGAGAGACACAGAGAGAGATAGTGAGTGAGAGAGAGAGAGAGAGAGAGAGAGCTGAAAAGAAGAACACGCTACTTCAATAATGCCTGAGGCGGTTTTGAATATGCTTGGGCATAATTTGAATAAGCAAAAAGTAAAAACAAAATCGAGCCAATCTAAAGAGATTGATATCAATGAAATTTATATTAAACACTGCCAGGTACAGGTACAGGTATCTTTCTATCTTTATATCCATTTATATTCGTATATATATATATATATATTTTCAATCTAACTTACATTGTTACTTAAATTATGTTGCACTCCTTCTTCAAGCAGCTCCAATATATCAATTATCATCATCAATCCAGCCAAATATGCTTGATCGATTTTGTCAAAACAAACTCAATATCATATATATGTATGTATATATATAACTATATCCATTTTAGTGCGAGTATCATCTAACCTTACTAATCTATAATTCTGACTTTATGAAAGTATAATAAATAAATATAATTTTGCTTATATTTTATTCAATTATCAATAAAATATATATAAAGTATATATATCCCGATAATACGAAATGATAAAATCAGTTTTTTTTTTTAATTTACACAGAAATTCAAATTATTGAGAATTATTGAAAACGAATTTCTTTCAAGGGGAAACATTTTTTCAATTTATCGCGATTTTCGACTTAGCAGGGTACGAATTATCGATACTCGATTGTATACATATATGTATATTATAACCTTGATACTTTTAGCTTGATTTACAACTTGTACAATAATACCAATAACAAGTGCATCTAAGAACTAATGCAATTTATGTAGTAATAGTTTTTCCTGTTATCTAATCTTAACACTCACCATGAATCAAAATTATGAATTTCTTACCTCAATAGCTATAAAATATGATGTACTTATAGAAGACAAGAGGCATATCTAAGCAGACAGTGAAAAATATTAATAAAATCAATAAACTCCTTTTATAAAATGCAAAAAAAAATCGATGGCAATTCATATAAATTACATATCTACTTATATTCATATACATATATGTTAGATAATAACTCTAGGTAAACCCGATTAGGCAAAAGCGATTTCTTTTATATCTGAAACTAACTAAAACTGAAGGTATATCTAGATATAATACTCTCTATAGCAGCTTAGCTCTAACTAAACTTAGCTAATACAAATTTGAATTCCACTCATATAGAATTTTACTCAATTTCTCATATAATTATACGAACACACACAAAACTCTATAAAACTCTCAGTTCTTATCTAAAAATTAAATAGAAAATCATATACATTTCCGATGGCGAATTGCCCGCATTCATTTGAGTCGCATTTGCAGGGCTGGCTAATCAAGCGAAATTAAGGCGATAAACCAAAGCTAAAATATGTGGACCAAGGTTCAAGCTATCATTAACCCGGGGTAAGGGTCTGTCAGGCTCGCTATCTATAAATTATCATTTTAACGGACACACACACACACACACACACACACGCACGCATACATAGGCGAAAAATTACGCAGTCATAAGACAAATTTTTATAATCAACTAAAGATGCACGGGATCAAATTGTAATACGCATGTTGACCAAGCCTAAAAAAAAAAAAAAAAAGAAACTGGACTTGGGCATGAAATATGAGTTCAGAGACAGAGGCATCGCGGGCACGGGGTGAGAGAGGCTAGGGGGGGCTTGGTCAAGCGTGTAATGCCGAAGGATGTGAGAGAATGCAAGGCGCTGGCAATTTCACAGCAGCAAATGAAGATGATTGACCAAACCCAACTAATATTCAAATGAGGTCGACCGGATCAGTTCCGGGCCAGAGGCCCAGAGCCTTCAAGATCTGGATGAGACCGTAAATTAACAGCCAACTGACCAATGCGAAGTTCCAGCCTGGGCCAAAGGGGTGCAGCGCAGCTCATTACAATGGGAGCAAACAGCAAAGGGCGCCGAGCGAGAGGGTTAGAGTGGGTTAGAGGTGCGCGAGGGTAGGGGGCATAAGACGCATAAATTGCATTGACCCGAGGATGCGAAACCACCCTTCCAGCTGGACAGTGGTCAGCGAGGGACCCTCGCCATGGAATCGCGTCCCGTTTCGGAATAGCTAAAAAGCAACCTAATTTGCATTTGGCGCCTTCTCTCTACGTCTACGTCCATCTATTTATTTTATTGTTTATTTTGCGTCCGGCGATGGGAAAACTTTTCGCCGGCCGTTGGTCAGTTTGAGATCTCAGCTACGAGCTGATCCCATTTCCCTGCCCATTCCAAGCTCTGGGCTAGCTTCAAGTGCGTCGGCCATTGTCTGAGCGCTGGCCTTTGTTATCATATGTCATGTAGGACACTGGGTCTGTGACTGGACCCTGGACCCTGGACCTAGGACCTGGAACCTGGGACACTGCAACCTTCTTCTGGCCTCTCGGCAAACACGTTTTGCCAACCAAATGAGACATATTTCGCGGCAATCAGCGATCAACAGCTGTAGGATCTATCTACCTCTACCTCTGCCTCATTCTCTCTCTCTCTCTATCTCTCTCTCTATCTGTAGCTAAACAGTAATTTTATGGCGCCAAATTGCATTTACTAGAATTTGTTTCTCTTCTCTTCCCTTTTTATATACGAATATTATAGACTATACACATATGTATATAGCCATCTATACACATCAACTCTCTTCCGTTCGTCTCACACCAATTCAGTTCAGTTGGATTTTGGTTGTAGTATTCCTTGGTTTGGTTTGCTTTTTGGGGAATCGTTAACATTGTTGTTGTTGTGGAGTATTACGAGCACCTCTTACTTTTGCTTTCTTATGTGCAACAACGACAGCAGCTCGCCCCGGTATCCTCGGCGCCCGCTCCCCTGGTCGTCTGCTTTCATGGCTTGCACGTGATAATTGCCCGCTTGCATTTATTTTTATATGATTTTCATTGGTTTTTTTGTTCCTCGTTTATCTTGTTTTCATTTTCATTTCAGCTTAAGAAACACATATAAATGCATATATATAAAGATATCAAAGTGCTCTGTAGCGTAAAAAGTTGAGCTGCAAAAATGCGAAGAGGAAGTCGCTTCCTGGTCGCCGTTGTGGGTCTATCGGCTGAGCGGAAGATCCACTTAGCGAAATGCCAGCGAACGTCTGGCACATATATCAGATCCAGGAATTGCAAAACCGCGAGTCCAGACAGACAGACAGACAGACAGACGAACCGCTCAGCTCAGCTCAGCTGCTGTGGCAAATGCAATTATGCCAAAGTCAAAGGTCAAATGCACTCGAAATGCCAGCACCTCGGGGATTAGTTTCTAGATTCACAGATTCTCCCTCTCCCCCCCCCCCCCTCTCTCGCGCTCTCTCTCTCACTCTGTCGTCTACTGCCCCACAGTGCACCGTCCTAATGCCAGGGCGCATTGCCTTTAGCCCGTAGCGCGCTAAAAGTCAAATTTAAGCATGAAAAGTCGCAGCCACCCTCGCTGCTGCACCACCTTGTCTGCCCCTGGCAGTGCCACACCCACTTCCACTGCCATCTCGCACCATCCACACAGCCATACAGCTTAGCATCACGGGTGGGTTTTACGGGCTTGGCCGAGCGGCTTTTTGGGTTTGGCTGTTGGCTTTTCGCTTTTCGCTTCTGCGGCAACTGCGTGAAATGAAGCAATTAACTCTCTGTCAGTTCTTAAAGTTCAGTTCATCAAATATAACAAATGTCCTTAGATTTATCATAAATGATGCTCATTTCGTAGAAATGATATGATGACAATGCTAAGTAGATAATGAGAATAGAAGAGAAGAGAGAAGAGAGAAGAGATTGAGTTTCAGTAATGCTTATATCTTCCATCCTAGTCTTAGAGCCTAGGCTATTTGAGATCCTAGCTAAAATGCTTCGTAGAAAATACTTAGTTTTTGAATATATTTCACGAGCATAGGTAGGGATAAAGCAAATAGAATTATTTACGAAGAGTATTACAAAGCCCATGAATCTAAAGTCTATGAATGATCCATATGATAAATATTGCAACATTCTTGTAATTGTTGTATCACCTCTCTTATATATTCCATAATATATGCATCTGAAATGCGTAGAACAGTTTTGTAAAGTATGCAGAGATAAGAAAGGATATTTTTTATTTTCCTCTGGGGAACACAAGTTCTATATGAAATGTATATACCGTAAGTCTATAGGTATATGCGTCTGGAATGCGTTGAAATGTTTTATACAGTATATGGAGACAGGAAAAGATATACTTTAACTTTCCTCTAAGGAACTCAAGTTCTGTATGAAATGTATATATCGTATGTCTATGGGTATGCTATATATCCAAAGTTTTTGTTTGTGGTTTTTGCATTTCCCACA
This sequence comes from Drosophila arizonae, assembly GCF_054131065.1. Lineage (NCBI taxonomy): Eukaryota > Metazoa > Arthropoda > Insecta > Diptera > Drosophilidae > Drosophila > Drosophila arizonae. The sequence goes on along the minus strand of NC_142927.1, from coordinate 3,900,129 downwards.
TTTTGGGCACTTGATTTTCCCACGAGTCGCTCCGAAACTTATCTTTGAAGCTTTCTTAGGCCCGCATGGCGTAGGAGTAGGAGTTCCCAAGCAGCCAGCTTAGCTGATAAGCTGCTCCCTCCCACTCTCAATTGCCCTCTCTCGCTCTCTCTTTGTCTCTTTCTCTCTCTCTCTCTCTCTCTCTGTCACTCTCTCGTTTTCTCTTCCCTACCGTCTGCTAGTGGATTTTGCCGCCATTTGCGCAGCGAAGCGAAGACAACCGGCAAGACAGTTGAGTCCGCTTGTCCCGCAGTCCCTTGATAAGGCGCAACTGAGACAAGGGCCTTTCGTAACGGCTGCTTGGAAGAGGCAGAGCGAGTGCAACTGCAACTGTGCCACCGCTTGTGGTGGCTTATTTAACTGCGGCAGTTGCAGGAGTCGGCCAGCTGACGCTGGCGCGTTCCAATTGCCCTGATTAGAAGCCTGACCCGTGCACAAATCAACTGGTTCACTCAACCGTTCCTTAGCGTCACGTCTATCAAATGCAGCTCGCAGCAGATGAGCAAGCCACAACTCTCTATCTAGAGTACGCTACGACCCCGACGACGACATTGACTCCAACGCCGAGCCGAGTGCAATTGACCAGCTGCAAGGCGCGCGCCCGTCTTGCCACTTGGCTGGCACTCGAGCTCGACTTCAACTTGGACTCGGACTGAGGCAACATTTTGTCATCTTGATAATTATTAAATGTCATTGCATGTGGAAGCACTCGCTGGCCCCTATCCAAGCCCCTACCTAGCCCCTACCACCCTACGACAGCAAGACGAACACCTGAACGCGCAGATCTTACACTCTGATTTCGTTGATCGTTCGCATTGATCGCTGCAGCTGATAGATGACACACAGAGAGAGAGAGAGAGAGAGAGGGGGACAGAGAGAGAGTGAGTGAGAGGGGGAGCAGAGAAACTGCATCAAGTAGATGTGGCAGAAGATGAAGAAGCAGACAAAGTCAACATCTGTGGCCTGCACTTTTAGGGACAACGGCCAACATAGAGAAGACGAGAAGACGGGAAGACGGGAAGAAGAAGAGGTAGGAAAATAATGTCATGTGGGTTCGACTGCAACAGAAACGGAGGCAGGTACAGGGACAGGAAGAGGGGCACGACCAGTGGCAGGGGACATCGGGGCACCGGGGCACGTGCCCTCTCAAGCGCGAAACGAAACGAAACGAAGCGAATGACTAGCCAAATGGTGAAGATGCCTCAAACGGAGCTGCAGCCAGAGGGCATCAGCCAGGCCCTAAGCCAGTGTCTTAGCCTGTATACCGGCCTCTACCTCTCTCTCTCTTGCTGCCTCGACCTCTACCGCTCCGTCAGTCGCATCCGGGCCAGAGCTCTGTACTAGAGCAGAGCGCCTGTCGTGAGTAGGAGTCGTGTCGATAGTTAACTTGGCTAATTGACTTCGTTATTTAGCCAGCTAAACAGCTTGTATTGCCACAGACTCAAATCCCAGCCTAGCCTAGGTCTGCAGTGTTCAATGAGTAGAAGTAGAAATAGAGATACAGAGAGATATAGATATAGAGATGGAGATATAGACATGGAACAATATAGATGTATAGGTATACAGAGATATATGCATATGGATAGATAGAGAGATAGATACAGAGATATATAGGTATATAGAAATATATATATAGATATATAAAGATAAAGAAATATAGAGAAGAGATATAGAGAAGTATAGTTACATATTCTTTCATTCTTTAGCCCAACTCAGTAATCGATATTTATGATTTTTATACTCATTCACGAAAGTGAAATTAGTATATTGGTTTGTCCGTCTACTTTTTTAATGTAGAGTTCCTTTCCTTTTCGTCTAAGCTTATGACAACTCGCATTGTTGTTCTTCTCATCATCAAATGTCCCAAGACCACAAATATTTCACTTAATACATACTCATCTTCCTTAACTTCTCCATTAAAATGTATGGAGCCTGTCTTAAGTATTTCTAGGGAGAAACTTATGCTTGCACTTCTATAATATTATCGTCACTCTCATTCGCTTTGTCAATTGGGAGCTATTGATAGTATATAGAGATCCGATCAGAGATCCTCTATAGTATATAAGGCTAACATATACATATGCAGCTCGCTTTAGTTAACTTCTGTTTCGCCTTTACTTCCGGCGCTGCGGTTGGCTTCGCTTCAGCTCAGCCGTTACCAACTTCATCAGCATAAACATCATTGTTATTATAACCATCATCGTCATCATCATTCTCATCATCATCATCATCATCCCCATATTCCCTTGTTGACATTAATTACTTTGGACTCCTCGTTCGACAGTCCCGTTTCCACATTCCCGCAGGTTTTTCCCTTATTTTCCTCTACTCGATTACAGCGGGGTTTCTCTTTCTCCTTCTCCTTCTCCTTCTGTTTCAGTTTTTTTTTTTTTTTTATTATTTTTATTTCCTACTAAATTAGATTAAGCAGTCAAGCACATGTCCCGAGTGCCATTCGATTCGAGCCACGCGCTCCTGGAGACAACTCAAGAAGTCTAGGCAGAGGCTTCTCCAAAGGGTTGACAGCAACTGCAGCGGCAAAGGCAACTCCAACTGTTGTCATTCGCTAATAGATTTGGCTATCTTAGTCAAGGTCTGGATCCTTGGGCACCCAACAGCAGGCAAGGCCATCCGGTTTATAGAACGGCTTGATGAAGTGATCATGAGATAATTTCCACATCCGCCAGCTATAATCCATTTGTACACTTAAATAAAGGAAATAAAGCCTAATAGACTCGAATATCAGCTGGCTATAGATTTATTGACTCCAATGATCCTTGAACTCGTAAATGATCTTTGAATAGCTCGGATATTTGATATTGAGATGAACTGTTTAGAAGGCGCTGAAAGATGATAATTTAGACTTAGTTTCAGAATTTAGGGGTAAATATATTCTAGATCTTTATATGCCAAGAGGTCGACTAAATTTTAGGCAAATTTCATAGGGCTTTACATTTTTTGATAGCTTACTGGACTCGTAGTTTCAGTTGACAAAATATTTTCAATTTGTTTGAAGATGAACTTGATGTCCCTTGGAAATATCCTAGGACTAGGCGCCGTGGTTAAACTTTTCATATGTCATACAGATGATCTCTACTCTCCCCCTTCTCGTTGTTGTGCCATCCCTGCCTTAAGATCTGCTGTTATGCAGTCTGTCATATGCATTGCCAATGGACTGATCACCAAGGGATGCTGCCACATGCCGCACGCGGTGCTCGCAGTGCGTTGAACCTGACTCGAGTGTTTGTGTGTGTGTGTGTGTGCCCCCTTTAATAGGCCGAACAGGTGCATTGGCAGCTCTCGCAGGACCCTCGCTCTCGGCTGTTGCACTCGCATCCTTGCAACAACAACAACAACAACAGCAACAATAATAACTCGTAAATAAGGAAAACACAGGCGGCACGTGCCCCTCGGTTCTGTTCGCTGTGCTTCATCTTGGCGAGTGCAGCGAGTGATGTTGGCTGGCATCTCATCCGCTTACCGCTTACCGCTTGCCGCTTACCTGTTTACCTGTTCATCTGCTGCCTTTTACCTGTTTCGCGCCGCTCGCTGCCCGCCTTTTGCCCCATTTCACCGTTGCTCACATTTGCAGCAGGCACATGCTGCAAGCTGCATTTGGACCCCGCTTCGCATTGCCTCCCGTTTTTTTGTCCGTCTTTCCCTCGAATGGGGTATCTACAATTTAGCGCGTGCCACGATCAGTCACTTTCCGACTGTGTGTGTGTATAAGAGTGTGTGTGTGTGTGTGTTGCCGCTTTATAATTAACTTGACTTTCGGCTTGTGCAGCATCCGAATGCTACAGTTGCCGCAGCTGCAAAAGTTTGAGCAATGAAATCGACTTGTCCTGATCCTGACTGAAGATCAGCAGCTAAAGAGGGAGAGAATGCACGACCTGAAGATACCCTAGACACCCTTCATATTAGCTGCATGTCCGTTATATAGATAGATCTTGTAGATGAATATAGAAATGAGCTCGCGCTGTACAGGAAATTCTTATCATTTTGCTTCCTCTTCTGCCCTTTATGGATATCTTTAATTCTTGGCCTACGATCAGTAATCAGCAAGTATAAGCATGCTCGCCCTGTAGATACTCTACACATTAGTTTATTCTTCTGCCTCTTCATAGAAAGATAGGAACCAACTTAGCCATTATCTTTGCTTAATATAAGAAATTTAAGCAAAATCGCGACGAACTTGCAGATACCCTACATATTCGTATTAACAACTTAATGCATATGGATATACTCTATTAATGGTTAGAGATTGCAAATTGAAAACGAGCCCCGAGCTAGACTTGGAGATACCCTAATCATATCTAACCTCGCCTTAAGAAATAATCTAAAATAGAAATTTAGCTTCAATCCTGAATCAGCCTCAGCAAGCAGCCCTACAGATACTTCGACTTCTTCATAGCATTTTCACATCATTATAGAGATACACTATATATATGTTAAGGACAAATACAAAACTAATATTCGCTCAGCCTTCAGCTGTTAGGCGCATAAAATTTGACAGTCATAATTTAAGTTCTAAATCTAAAAGAGAGAAACGAAACATTAAAGCATCATCCCCGAACAGTTCATCATTGTTTATGGCTTGAGCAGAGTATGTCGGCTACGTTTACGCCCGTTTTCAAAATCTGCTGGACATGGCTAACGGCATTAGACACACCTTTCAGCCAGGGCTGTGAGCCCATTTAACGCGCATAAACAATTCTGAATCCAAATGCAGCTCTCCTCCACATCTCAGCATTATGCACATCATCAAACCAATTACGCATCCAATTATGACTAAATAGACGCACCTTTTTTATACCTGGAGAGAGGGAGGGAGCGAGAGAGGGTGCTCGAGGAGTAGAGCGAGAGAGGTAGAGACACACGCCCACGCCGCTATCAAAAATCATTGCGTAACTAGGCGCGGACCAGATCAGAGCAGCGTCAAATGAGAAGCAGTCAGGATCTAAAAAAAGGAAGGAAAAAACATCTGCCAGATATGTAGCCAGACCCTGGACCCAGGGACAAACCCTTGGCCAATCTGTCGACAGCAACTGGCGTTAAAAACGGCGAGGGTTGCCACACTCACACCTCGACAGAGCGAGGACGGCGGGGGCTTAGAGCAGAAGACGACGCGACGCTTAATCAATACGTGGCCATAAATCAGTAGGAGCTAACAGACTGCGCCACATGCGCTGGCACCAACGACTCTTCGAATACCCTGTAAATGACAGACGTGAGCTTAGTATCAGTGGGTAATAAACATGTTCAAAGATACCCGAACTGAAGCATGGGAGCTCTTGTTTTCTTAGAAAGAAACTGACTATCGATAAATGTATATCGATTGACTATATGACACATCAGATACATTATAACAGTTTATTTTGTTTAAATTTACAACTAAATGGCAAACTAGCTCTGCTAACTACTGCCCTTTATGCTTGCCATCTAACTGAATAATATCGATATTTATCGATTTTCGTTAGGCAATTGCTTTTATGCTTTATATAGTTAGCTCGCATTAAAAGTGTTATCTTATTATATATTTGCTATTCATATGATATTAATTTCTACATTATATTATTATCGATAATTATCGTTTTGAAATTTACATAAACGTACAGCATAGGCATCTAGCGGGACACCAAGCAGGTCGTAAGTAAATTATTTTTCCCTTTGTGAATGCACACTTACAGAGCAACTGCTAGTCGAGCATGCCCAACTGTTCTGTATTGCAGTGTTCTCCTTTCGATTGTTCGAGTCTCGTTGCTTGGCTCGTGCTCCTTTTTCAAAGTGGGGCAACCGCAAAAGCAAATGAGGACCCGTTTCTTATCCACATGCCAATGACCTGCTTTGAGGACCCTTCTCGCAGGGCGCACAGCTGCAATGGGTCCTACTAAAGACAACAGACAGCTCAATTCTACAGATCAAAGACCTCCCCCGGCTGCAGTGCAAGAAACTCTTTCAGTTTGCCTATTAATTACACAGAATAGACACTGTGTGCTCGACGGGCAGCAACATTTTAACCACTTCGTAGCCCCCTCTAGATCCATACGTTTCAAATTTTGCCAGAGACTGTAAATGTTTACACTATAAAAAACGCGTGCCACTAGCAAAAGTTACGAATCATCGCACGGTATCAATAACTAAACTCCGTAGCCCCTCGACCCACCGCGTTTACCATGCCAACATGAGCTCCCCATAAGCCACCCTAGTTATATATATTTGCGCATAACACCAGAGCGTGAGAAAAGCAAAGTGAAATAAAAAAGAGAAAAAATTTGATGTTGCGCACTCGGTGTCCGGTTTCCCATGAGTAAGATGAATATTTTAGTATTAAATCTATAAAAACAAAATTGGGTTTGGAACTGAAATTCTATATATATCGAGCTAAGGGAATGAAAGAAATGGCATATAAGGTTAAATATTGTCTAAGCCTCTTAATTATTAATTAGGGCTCTTAAGCTTTAAGCTACAGATGGTAAGTTGTTACATTGCTTGATTGATTGAATGACTGATTGATCGAGTCGAAGTCAAAACTAAACGCTTTTCAAGCGCCTGACACACATATGTATAAGTATCTATAGAATTGGTTGTAGCTGACTGATTGATTTGATTGATTGATAGACTGATCAGCTTATAAATTATCTATGTGCAGAAAGGCTGTAAAAATCCATCATGAAGATGGAGAGAGATAAAGAGTAAATAGACATGGATGTAGATATATAAAATCATAATCTTCTCTTATCCCTTCCCTTCCCTTCATAGCTCCATCTCTAGGTATCTGTATATTCATATAAAGATATATAGATTTCCACCTATATCTATAAATATAACTATCTACATATATAGGTGTCTTGCCCTCTATTTTGAGCACATCCTGAGCACATATAAAATCATAATCATCTCTTATCCCTTCCCTTCCCTTCCCTTCCCTTCATAGCTCCATCTCTAGGTATCTGTATATTCATATAAAAATATATAGATTTTCACCTATATCCATAAATATAACAATCTATATAGGTTTCTTGCCCTCTATTTTGCGGCTGCTGTCTAGAATTCTGGCATTTGGCATCAACATTTTTATTAGCCTAGCTAGCCCGACTCTAAGCCAGCCCATTTGCGTCCACCCAGCCCCCGCCTCCTTTCAGTTGGCTGCAAACCTGATTCTCCATTATCCCTTCCCTCCACTCTCCACATTCCTTTCTGCACACACACATATATTTCCTTCCCGTACTTCTTCTATTTTGTTGTGCTTTTTGTTTGCCGTTTGGGCTGCGCTTAACCCGCCCTCTACATAGCCTCCCCATTTGCGCCCACCTCCTGTCTCCTGCTGGCTGTCGCCTGTGCTCTTTTGTGTCCTTTGTGCGCACGCTTTTTATTTATTCAGCAAACAGCTAAAACAACATTAAAAAAAAACAACAACAACAACAACAGAAAAACTAAAACAACAACATTAACCGAAAATGGGCGGAAGCCAAACTAAATGCACCCAACCAAGCGCGCGCCTCTCTCTCTCCATGCGTGTGTGTGTAGGTGTGTCTACCTGTACTTGTGTGTGTGTGTGCGAGCTGAGTATCTTGTAGATACTTTTTGCCAACCTCACGAAACGTACAGCTGCTGCCTGCCTGCCTGGCTGCTGCTGCTGCTGCTGCTGGACATATCGATCCACTCTAACCACACACACAAACATACACACACATACAGTGGTACAGAAGCGTTAAAAAAGCTCTACTCAGCTGCACTTGCTTTTCTATTTCCAAAAAACCTGCAAAGTATGCAATACAAAAATTAAACAAAAATAGAAATTTGATTTTTTTTTTTTTTTGGTTTATTAAGTGTAGAAACTGTGAAATTTGATGACAATAAGAAAGCTGAAAATAATAATGGAAAGAAATATTGTATACATATTTAAAGATGTATTCATATGTAAAGATAAATGTAGTATATTATGGCATAGTTAATTATAGTAAATTATGTATGATAGTTGGAAGAGTATTGCATGCATATATACATACTTTATATAGCAGTATTTCACAATTATATACACATATATATTATACAAATGCTTTAGTATAGTTATTTTATTGTTAAAAAGTGAATCAATTATTTGATACTATTCGCTTCTGTATAAAATGTAGAATATATGATAAAAAATACATAATACACATTTGCATATTTAACACACAGCTTTAACCACTGTACGTGGCTGAGCTGCGCTGCGCTGCGCTGTGCTGTGGGTGTTTGGGAGGCGCACAGAGCTAACGGAAATGCCGCAGCGTCAAGCAGCAAATGTTCCCATCGCTGACATTTTAAATTGCGCTTGCTGGCGCCATCTGGCAACGGAAATCATAAACTAGCGCTACTCAAACCAAACTCCATCTCGCTCGCACTAGCTGCACTTTGCTGTCTGTTGCGCTGCGCCTACCTGCGTCTCCACTGCCCACTTCTTCACCCTAACAAGCTATCTCCCTTACTCTCTATCTCTCTCTCTCTCGCTCGGTTCAATTCTCAGCCTTGCGCTGGCCACGTCACGCGCCGAATAGCGGATTCATGTTACAGTTAGAATCGGGTAGCAGGCTCTTGCTTGGAACGAGGACGGGCACAGGGACGGAGCGAGGACGAGCAGAGCAAGGCGCAGGTGTCGCACATTTTAGATGAGTTTTTGACCACAGAAAATAATCGATAATGAAATTATTACCGATTATTAATAATTTCTACAAGTGTCGTAACACCACAAGATTTAATTGAGCGAATTAAAAACGTAAAAAAAAAATACATATTTGAATTACAATAAATTGTTGGTTTAAATAAATAAATACTTAAATGTCGAAGAAAAAAAAAAGGCATTTAAAATTAATTTCGTCGATTTAGGCTTCGCCTTGTTTTAGGCGGTAAATTTCAGATTCGTGCGCTTGCGATTGCCGAATTCGCCGTTTCGCCGTGGCGATTGCTCTGCCAGCTGTGGCTGCTGCGCTGCGCTGCGTCCCAGCAGATTCCAGAATGGACGCGGCGTCGTCGTCGTCGTCGTCGTCACCGGATCCTTGTTGATGTAGATGCAATTGACGATCGGCTCGTCGCCAAAGTATTGCTGGCGATAGCCGCCGCCGATGCCATTTTGTTGGCGAATCTTGTTGCGGCGACGACGCTGGCGCTGCAGCTGCTGGCGGCGACGCTTCTGCTGCTGTCGGCGGCGACGCTGCGCCTCCGTCAGCTGTGGACGACGGCGTCTATAGCCGCCCATCGAGCCATAGCTGTAGCTGGCACTGGAACTGGAGCTGGAGCTGGGTCGGCGGCGTCTGTTGCCCACGTTGCTTGGCCTGCTCTTCTTCTTCTTCTTCTGCTTGGGCTTGGACTTGCGACGCTTAACGGGCGTGGAGGAGCCGCTGCCGCTGCTGCTGCTGCTGTTGCCTATTGGCTTCTGCGCTGTCTGATCGACGCTAACGCTCTGCTGCAGCTGCTGTTGCTTGTTGTCCTGCTCTACGCCATTCATTGCCTGCAGTTCGTTAGCTGGACGCTTCTTCTTCTTCTTTTGCTGTGGCCTCCGGCGCTTCTGCTGCTGCTGCTTGCGACGTTTCTGCTTCTGCTGCTGCTGAATTCTCTTCTTCTTATTCTCATTGACTGGTCGATTGGCCGGATTGACAACGGGCTGCACATCCTCATCATCGCCATCCGTGCTCCAAATGGCCGACGTGCTCACCGGGCTATCCTCGGTTATGAAGTGTTCGTATTCATCGTAGATGCCCAAGCCTTGATAATAGAAGCCATCGCTGTCGATATTATCCTCCTCGTCCTCGTCCTCCTCCTCGGCCGCCTCATCCCCACCCAGAAGCGGTGCGCCCGGCTGGTAGTAGGATTGCTGATTCAACGGCTTTAGCTCGAAGACCGCATGTGTATTGGGATTGACCTTGGGCGGCTCCTGCGACTCGACCACAACAATGCCCGCATCTCCGACCACATTGGCATGGGTCGCCGCATTGGCCACCACGCTGACGCCACCGGGCACCTTCTGTGTGAAGGCCACAAAGCTGTTCTGGCTTTGGCCTGGGAACTGTTTCTGTTGCACTGCATCCACCAGGAACGCCTGTGGCTTCAGCTGCTGCACCTGCTGAACCTGCTGCTCGCCATCGTCTTCAGCTAAGACCACCTCCTCGATCTCCAGTTGCTGCTCATCACCATCGTCTTCGTCATCCTCCTCGTCATCATCTTCGTCGTCCTCGTCCTCCGGCTGCTGCAGCTGCACCGCTGCCAGCGCCACATAGCGGCGCTTGTTCGAATCCTGCTCCTGCTGCAGCTTCAGCGGCTCCGTCCCTGCACTTAGGCTCAGCTGCTGTGAGCTGACCGAGATGCTGGGCGCGCTCATCGAGCGACTCGAACGCTTCCGCCTGGTGACCACGCACTGCGATTTACTGCCCTGGCCATTCAGCTGCCGGCCCTGGATATAGAAGCGCTTCAGCTCATACTCATCCCCGTTCTCGTCCACCTCGATCCTCGTCTCGCCGTTGACCTCTCGGCTGGCCAGTGCCAGCCAGAGCACCGCAACAATCAAGGCCCACACGCAGCTGTGACTCCTCATGGTTCTCGACTAAACTGAGCTACGAGCGGTCGCAGCGACCGCTTATATTAGTTCGCTGCGGACGCAGACCTATTGACCCAAAGCTAATTGCCAAAATCTTCAACGATCTCTGATCTGCGATCTGAATTATTCATTAGCTTAGCCCTCTCCCCTCCCTTCACTCACCTATGTATGTTTGTTGTAGAATCTATTTAGCTACTTATTCATAGTTTGCTTTCTTCTAAGAACTCGTTTTCGCCCAAAAAAAAATAGAAACAAAATTTGTTTTTCTCTATTTTTCACTAGTTGGGGTCAAAGATCAATCAACTATAACCCCCCTGGTACAGACATCGGCTGCCAAATTTGACAGATGAAAGTTTTTAGTCAAAGGGCCCCACGGCGAAATCCCAATCGACCTCTTGACAAAAAAAATTTAAGCATCGAAAGTTCGTATAATTAATGATTCCATTTGTTAGGTAGCAAAGTGGGCTGGATGCGAAGGGTATCCCGGGGCCCAGAGCAGGGCGCTGAACTATTTCAACTCTGATATATAAAATATGTATTTTTAATATGAAAATAATAGCAAAATAAGTGGTATTTACTATTCCAAATATCTCATCTTTATAGTCGGTATATGACACAGTTCTAAATAGCTTCAGCCATATTCCCCTGTTCCGTATTTCCATTGTCAAGCAGAGCTACATTATAGTAAATTACAAGGTTTTTAATATTTAATACAAATCATTAAAAATAAATTCCGAAATATTATCATCTAACGTCAACTATGCATTAGGAGCTGAACCAAAGTGAAATCCGCTCCTGTTCGAAATAATCGCACAGCGATTAAAAAGAAGAAAAGAAAGCGAATTTTGACCTATGACAGCAAATTGATATTCGAAATGCAGAGATTTCTAGTCAAAGCGACAAACTAATCAATTTATAGTCACATACAAATTTATTTCTAAGTCGGAATCAGAAACTGTCTCTATTTTTTTTTTTTTTTTTTTTCTTTTTTTGTGTGGAGGCTGAACAAAAGGCCGACAGAAATAGCTTAGCAAAAGCGGGCAAAAAATGCGGCACCGCTTGAACTCTCAGGCACACATACCTTCGTGTCAGTGTGTATGTGAATGTGTATCTCGCTTCCCCCTTCTACTTTCAGCTGCTGCTAAGAGTGTTTCGAGCTCCTTTCCTCCCGCTTTCATTCTAAGCATTTGCTTTGTGTGTGTGTGTGACACTCCTTTCTTAACAGTATCCCCTCTCCTTCTCCCCCTTCCACTTTAGCATTTGCTGCGTGTGTGATTCTATGAGAGACTACTCCCTGCCTCTCGCTCCCTCCGCTTGACCAATTGCTGTGTGAGAGTCAGTCAGCTCCTTCTCCTCTCCACCTTCCACTAAGAATTTACTGTGTGTGTATGAGTGACTGCTCTCTTTGCGCTGTTCTCTCCTGCAGTCCACCTTAGCTTATGCTATGTGGATTTGTGTGGTTCTCCTCAGCCCGCGCCCTACTCCAGCATTTGCTGTCCACTCTTTTGCATGCTAATTATATATCATAAATTTCTACACACACAGCGAGAGAGAGAGAGAGAGAGATAGAGAAAAAATAGCACAATCAACAAATAGCCAAAGATAGTTGGCACGGGATGCCGCATGGCAAGGCGCAAAAGAGGGAGAAGATAGTGGATGGAGGCAGGGAGGTGGTTTATCAAGAAAACTGAACAAAAGATCAATTGACAGAGAGAAATGTTTTGCGGCAGCTGCGCGCAACACTTGAATAATAATAATGTAACAAATATAAAAAGAGGCCATTAAATTACAAACATCTTCAACGGCCAACAAACAGTAGCAACAACAACAATAACCAGCAACGGCAACAGCTTCTATTGGCCTCCAAAACTGATTTGGTATGGAGAAGGTGTCGCCGCGATCGTCATTCAAGAGGGAACCCAACTCCAAGCAGCAGCAACAGCAGCAGCAACAGCAACAGCAGCAACGCAGCAGTCAAGTGCGATGCGCGTGCAGACATGCAACAAATACAACAACAAATACAAGCGATAACAACGCTGCCCGTCAATTTGTGACGATCGTATCTCTTTAATGTGAATGTAAGTAGAGGTGGGCGAGAGAGAGAGAGCGAGAAAGAGCTAGTGTGTGTGTAACGGCAGGCAAACTAAAGCTGCGCTTGTATCGTGACACGATGGCACGAAACAAATATACATACATACATATATTAAAATTCCCTGCTATATAGAGCTCTGGTAGTAAACCACATTTAAATGGTGTATTATGCCTTTATATTTTATATGTTTACACATACAAAATCTAAATTCACCTCTCAAATACATACATCCTTTCCATCCTTTCCTTTCCATGGCTTCTTCCATTTGCAGCTTGTGCTCGTGCTGCAAGTAACAAAACTTTCAGCACGTGCTCATCCCTAGCAACGACAAAGCGTAGGCTTGAGCAAAAGGTCACATGCATACACTTACACACCTCTAGACTACATATGTATGTTCGACTCTTCTGCGTGTGTGCGTGTGTCAACACACTGATTCAAATTTATATACAAAATGCATTTGCAATGTACACACTGTTACCCTTATCGATCGAAATCGATTCAGTGCAGTGTTGCAAAGCTATCAAAAAATTGCCTGCATCAAATATTAGGGAATTGAACACGGTGAAGAACGATAAAAAACAAAAAATCTGAAATTAACTTTCATTAATAATATCAAAAGATACAAACGAAGCTGGAGGCTGGTCGCAAAAAAAAACATAAAAGTGTCAAATGCGAGCTCGACTTATTTATTTACTTATTTGTTGTGTGTTTTCTTTCATTATTGTTGTCTTTGTTATTGTGTTCGCTTATGCTAACTACTTTCGCATAGCGGGCACCAACGGAATTTTTAATTAATTCATGCCCTATACTTTTGTGTATGTAAACACGTGCGTGTATATATATATATGTGCGTGTGTATGTGCGTATATATATGTGTATGTGCACATTTTGTATTTATTCACAAATCAATACTAACTGCTAGTCAACGCGGGGCAGCAAATGAAAAGAAGCTGAAGCTGTAGAAGAATAAATGAGAAGCTTAAGAAACAAGCTGAAAATGAGTTTAGCTAAAAAAAAGCTATAACGACGTTTATTAACAAGTAACTATTTTACATTTTTTTTTTTTTTTTTTTGCTTTTTTGTTTGAGTTGTTATTTTTAGATACATTATACATTCAACTTATTATGTATAATAATAATAATAATATAATAAATACAAATCAGCACAAATCCGATTACATCCAAATAAAACCAAAACTTTCAACACTGTCGCTGCCGCCGTCTCAGTCGTCGTCGTCGCTGCTGCTGCAAAGTTTTGTTTATGCCATGATTATATGCATGTTTTTTGCTGGGACTGGAATGTGTGGCATGTGATATGCGGCACGCAACGGTAATCAGAGGCCAAGATGGCTGCAACAGCGACACAACAACAGCAACAACAACAACGACAACTGCAGGCAACAAGTTTCATTTTGTGCAGCAAGAAATCAATGCTACGGCACCCAATCAGAATGCAACTACACACTCACACGCACCCACACATACATCAATGCACATGCACTGGCATTGGGATGCTGCTGCACTGTCTGCCAACTCGCTCGCACACACGCACGCAATTGGCCTCCAACACCCAGCAAAATGGCGGACCATGCACAGTGCACATAAATTTGAAGTTCGCTGGGACGTTTTGTTGTTATTGTTGCTGTCCCAGAAATTGTCTCGGCTGCTGGCAGCCATCGAATATACAGTTATATTGTAAATATGTGCAATAATTCGCACTTGCAAATGCAATGCGACCCAACATTAATATGCTCAACGCGTTGATTAAATTTATTTGATTATTTGGCTGCCGTGCAGTCCAATCAGCAGCACATCTGCAAACCGTTACACGCTGCAACTTCGGAACTGGGGGAACAATCCCCCAGAGAAGACCCAAATTTACATAAAAATGATTTACTGTCATGGCCAATGAATGACTTATGCTCTAAAAATGTATATGTATATAATATTATTAGCTGGGTCTTATCGGTTATATATAAAATAATATAAGAAAACTTTTAAATTACATAAAATATTCAGATTCTCGCGCCAAATTCCCTTTCGGATATGCTAGCGCCATCTACATGTCAATATCGAAAGTAAATATTTATTTGGCGGGTTGTCATTCGATTTGTTTGAATTTGAGGACCTTTGGTTCACGTAATCGAGCGAGATATCGATGCACATGTGCCATATATCGTAAGCAAATATTATGACGATATGTATGCCATATCGATATATTACCATCCCTAGTCCAACGAAGTATTGGGGTGTTTGGGAAATGTTCGATATTTGCGTAGAAATTTTCAAAGTAAAACGAAAAACAATGTATTAAAGTTGCAATTAATTACTGCTAAAGGAGTGGTCAACATACATTGCAATCGTGTATCCAAAACGCAACAAACGCATTCGCATTAGGTGGCGCCAGTGTTAAACTGTATGTGCGTGTATATCCAAACCAAAGAAAATTGAAAGAAAAAGCAAGACCCAGCGCAGAAGATGTGTCTATACTACGGCCTAAATGAATGAAATGTGAAGTGTGTGTGTATATGTAGGCGAAGGCGATACCAGCTAACTGTGCATGTGTGCATGCGTGCGTGTGTATGTGTGTGCGATAGTATGTGTATGCGTATTCGCCTAACGCTCGCATCTGTGTGCGTGTGCTTGTGTGCTGCACACTGAAAGAATCAATAAAGGATGTGGTGTGGATTTTTGCAGCAGCAGAACCAGAAGCAGGAGCAGGACCAACGAAAACCAACAAAAACCAAATAAAAAAACCAACGACAACAAAAACAAAGCACCGCAGCAAAGAATAAATTGTAACATTTAATTTTTTTGCGATAGTTTTGAACACAGTAAAACTTGTAACGGTAAATGTTGCAAAAAGAAAATTTGATAACTGTAATATGTGTGGCTGTAGTGAATAGTGAATTGTAAAGCGAAAAAAGAAGAGCGCAAGAGTGCGTGTGCGAAAAGGAAATTAAGAAAATTAACAAAATTAAAGAAAATCGAAATTAAACTTCAGTCAGTCAATCAATCAATCAGCGCAACATGAAGTGCTGCGTAATAATTACGACGCTAATGCTGCTGTCCATTGCACGTAAGTGTTGCAAAACTCATTAGAACACAAATATCTATGCATATCTGTATGTGTGTGTGTGGGTGTGGGTGGGTGGGGCATTGATTGATTGATTGATTGATCGAATAATTGGTCTATTTGTAGGGCACATTGGCACTGTCGAGGTGCATTTCGAAGCACCTGACAGCGGCTTCTTCCTGAAGCACGCCCGTCAACCACCTGTGACGCCGGAGATTGCCAACATCCAGACCTCCTCCTCGGTGCCGCCCCTGAAGTCACGCCCCTCCTATGATTCCGTCTTATCCCTAGATCGCTTTACCGTCGTGGAGACCACACAACCCGTCTCTATACGTGCCAGCTACGGCCCGTTCTCGACCAAGCAAACGGTGCCCGCTCGCTACATTGTGCCGGACACCATGGAAACCAATCAGGCGGGCGACTATGTGAACGTAAGCCGCCATTGAGTACTGAAGTGTGATTTCGTTTGCTTAACCCGCATCCATCTCTCCCTCTCTCTCTTTCTCGTTCTGTCTCTCTTTCACTAACTTAGAATTCGACGGCCACACTGCTGGAGTTGCAGCAGCCGAACATGCACCTGGACATCTCGGCGCACTTGGTGCGCGCTAGTGTCTCGCAGGATTCGCCAGTGCTGCGTGTCCTCTTCCATGCTGGCGCCGATCCGGGCGGTCATTTGCAGCGACAGAAGGTCTGCGTGCTGCTCCACGTAGCCATGCCCAATGAGCAACCATTGAAGGGACGTTGCATGCCCGAAGGCGAGGACGGCGTTTGTGTGGCCGAGGTGGTCATTCCACTGAACTGGTGGCCAGCTCTGCCAGCACCTAGGCACAGTCGCGAGGGCAGCGGCAACAGCGGCGCGGACGGACAGCCACAATTGCCGCCCAAGGTGCCGCAGCGCTACGCTCAGGTCTCCTACAGCGTCTTCGAACCACCAGTGCGCAATCCGGAGCAATGTGAGCCGAAGGTCCAGATACAGCCGCTGACAACATTTGCCCAGGTGCCGCTGCTGGCAGCCAAGACATCGTTCAAAGAGCTACGAGCGGATGATTCGGTTACGTTCCTGTTACCCCAACATCCCCTATATCCCATGTCCAAGTTGCACGTGCCCGTCTTTCTGCATCAGTATGCGGATCAGGAGCAGCGCGTCGCTGCATTTACAGTGCGCGCCCGGGTCAAGGCCGGGCTACGCATCTTGGGCGCCAGCGCCTCCAGCGACCAGTGGAGCATTAGCATTGAGAAGGAGAATCCCAAGCATACGACAGCGCGAGTCACAGCCTTCCGCAAAGAAGTCGACTCGTCCTCCTCATCCTCGGCCACATCCAGCATGGAGAACAGAGGCAGCTACAACAGCAGCGGCAGCAGCAACAGCAATGAGGTCTACGAAGTCTTCTCCTGGCTGCTCGAGGTCGCCGACGACTCCAACGACATTGTGGATGGCGGAAAGATCGTGTGGTCAGTCACCCATGTCTATGACACGCCTAAGGACAAGGATTCCGCCGAGCTGATTGCCACAGATGACACAAAGAAGCGCTTGATTGCCAAGCTGGAGATCAACAAGGATGACATTCAAGCAGTATTGCCCATGGCCAAGATCTGGGAGGTGATGAACACAGCGGTGCTCACTGGCCGCCAGGTGGCCCAGGCCATGAAGGTCTTCATTGTCTCGCAGGCGGGCAAAGTGGCTGATGTTACCCTGCAGAGCTCCTGTCATGCCGAGGACGAGAGCGTCATCAAGGTGAAGAGAGAGAGAGAGAGCGAGAGGAGAGCTAAATGTATTCTCATTTTATGCTGCATTTCCCATTTGTTTAGGTCTCCTCGTCGTGCAGCTCCGTTTACGTTGATGGCTCCGAGCAGCGCGGCTCATCCAATGCGTCGGTCATTGTTAAGTATGGTACCTATGTGGGCGTGGCCAAGTTCATTGTCTGGATGCCCGAATTTCCGCTTGAGGTTTACATAGCCGACTTTCGTCTATCCCAAATCAAGGGCTGGAAAGTAACCGATGACAGCCATTATCTGTAAGTGTGTAACGAGTAGACAACAGCTAGAAAGTAATGAAAGATTAGCTAGAAGTGCGATAAAGCAACGACTCAAAAATGGCCTCGTGAAACCTTACCATGAGCTTATATATAGCAAGTTCATCGTAAGAAGAATCGAGAATGAAATAGACCAATACAAATTAGGAGCTACGCACAGCATAGGTTAATTGATTTTCCGATCTTCACAGCCACAACAAGCAGTCGAGGCGTCGCAAGAAGCGCTCGTATATGTGGAACCAGCACGGCACCAGCTACTACAACAATGTGGGCGCCGACAAGAGCATCTGTCGCGCACGCTACCAGCAGAGCCCTGTGGAGGTCTACGCCAAGTTTCTGGCCATCGATCAGGTGAGCAAGTGGACTCCCGATGCACCAAGCAAACTAATCTACATACGAGTCTCCGATCTCTGTACAGAACTCTGGGCGCACCAGCTACTTCATTTCACGTCGAACTGGACTGCGTGTGACGGATCTGGTGCAGCCGCTGCTGCGTGTTGCTGATCCAAAGATCGCCTCGCTGAAGGGTCGCATACTGCAGGGCAAGTCGATGGGTCGCACCGATGTCCAGGTGCTGTCGCCCATTACGGGCCGTGTCATTGGCACCAAGGAGATACGCGTTGGCAGCGACAAGGTGAGTCTCTCCCGTCTCATTGTGCGCGTCATCTCCGGACTACAGCTGACCATTACGCCGGAGAATGCCATCGAGAACGGCTATCTGGCAGAGACGTCCGTCACACACAAGCTGACGGCCCAGTATCAGGAGGGCTTGCTGGACATCGATCTGGAGTTCAATGATGGCTCAAAGACGCCTTTGCGGTAAGCGATCCATCAGCTTGAATTATGCGTGCAGATCTTTTCAATTGTTGGCTCTTTGCAGCGACATTGCTGTGGAGGATTACTTCCTGCTGGTGGAGAGTCTCGATACGGAAGTGGTGGCCTTTGCCCCCATGCTCGCCTCACATCATCCGCGCGTCATCGCCGTGGGCGAGGGCAATGGCAATCTGCTGCGCGTTACGCTCTTGCTCTCCGAGGAATGTCGCATGCGACGCGGCCCCGGCGGCTCCTCATCGAGCAGTTCCAAGCCGAACAAACCGAACGCGGCCCCATTAGCCAGCGCCCTGGCCTCCATCGAGGTGGACTTCAACAATGTGGACATTGTCAGCAAACAGGAATCGATACAGAACGACGGCACAGTGGGACGCGAGCGCAAGAACTATCGCAACACGGGAGACTTGGCTGACATTATAGGTAAGCGCATTCATCCATTCAGCTACTCAGCTCGTTTTACTAACGATCTGCTCTGACCAGTTGGAATTCCGCTGCGCGACTCCAGCCAACAGTACGAGCCGACGGTGCAGGCGCGTCAGCACCGGGCGAGCATTCAGGCAGTGCACAAGTCGCACTACGGCAATCGAGGCGGCTTGGGCAGTGGCAACATGTCCTCCATGGAGCTGGGCATGTATGTGCTCCTGACAGCCTTCTGCTTTGCCATTATTGTGTTTGTCATCTCGTGCGTGGTTTATGCGTCGAAATTCCGGCCAGCCATGATTGAATCTGGTCTCGATCCGCTCAGCTCCGGCAATGGCAATGGCAATGGCAACGCTGGCGGTTTCCGTGACGTACGCCTCAAGGAGTCCACCACCAATGCCCACGACTGGGTCTGGCTGGGACGCTCCACCATCGATAGGCAATCGGTGGCAATGAACGACACCAACACTCCGCAACCGCAGCCGCAGCAGCAACATGTGAATGCACGCGGTAAGCTTCAACCAGCTGCACATTATCCCCTCCAGAAATAATGGTAATAAAACGGATTATTCTGCCTTTTAGACTCTCGCATGCGCATCACCAGCAATCCGATTATCAACTACGACAATGGACGGCGCGTCAGCTCCTTTGACCAGCCGCAGCCCAAGCTGCAAACGCACATTGTGCCCGCGTCCAATCTCAACAAGATTCACGCCGAACAGTAGGTGCACCCATGCCACATATTTGAATGCAACTAACCAGCTTTCGTCTCTCCTTAGCTATCTGTCCAATGACCGGAAGGACGCTGCCCTGGACTACAAGCCCCCAGTGCCGCCGCACCGCAATGTGGGCACACGCGCCATGTTGCCGCCACAGGCGGCACCCGTTAAGGTAGAGTCTGAGAGAAGCTGGAACATCTTGAAGACTAGTGTTAATTGATTGTTTTCTATATAATGCAGGACAAGGAGTTGATGAACAAGCGACACAGTCAGCTCTACAAACGTGAGCATTTGCAAAACAACGAGAACAACAATGCGACGCAGCAACAGCCGCATTTGTCGCTGCAACAGCAGCAACAACAACAACAACATCAGCCGCCGCACCCACAGCCGGAACGTCAGCCAACGCATCAGCATCACCCGGAACGTCAGCATCAGCGCAGCCACAGTCATAGCCACAATTTTATCCAAGAGCCAGCGCTCAGAGCCGCACACTTGAAACTCAAACAGCATCAGCAAATGCAACAGCAGCAGCAACAGCAACAGCAACAGCAGCAGCAGCAGCAGCAACAACACGAGGAGTTGCACAATGCTGAGAAGCTAGTGGAGTATACAAATCCGCATCAGAAGAATGCATTTCAATTCGATTCGCTAACACCAAAGAGAGTAACCAAAGCAGCAAATGCTGCTGGACCAGCTTCAGCAGCAGCAGCAGCAGCAGCAGCAGCATCAGCCGCCGTACCAACAGCACCAACAGTTGCAGGCAACAAAATATCGCCAGCTGTAATACAAATCAAGGGTAGGTCAATTATAAATATCATATATAGAACAAATTATAATCAAGATTCCCTTGCTCTGCAGAGAATCACAACCACAGCATTTTGAGCACTGTTGCGGATGCGGCCAATTCGAATGCCACTGATGAGATTGCCCGGCTGCCGACATCGTCCGGTCACACGGTCACGCCCGTTAGCAGTGAGCCAACAACAAAATCGTCGCGGGTCAAACGGGCCACAGTTGTTGGCAATCCGATGTTCTCGTCCGCCGTGGATGATACGCTGGCACCGGGCGAACGTTTGGGTCTCGATGATCTCGACATGGACTACGAGCAGATCATGCACTATTTCGACAACCTAAAGGTCCGTCTCCAAAGATTCTTCTCCTTATTATATGATAGATATATGCATATATTGATTGATTGATTGCAGGAGTCAAATGCCTGAGTACAGGAGATCATTGCTAAAATTCGCGAGATATTGTCAACATTTCAACAACGATATCAGAATGTCGTTACACCCCTACCAACGCCCACGCGAAAGCAGATCCAAATGCTCGACGAGCTCGTCGCCGTTGGAGTCGATGTTGGAATTGGAGTTGAGAAGAAAGCAGAAGCAGGAGAAGCAGCAACGGGTTTGCCGCCAGAGCCATGTCTGCACAATTTTCAAATTCCAAGCAAATGCAACTAAAGGGTAACTAATACACACATACACACAAATACATAAACACATACACACAACATATAACCGCAATTCTAGCAATCCAAAACTTAAAGAATACTCACAGCATAAAAATGAAATCCAGAGTTAAATGCGACGCTGAAAACAAGAAAAATATTTATTGCCTAGGCTAAGTTCATAACATATAAAGCATATACATAGATATATATATATATGAGTATGTATATGTATATACATATATCGTGCATAATTGATGTTCATATGTCGTAACAGCTACTCAAATGTCTCCTAGTCCTCATCCTGTAACACTTCTTTGCCAGCACAAGTGGGCAAATGTTTGTTAATCGAATACGTCTAGAATTAAGAATATATATAGGCATATATATATATATATATATATATATGTATGTATATGTAAAAGAGAGCATCAAAGCATAGCTTATTCAAATTGCTTCCCAAATCTTCTTGCTTAGGCGCTTGCAATCATCCCAACTATATATATATGAAACAAATCAATATATATATACATATGAAACTTAAAACTTAATCTAGTAGCAACAATTGTGCCCTTAGTGGGTGTATTTGACTGTGTGCCTGTATGTGTGACAGAGTAAACAACACACACACACAGACACACACATATTTTGTACGAGATCTCGGCCATATATGCATATCTCTTATTAGAACTATGAAATGAAATTTTTGCATTTGTTAACTGTAACTCCGTTTATTTTTTTTTTTGCCGAACCTATTCACAAAACCAAAACCACTTGTGCTGAAGAAGCGACATCAACTAGTGCTGTATATATATATATATATACATATATATATATATATATACATATATATATGTATATGTATATGCATACTATAAATGTATTTAAAAATGGCAAGACAAGAAAACATCGCTTTATATAAACTCTATAAGTTGGCTGCTTTATGGCCCCAAATATTGCAATCATAATATTATTATCATTATTATTATTATTATCATTATTATTATCATCATTATGATTATTATAAACCCTAAGAGAAAACTACACATAAATTATAATAATATTAACAAATAATATGCAAACACAAAAACAATTATGAAATTACCTAAACGAACTCGAAGAAAAGTATATAGACGCTTATGAGCTTTATTTGAACGATTGCATTAATGGACAAGCAAATAAAGTATGGAAAATGTGTAACCAAATATTATATGATATTACGGAGCGATTAAGCTTTACATATATGCATATAATATAATATAATAATATATATTATAATATATTATATGTATATACAATATATATATATAAAATTATTATTGTCATTATGCTGATTCATGTTTATTGATATATGTATGTATGTGCATATATATATATTGCATATATATATATATTGAGAAAGCAAACACATAAATCAATTAAAAAAACAAAAACAAAAAACAATATATGTGCTGATGCAACTAAGGAGTTATCCAAATTTCGCTATGCATATACATATATATATGCCACTCACGCTCTATACAAATTGCAATCTTATATATGTGTGTATCTGTCTAACAAGCTAACTGAGCTCTGTTTCTTTTCATTTATATATATTTGACTTCTATATATCTATATAGAGATATAGCAACCCAGCAGCTAATTCATTCCATTAGCAAAAATGTTCATCATATATATTATATATATATATACATATAACGATTATGTTTATTCTTTGTTTGTGTTTGTTTCTGTTGCCATTTTAATTTGTAGTTTTGGCATTTGTAAGGCATCTAAGTATTACATTTTGTTAGATCATTAACGCATTGTTTCATAATCATATGTTGTAAATTGTTCCGTCCAACAAAAAAACAAAACAAAAAAAAAAAAAAAAACAAAAAAAAGAAGAAAAAACAAAAAAGAAAAGCAAAAAGATAACAAAGAATGAAAGCAAACATGTAAAGCACTTGAAAGTTTCTTTGTATAACAGCGGCCATAAATAACGTGAAAACTAGAAACACGATTATGATTTGTATTATGAATTTGATTGTAAGACTCTGTAGTTCAATCAGCATCAATCAGTTGCCATTATTCTTGCTTTGCAGTAGACGATCTCTAGATTTGTAGCACATATTGTAAATAAGACAATATCTATATTGCAACTTTGTTAACTCTCACTCGCTCACTCATTCGTCCTCTCCCTTTCGAATCGAATTGAATTGTGTTGAACTGAACTACAGAGTGAAATATATATATATATATATACATACTTATATATGATATTTAAAATTCTTATATCACACACACACACACATCACACACACTTATCGATGTTTTTGAATTTATTTTAAGCGTAACACTAATTTTGATCTATTTAAATTGTATAACTCGTAAACTCGTATCTCAAATTCTACACGAATAGACACGCAGACAGATCGCATTGCCTTGATAGCTTGCAGAGTCCCAGTGCTAGTGCTAGTGCCATATAAACGCAATCAATCATTAGTTGTAGATCGTGCATTGCATCATCAATCAATCAATCAACCATTTGGGGCATGCCTAGAGCTTAACACGAGCAAACGCTTGTTCTATCTCCCTCCAAACAAAAACAAAACAATTAAAATACAAATTACTATAGAATGCGTAGTTATATAGAAGAAGATAAACCGATTGACTGACTGAGTGAATGTGAATTTGATTGATGGTAGGCAAAAATCGAGCAATGATTGATGATCAATTTACATTGATTGTACAACAAATTAGCAAATTATTAACAAAACCTACACACCTACAGCACACACACAAACACACACACACACTCACATACACACACCCGCACACAGGCTGCTTGTATGTGTGTGTATGTGTATCGATTCCAATGCAAAGACTTTATACATGTGTTTTTTTTTTTTAAACTTTAATTATTATTACTTTTATTATTGATATATATGTATTTATAATAACGAATTATTATGATTGATGGCATGATTGACACGCATCGTACATCACGTTAAGACACTTATTTCGAATTTCTAGTCAGTTAGAAGCGTACAAATCGTTTTGTTACATCACTCACAAACACACAAACATACACCTTGTATACATTATATATATATACATATATATGTGTATATGTTTTTTTTTACATATATATACACGATCCAATTATATTTTGCCATGCTTTTTACCAGGCCCAAAAACTAAATTAAATACGAAAACAAAAAAAAAAACCATACACAATCCTAAGGCTAAGCTATATATGAATGTATTTGTATGTATTATCAAAAAAAAAAAAAAAAAAAAGAATATTACAAAGGTAAAATTTTCAAAATAAACAGATTGCACACAAAATTCAAAAATAAAAAAAAAAAAGTCAAAGAAAATTTCATTTTCGGTTCTCTTCGAGTCTCTTTCGTTTTAAGCTAAACTAAACAAAACAAAATGAACCATATTTATAATATAGTTAAAGCAAAAGAAAATTATATATATATATATCTGCTATATATATATATATAGATATATAATGCAAATTCGCTTGGCACTAATATCTAAGAATTAGATAAAAACACTGATATAAAAAAAAAAATCCCAGCATTCACTCTCGCGCTCGCACAGCTCTCACTCACTTTAGCTCCCTCACTCGGTCTCTCTAATCATTCATCGATAAACGATATATATCGCAATTCGTTAAGTATGTAAGTTCTATGAATGTCCCACCTGCTGTTCCACTTTCCCACACACACACACATACCTTTTGATCGCCGCTTATTTTGCACCTGGCCTAAAAATTATACAAAATTTTGCACAGAGAGAGAGAGAGTGGGAGAGCGAGATACAGGCAGAGTGAGAGTCAGAGAGAGAGAGACAAGAGAGAAGTATAAGAGAGCCACCGCCGCATAATTGTTAACATTGTATCAGTTATAACGTAGTTGTTGTGTATCTATTGTATGTTTGTAAGTACTCCAAGAAAAAACAATGAAAACTCGATTAATCGCTAATCGATGTACGATTTATCGATAATTGCCACACATTCTTGCTGTTGCATTTGGAGTTCCCATGTGTTTCCCACTTGACAAAGCTAGTGTGATATATGATTTCACTTCATTTCTCTTTTAGTTCTTTTCCAACACTGTGCAAACAAATACATATATATCTTTATACACGCAGATAAGCCCTCAATCTACACACAAGGCTTACAATATATATATATATATAACTATATACATGACATATATGGGCATTATATATATCATATAAAACGCTTTTACAACACTGTTTGTCACTTGCCTTTCGACGCTCTCAGTTCTCCTACAAGTATTGCCGATCCCTCCTAACCGATTCTTTGTACCTCTTCAACAATATATTTCTATATGCTTCTTTTTCTACTCTATTCCGTTATCTCTGTAAACCGTTAAAAAATATACTAAATAAAGTAAAGAAAATGTCGAAAATTCAACAATTTAACTGGAAATCAAAGAAATTATAGTTGCCATGTAAAACACTTGAGTAGAGTCTATTATTATTATTATTATTATTAATATTATTACCATTATTATTGTAATATTATAAGCGGAACACAATTTTGTTTAAACGAAACATTGAATTCGAAGCAAGCAACAAGACAAAGAGAAGCAGAAGCAAAAGAGAAGCAAACAGCAAACAAAAAAATAAAAAAATAAAAGAAGGAAAACAAATGAAAAACAAAAATATTATAAATATTCAAAAACTGAAATATTAATTTAAATAAAATAATTTATTAATAAACCACATATTATGAAATGACATAAAACTTGAATGTGTTTTTCTTTCAAAATGGCGGGGGATCGATTGATCGATTGAGTCGACTGATTGAACAAAGCTGAAGATCAAAGATTGTGATTGATTGATTGTTGGAGTTGCGAGTGTTAGAGTTATTGCTTCAGAATCAATCAAAAATATGTATATAAATATATTGATTGATGATTGATCAACAGATTTACACAATCAACAATAGCTTCAATGAGAGATTGATTGATTGATTGAGCCCAAGAACTAGTCAGCTGCATTGCAGAGACAGCAATTGCCTATGATGAATACGGATCAGAGTTGTACACAAATCAGATATGTATATACATACATAGCATATACCTCTGCCTTCCCTAACTCACTTGCAAATGGAGTTCGACGATCGCAAGCGAAGCGTCTGTTTGGTTTTTCCTCTCGCTCTCAAATTGGATCGAGTGGTAAGCTGAGTTTGTTTCGACTTCGGTGCTATTTGGCTTGTAAATGTATCATATTGTGCGATTCCATGATAATTGGCTTCGATCGCAGTTAATTGAGCTCTGTGAGGGAACATTTGTACGCTCCATATGCGAATAGTTCTATCGAAATTTTGCCAGTTGCCCTTATAAAGTCGTGTTCTTGAAATTTACGCAACATTTGGCGCTTCTTTTGACGCGTGATCTTGACAATTCTGACGATGGCGTCAACCTGCATCATTATATAGTAGAGCTGCCACGCCCCCGTCGTTGCCTCGCCGAAGCCTCGCATTATCCGCACCCAAACCCACCCACCCACTCAGAAAATCGCCGCGGCCCCCTCGAGTGGGCGAGGATCCATG
Source organism: Drosophila arizonae (assembly GCF_054131065.1). Taxonomy (NCBI): domain Eukaryota; kingdom Metazoa; phylum Arthropoda; class Insecta; order Diptera; family Drosophilidae; genus Drosophila; species Drosophila arizonae. Next base: position 3,873,316 of record NC_142927.1, on the reverse strand, counting down.
TGGAACGTTACGTTTTTTAATAGCTTTTAACCTAATGGAATTTTAATAGAATCGGGTATATTGGCAGCGAGCATATGGGGCAAGGCATGTGAGGGCGAGGTAGAGATATATGGCTATATAGATGACCTTAAGAGCGAGAGAGCTCCGATTCTGATTTACTGAGATCCAAATGATTTTTTGCTTTTAAAACTGAGTTGTAAATTGACTTCTTATTCTCTAGCATACTCGAAACCCTTCAAAACTACAGAGCTCAAATTTGGTATGTAGATTCGTTGAAGAATTTCAAACCTTCAAAGCATTTCCTTTTTTTTTTTTTGCAGGAATCTAGGAACTTGATATCTAAACATATGTAGCTTGAGAGCTTTAGAGGCTAGAGAGCTAAAAGTTGGTATATGTATTCTCAAAATTTAAATACGTTTAAGAATTATTCCATTTTATAGATAAATATGCTATAAGCTAGTTTAGAACTTGGTAACCTCTCTATAAGGCGAAGAATTTAGCTAGAGAGCAAAATTTCAGTATGTAGATTCAAGTAAGCTATATATACAATATAAGACTGATGTAGTTCATAGTACATAGTTCTCTTTGGAGTTTGACCAACGATAGTATCGTATTCCATTCTTATGGCAATCGTAATCGAGAACTCAACACATTTATATATCTAGGGTATCTGCCAGTTGGGCAGTCTCAGCTGGAACGCTCTTACTTGTTTTAAAGTGCGTTTCACGTTTTAATTCCAATTGTAAGAACTTCCAATTTGAGCGATAGACCGACATTTTGCCACACCAAGATCTAGCTGTAACTGTGTGTGCGGATGTCTGCGGATGTCTGCGGATGTCTGTCTGTGTGTCTGTCTTGACTTTCATTTCAGTTTCAGTTTCAGTTGTGTGCTGTGATGTGATGAGCCAACGAAGCGTATAAAAGCCTAGCGAAGATGCTTCAACGTTTCAGTTGCTTTCAAAAATTCGCGCGCTCCTCAAGTGAGATCCGATTTGAATTTTGTTTTTTTTTTTTATTATTTGTTTGTTGGATTTATAATCGATTCACGCACGGAATTATAATGTCCTATCTCGGCAACGCATCGGACGTGGAGTGTGAAAAGAACGAGTTCCCCAGGGCCCGCCCCACGGGCATCGTCACCAAAATGGCCGCCCACAAACTGTCGTCGGAGCCGAAGTGGGCCGACAAAAGGGAGGATGATTCCGATTCCGAAGTCTCCTCGCCCGACAATTTCCTCACCAAAGGTGAACTAAGAACAACATTGACAAATGAGCACCGTTAGAAGTCGCAAATGTGGAAAAAGAATTTATATGCATATGATCATATATCATACATACATATATAGCCCATAAAGTGACTCCTATATGAACAATCTTGAGGCTTCAGAGGCCGTTAATACATGTGCTTATCGTATAACAAATATAATTTTCTCGAATAGACTCTTATATAACTGTATAACTGTTCTATATGCTTCGTAAATATAGTTTAAAGTAAAAATTTTCACGTCTGACCGATCAAATCAAAGCTAACCTCAAATTAACTGAGAGAATCGCATGATGTATCAAATTTCTATAGCATGCTCTGTCATTTTTACATAAATATCAATGCATGGCTTATTATCAAACTAAATCTTTTGAAAGATCGGAGTAAGCTCTCTCAATCCCAATTCAAGCTGAAAGCTAATCTCAAATTCTGAATCTTTGCATTAGAAATACTGCATGGTTGTAGCTCCTAATACAATGCTCATATCCGCAGCCATATTCATATTCATATTTATACCTATATTTACATCTATAACATCTATTTTCATATCAATACATCAATATTCATGTCCATATCAATAACGGTACTAACTGCATCGTAACTGCATTACAGGGGCATTTCTATTGACACCTTCGTATGAGCTATCCATGGAACGAGCCGCATTGATATGCGAGAAGATGAGTTTCAAGGGTTGCTTCAGCTTGACCAAAACGGCAACTGGAATTCTATTTAAATTCTCACATCCAGATGATTATCAGGCGGTGTTCAAGAAGGGATTCCACAAGGTGACCGGAGCGCGCTTTTATCGGAAAGTAAGTGAAAGACCAAATACTCTTGCTTATGCTTACATATATAGAGATCATATGTATAACTATCTCTCTCTCTCTCTCACACACACACACACTCTCTCTCTCTCTCTCTCACTCTCTCTCTCTCTGTCTGTCTGTGTATATCCCTGTGTTTTTATCTGTCTGCCTCTATTTCCTTGTTATCAAATGTAGCTGTCTGTTTATTATTAGATCTCATATTTGAAATATAAAATAAATCACATTCACTCAATTGATGAAAGCGAAATAGTTCATTATACAATATACGCTCTATCTCCCTGACTCTCTCAAAGAAAAGAAAGTCTTATATATCATGAATATATATTATATGTATATTATCGTAGTCTGTCTCGTTCTATCTCTTTCTCGCTTGCTATCTCCCTCTTTTGCTCACTCACTCAGATAGACAGACTATCTGCCTACATCACATTTGCACTTGATCTTTATCTGTACCTCTCTGTCCTCATTCTCTCTCTGTCTCTTTCTGTCTCACTGTTGCTATCTCGTCCTTTGCACTCACTCTCTCTTTCTCTGTCTTTCATTGCTAGTAAAGGTTAACTATTCATACGATATCATATATATATGTCTCTCTCTCTCACTTTCTCCATATTCTACATTCTCCCTCTCTACTTTCTCTCTCTCTCTCTCTCTCTCTTTTATAACTATTATCATTAGAGCTCATCCATAGAGCATCAACTCTCCCTATCTCTCTCTCGCTCTTTCATTGTTAACTTATCATTAGATATCATATATAGATATATATCTCTCTCTTACTTTCTCCGTATTCTACATTCTCCCTCTCTACTTTCTCTCTCCCTCTAACTCTCTCTCTCTTTTATAACTATTAAAATTAGAGATCGTCCATAGAGTGTCCACTCTCTCTCTCTCTCGTTTTCTCCCTCTCACGCACACACACTCTCTGTCTGACACACAATCTTTATCTCTCTCACTCACACACACACTCTCTCTGACCCGCCCTCTCTCTCTCTCTCTCTCCCTCATTGAATTGTGAAATCTTTTGAAAATCTTTTAACATTTTTCCAGCAAACATTCTCGCGCAGCGTGAGTATTTCCTATTGGCAAAATCCATTGGCAAACCATATACATACATAGTAGTACATACATGTAACATATGCTCACACCTGTATATATTGTATGTACATGCATATAGTAGATGCATATACATATGTTCATAGATAGTAGAAATCATTTCTGCTCGCCTCAGCCGTGACACCTTTGTGTGCATCTGTGACCTTTGTTTCGTTTGTCTGTCTGTTGACCCTGTTTGCCTTGCAGATCGCCATTCCGTGTCGTCCGCGAAAGACGTTTACGCTCTATGTGCTGGATGTGCCGGAGGATCTGCCCGTGGAGGATATACGGCATGCCATGTACAAGTTCGACTCGGTGGTGGAGGTGGTGCGCCTCCACATCTATTCCAGCCCGGGTCTGGCCAGCGGCGGCTCCGCCAGCTCCAACCCGGACAAGGTTGAAGGTGAGCAGCTCACAGCCTCTCCGAGCCCGGGCCAAACTCTGCGCCGTGCGGCCATACGAAGTAATGTCCAAATGCCAATTGAACACACACCAACACACACACTAACACACACACACAGAGAGAGAAAAAGTTCATAAATTTGATTCCAAAACTCTTTCAGGCAGCAGCAGCGCCAAGAGCCTCGTCTCTGGCATTGTGGGCGAGGCCATTGAGAAGGCGGAGCGTCCGGAGCGCCGAGAGCTGCCGCCAGCTGTTATACGTATAACACTCGCCTCCATGGACGAGTACAACATTCTGCTCCAGAACGGACTCAACTTCTACGACGCCACATTCTTTCCCACCGAGGCCAACATCTCCCTAAAAGGCGCCAAGATTGATTACAAAAGGCGGTAAGACCTAAGCCCAATTAGCACGATCCTCAGTCGCACATGATACACTGAAAAAAATGCAAAAAATAGCTATATATAATAATTATACAAAAAAAAATTCACAATTGAAACAGCTCAACTTTTACAATATGTATATCTATATTTTTTTATAGATTACTTTTTAAATATAAATTTGCTTATATCCCAAAAAAAAAAGAAAAAAAATAATAATAATAATAAAAATAACAATAAAAACAAGTTGATATTTTTTATTTAACACTTAAATATATATATAAAATATTTATTTTTAATTTATAAATAGCAACAGATAACAACAGCAAGATAATAATAATATAATTAACAATATAATTTTTTAATATAAAAAAAATCCACTTTTTTTTATTAATAAATGTTGTTTTTTATTATAATAAGAAATAACAATTTGGCAAAGAATTTAAATCAAATTAGTATCACTTTAAAGGTAAAACAAAAAATGTTTTATTTTGCATTTGAAAGCTGAAGCAAACACTAAATATTTAATATACCGTTATGTCTTATTCTAAACTTTCAAGGATAAAAATGCCATATCATTTTTATACACTTAATTTAATGACTACCAAAATTTGAAATCTTTTAGCTGTAATTTTGCTCAGCATTTGCTCACAGCCTATCAACGGCCTCACTTCCATCCATCCATCTCACTCGCTTTCGCTCCACTCCCACTCAGCCACGCTCACACACAGCCACACAGCTTTGTCTATATTGCCTACTCGCTCTCACTCAGTGCCCTTTCATTGACAGCATGCTCGATGGCTCGATACCGGGGCGTGTGCGTGAGCTTTTGCCCGTGTTCGATGCAGCTGGCTTTTGCAAGCTGCCGGCGCCCACGAGCAAGCTAATTAAGCCGCCGAGGTCATAAGCGACGACGACGACGACGACGACGGCGACCCCAGATGTTCCGGCTAAATAAGCAGCCAGTCAGCAGAAGACCCCATGCCCGCCCCCACTAAACATTTGACGAAAGCAGCAAAGAAAACAAAAAACAACAAAATAAAACATTCTCGATTCTCGATTTGATTTTGAACGGATGCTTGGAAACGTTTCCGCTGCCAACCAACTACAATCTATAATAATTCCTCTTATGGACAAAAAAAAAACTATTTCTCGTCTTGTGAACTCTATTTTTTTTTACAATTTTTTTTTTTGCCTAGTTTTATTATTAAAGTCCCATAAAAGGCTTAGCGTCTAATTTGTTTGATTGTCTAACAGCAAAAAAAAAAAAGGAAAACGAAAGAAAAAACAAAATTAAAAAAAAAAAAAACAACAACAAATAATAAAATAAAAATGAAAAATTATTTTCAATGGCAAACGGAAATCAACTAATTCAATTCACACGCCTTATATAGTATATAAACGATATATAATAACTTGTAAAATAAATATATATACCTATATACATATATATACCGATATATAACCCCTTCACACATCTACACAAAATTTTATTGTTTATTTTCTTTGAGTGTTGCGACTGCGAATGTCTTATAAGAGTTTCCTACTTCCAATAAGATTCTCATGTGGAGTTGGGATTGGGGCAAAGCGTAGTCTATCTTAAGCAGTGTTGCCAGAAAGTTCGACAATTAGGAAAAAAAAGCTAAAATGAGCTAAAGACTTAGAGATCAATTTAGCTTTAGATTATTTAAGTAATCTTTAGGCAGAATTGAAGAGTTCATCTGAAAATCTATATAATGATCTAATTCAGACTTTCAATTGAAGCTGTGTGAATGTGTCTATCTGTGTGTATGTGTGTGTGTGTGTGTGTAGAAGACTAAATTGAAATAAGAACAATTTGTGGATTCGTTTAATACTTTTTTCACTTGATTTTTATTTGTTTTTTCTTTATTTTTGCACTTTATTTAGGTAATTGATTTAGATATACATTATATGTGTACATACATACATCTACATATATATACACATATCATATACATATATATATGTAGACGTATAGCATAGATCTTGATTGATTTAACAGACAAAATTGTTGCACAAAGTTTAACACAAAGACATAAGTAAACGCGCACACACACACACGCACACAGAGACACATAGACACAGGAGGTGCGTGTGTGCATGTGTGTGTCTGTGTCTATATATATATAGATTATATAGAATATATAGTTTATATAAATATATTCTCATAAGCATATAATTTATCATACTGCAGAATGTCTTGTATATATATATATATAATAATAATAATTAATAATTGATTTAAAGCATATATAAGTAGTAAATATACACACACACACATACAGGTGCATATGCATATATGTATAGGTATAGTATATATATATATATATATATATATATACGTGAATATACATTGGTAATATATATATATATAGTCTGTTTAGGAAATACTCATAGAATTTAAACGAATCGAACAAGAATTCGTCAATTAGTTATTTTGTTGTTGGAAAAAGAGACAAAAACAGCAAAAAAAAAATCATCATCATTATCATTATCAACATCATCATCATCATTATCATCATCATTGTATATAAGTATATATGTATGTAATAAAGAAATATAATAATCAACATTTAACAAACAAAAAAAATTGTAATAAAATACGCACTCACACCCACACACACACACACACACACGCGCACACACTCATTACACACCCACACACACTCACTCACACACTCACACACACACACATACAGTAAGCACATGGTACATATATTGAACGATTTAAAGCGAAATTCAGATTACACAGACAAAGGACACGACGGACACATAATTAGTATACAAAATATGTTTATGTTTATGTTTGTTGTTGTTGTTGCTGTAGTAGTTGTAGTAGTTGTTGCTAGTTTTCTCCTTCCTAATACACGGAGTGCACAATATTATCTTTCTCGACCAGCAGCCGCACCTTCATGCAGCCATCGGAGCCACATGAGAAGAGACGGCCGAATGGATCCACATACACCTGGCTAACGCCCTGGCCGGTGTGCTTGAAGAATCCGTTTTTGGCATGTTCATGCGGGAACGTATTGATCAGCATAAACTGGTTCATATCCCATATCTGCAATACAAATCCAACGATCAATCAAAGGAACATGTATTATAAATATATAAAAGAAATAATGCACAAGACTTGAGTCTAGATGGAAATAAATGAATTATATAAGGGTCTTAAAACTCAATCAAACTGTCTTTTAGGTATATAGATTTATAAATGATCAACGGATTTCTAATCATGACACCATCAGTCTGTCAGTCTGTCAATCGGTCAATCCGTTAGTTAATCAATCCTTTACATTACATATCAGACTATCAAACAATTTTCACTTATATAAAACGGTTTCATGCCTTGCCTCTAGCCTCAATCAATCAATAGTCAATCATGCTGTTGTTTACCTTGATGTCGCCCTCAATGGAGCCCGTGACAAAGAACTCCTCGTGCGGATCCAGCGCAATGCACTTGATGGTGCTATCGTGAGCCTGCGAGAATCAAGTCCATGGCAATTAGCTGAGGTTAGCTGAAGCGTGAGCTTCGAAACTCACCTGATAGCGATGCCGGAGTGTGCGCTGGCGCACGTCGAATACGCAAACGTCGCCGCGCTTGCCACAGGAAATGAGCACCTGATGCTGCGGTGCAAAGACCAGACAGGATGAGCCCTGATCGTGGCACGTGAAGGCTGAGAGCGGACGTGAGAGAGAGAAGGAACATTCATAGTCAAATCATCATAGGTCACCAGAGAGAGAGGCTCAACACTTACCCGACACGCAGGACTTCTTGTGCGGCAACAGTGTGTCCCAAATGTTAATGTTCTTGTTCTCGGAACTCTGACCAGCTGTGGGAGAGAGCAAAGGATAGTTGAGTAAATGGTTTACTTGCTTCGGAGCTGGCCCTTACCGCTGGCTAACAAACTGCAAGAGCCGAGGAACACGAAATCGGAGAGCGCCTTGTTGTGGCACTGATAGGTCTAGGGAGCAAGAGGAAGCGAGTGTTAATACAAATATGTTTATAAGTCCGTACGTATATGGTGAGACTAACAATGAAGGATCGATTGTTCTGGGAGGCTGTGCCCGCTTGCCAGAGGCTCAGATTGCCATCGCCATCGCCGATGCCGAATTTGTTGCCCTGCTCGGAGAAGCGACAGCGCGTGACCTTGGCAAAGGTGCCGGAGGTGCGTGGACAGCAGACGGGCTGCTGGTGTCCCCACTCCCAGATCTGCACGGAGCCATCCTGGCCGCCAGTCAGGTAGAGCGGCATCAGCGGATGCGCGCTCATGCGCTTCACATTGTCCACCTTGTGGCGCATCACCTGGGGGAGCGAGACAGATTGAGTATAGATGACAGAGATGGAGACAAGTGGAAACACTCACCATCGATGTGCCACGGCCGGACTGTGAGGCGCTCTGCGTGCTGACACTGGCTTCGCTGTAGCCGCTGCTCGTGCCAAATTGTGGCCTGTGGAGCATACAAGATGGGGATTAGGATTAGCAAAGGTTTTGCGGTTTGCATTGAGACTATCGACTCACTGATCCTGCGATTGAATGATGAGAAAGGCGGAGCTATTGGTGTCCGCATCTTTGGACATGTTCATCATGTCATATTCGCACTCATCCTCATACCAATTGGGCGACTCGAGCAGCAGCGATATATCGAACTCCTGGATCTCGCGCGGATTGGCAAAGGCTATCATCGATGAGCTGTTGTTCTTCAAGCAGAATGTGAGTATCGATTCGTGATCCTTGTGTATGATGCGTATCTGGTCTGTATTCTCGTTTGTCGAATGCGATTGGCCTATGGCGAGTGAGACATGAAACAGAAAGAGACAGATATAGAAAAAGAGCGCAAGAGCGAGATAGGCAAATGCAAGCAAAAGCGGTTAATACAAATTATAGCTAAGCCAAAGCGTAAATTTAATTAAATTAAATTATAATTGAATATTTGTGATCAAATGAAATCTGAATCAGCGATTCTCCTGTGTTCTCTCATCTCTCGTTTCTCGTTTCTCGTCTAACTGCCTGCCAGGTGTTAAGCGCTGCTCCTCATTCAATTGACAACAAGGTGTTAAGCGAGCCTCGTCTTTACGATTGCGATTATCTTATCATCAAGTCTATTATTTGGTAATTGCCTGTTGACGCAGTTGTTCAGTTAACACTTAACAGCTGGCCGTTAACAGAGCCAAGAGCAAATCAGTGCCACTTCAAGCAGTGCAGCCGCAGTTCGCCTCAAGCAGTGCAAATGTTATCGATTAACGGCTTATCTCCGTCTCTCGTCGAGATGGAAGGAGATCGAGAGGTGAATCAAGGCTCAGCACTTCTCAGAGGAAGCTAAGGAACGGCAACAACAACAAAAGAAGAGAATACAACAGTCGAACAAAAATAATATAACTACAACGGTTTTTGTTTCTATTTTGCTTTAATACATTTTCACTGGTAAACGAAAAAAATCACAAATAATTTAATATACAACAAAAAAAAAAAAAAAAAGAGAGAAAATACGAAAATTAAGGAAGGAAACATAGAAGAAGGTTTGGGATACTTCTGCGTAATACTTCGTAGATAACAAGTTTAAAATTAAGTAACATCTGCCACCTCAATACTAGCTAATTAGAACCGAACAACAACAGCAACATAAAAAAAAAAAACAAAGTTGTTAACAAAAACAGACTTACAGCCAGGCTGTAAATGCCCAAGGCGTGCATTAAACAAACGAACAAAAAAAAAAAAAAATAGGATAACAACAAATTACAAGCGACTGCTAAATATTAAGCTAATAAAAGTGATGCGTTAGAACTAATTAAGATATATACATTGGAATGCAAAATACATATACATATACATATCTATATGTATACAAATATCAATATCTAAATACATATATACACACACATACATGTATATACAAATATATATATGTATATATATATATATGTATATATACCATATAGGCATGTATAGCTACCAACTACTCTACTTGACCCTGACTCTCTGGACCCAGGGCGGTGCGGGGGTGCTTACTTAGAGGAATTTGCAACAACAACAATTATAATAGCAACATTTTGGTACGGAATACACACCTTCGTCGGTGTCGTTATCATTGTGATGGCTGTGATGATGGCTGCTGCGCGCACTGCTCTCGGTGCTCTTGCCAAAGATGCTCTTGATGAAGACCTCCTGTGTGGGCTCCTGCCTGACCAGATAGTTCCACAGCCGTCGAATGGGGCCCGCCGCCGAGCCGGAGATGAACGGCGTGTTGTCCTTGTTCAGCAGCGAGCGGTACTTGTGTATGGCCAGGCCATTGATGCCGCTCTCCGCATAGCAGCCGGGTATATAGTTTCGTGAGGGCGGGCCACGGCTTATCAGATCGTTCAGGGCGTACTCCTGCCAGCGATTCAGTGTGCGTAGCACCTCATGCGACAGCGGACTTATGACGGGCAGATCTGCCGGGGCAATCGGTAAAGTGATTACAAATGAAATCGAGAAATCTTCTCGGCTAGCAAAGCCGCCTGATGCTCACCCTGCAGCTCGATGCCGGCCACCTTGACAAACTCCTGAATTTTGTGGGTGCTGAGCTTGATGAGCGCCAGGCGTAAGATGCTCCACGAGTAGGACATGGGATTGGTGTGTTCGGTGTTGTCCTTGGGCTTCAACTGACTGCGGCTCACATTGACATCGTCATCATCATCATCCTCCTCCTCGCCGTCCGATTCATGCGAATCATCCGTGTCGTAGTCATCGCAATCTGCAAATGCTCAAATTTAGTCGGCTATCGAATAAATCGAACTCTATGCGAGATCTGTACCTGTATTGGTTGGCTTCATGAGGAAGTAGGAGAGCATGGATGTCTCTGGCGGCATAAACTGCTCCCTGTACGTGGGCTTGTCCTCCTTCATGTTGCTCGAGGTGCTGTTCTGGCTAAAGCTGCCCAGGATCTTCATGTTTAGCTTCATGCGCTGCTTCGTTATCGATGTCACCGTATTCCAAACGCTGTTCTCATCCGACGCATCCTCGCCAGCAGCAGCCGCCGCAGCAGCCGCTGCCTGTGCCTGGGCCTGGGCCTGCACGTGGGCATGCGGCTGTGCAGCCGGCTTGATCAGCAGCTTCTTCATGCCGCCGCCAAAGAGGGTCGACCAGGTGTCGTTCGTAAAGTTCTGGCCGCTGAGGCGATAGAGCAAGCGACTGTCGCAGGTGGACAGCGAGTAGATGAACAGTGCCATGTAGGTGGATACAAAGGACTCGAGCAGCAGCACATTCAGCTTCGGCACATCCTCGTCCTTCTCGCGCGCCAGCAGCGCACGCAAATTGGTGACGCCCGGCCACTTGGAGGGCGTGGTGCAGATGCCCGCCGGCTCATCTGTGGAATACTTGCGGCGTCTGTGGAAAGCGTTGCGACTGCCCACCAGGTAGCTGCACTCGAAGGACGAGTTGATCTTGGCTATGTTCTCGATGCCCGGACTGGGATACCCATTGAAGGTGGCATTGTTAACCACAAAGCTCTCCGAATCGCACAGCGATTGGTAGATGCACGAGGAGAGGGCCACGGCCAGGTCGCGCAGCACAAAGATCTCGCTGAGGGCGCTCGTCTCGAGGCCCGGGAATGGCATCAGCTTAATGATGCTCTGCAGCATGTCCACCGTCTGCGACTGCAGATACTTGATGGGATCCGCTATCACTGTCTTATTGCCCGCCACGCAGGCGCTCAGCAGCGGCAGCGTGGTGGGGAAGGGCAGCGGGCTGAGCAGCTGCTGCTGTGTCTTTTCCTGCTGCAGCTCCTGCAGCAACAGAACCAGCTCCATGCGCACAGAGGCCAAGCCGCCGCCGCTGGCGCCATGCAGCGAACAGTAGCTGAGCAGAGTTCGCAGCAGCGTTTCATTGGCTAAGGGATGAGAAGAAGAGTGGATGGAACATAAGGATCGGCTAAGAGATCTAGGAGCCCCATGTGGTTAACTGACCTTTGAGCCAACGCTTGCGCTTGGCGGCCCGCATCACCTTGGCCTCGAAGTCCTGCTTGTCCTGCATGAGTATCTCGTGCAGTGTGGGTCGCTCTGTGCACGGATAGATGCTGGCATTCATGTCCTTATCCTTGGTATCGTTGGCGTCCGCATCGCTCGCGTCGTTCACCTGCTCGGAGCTGCAATAGTTGCACAGCTGCTTCAGTGCCTCCACCTCGCGTTCCAGCCACATGTACAGCTGGTAGCGCAGCTGGCCGCCATCCACCTCGAAGCCGGTGGCCAGCGTCGACAGCTCCTCCATCAGGATCTTGAGGCAGGCCACAAACTTCAGCTGCTGCGCCATGATATCCATCTTGCACTCGTTTGGCCGGCTGGCTTTGCCCGGCTGCGGGGTGGCCAGCTCTGGATCTCGATCATCGTTGTCGTTGTCGTTATTAGTCGCTGCTGCCGCCACTTCACCATCCCCATCGTCGTCGTTCTCGTTGTCTTCCTCGTCCTCGTCGTCCCACTTGATCTCGAACTTGGTCTCTCCGACGCTGCTCACTGGAGCGCCCCAATCGAATAGATCGGCCTTGGCCGACGACTGCCACTGATCCATGATGCCTGAATTGATGAGCTCATCCTTGGCCCCGACCTGCTCGCCAGTGTCGGCGACGCTGCAGTTGCTCGAGGCTGGAGCCGCGTCGCTGTCGCTAATCTTCATGGGCAGCTTATTGAGCACCTCCAGTGCCAGGGCCGGGCAGCCGGACTTGAAGTGTCCGTGGGCTGTCGTAAAGTACAGCTGACGCTCGATGGCCGTAATCGAATCCTCGAGCTGCAGCTGCTTATCGGAGGCCAGCGGCTTGGAGCTCGTCTCGCCGGCATAGCTGAAGCCCGAGAGGACCACGTGCGCGATGCGCTTCTCCTGCGCCGAGATGGCAATGTTCTGCCGGATGAGCAGCGGATGGGTGCGCAAATAGATGTAGAAATTGAATACATTCGGATTGGTGGCATGCGGCGACTCGGGACGCAGCAAGTCCTCCTCGCGGTAGCTGCTATGCAGACTGCCCACGCCGTTGAGGAGCAGGGTGTTGAGGCTCTCCTGGTACTTCTTCAGGTTCCAGTAGGTCATGGAGCGCAAGAAGGGATCTGGATGGGCACGCGTCAGATCGCATCGTCCCGTCTCCACGTCCGTGCCGAGGACATGCTCATTGAGCAGCTTGTGGTAGTAGCTGCCCTCGGCGTCGCCCTCATAGAGTCGCGCAATGATCAGGGCCAGCTGGAAATCCTCGAGCTTGTTCATGCACACCTCGATCGCATCGTTCAGGGAGTTGGCCAGCAGAAAGAAGGCGACTGCATGCTCGAACCTCTGCTTGCCCAGCAGCACAAAGGCGTTCTTCAGCGCCGCCTTGCGCCAGCGATCCTCGGCAAAGTTGTTGCCAAAGAATGTGGTCATCTTCTCGTCGCGCTTCGAGCGGAACAGGCCCCACACCAGCGACTTCTTCTTCATGGCCAGATAGTAGATGGCCGCGTCCAGTGGATCCTGCTTCAGCTGATAGGCGCACTTGGCCAGCTTCTCGACGCAGCGGCGCAGCGTATTGATGTTCTTCAGCCAATAGCCGACGCCCAGGTCGCGCAACGTGGCCCAGCGCAGGTCGCCCTTGGTGTAGCTGGGTATCAGATGCAGCAGCTCCTCCTCGCTCTCCGAGTGATAGGCCCACACGATGTTCGCTGTGCCGACGCCCTGGCGCTGGAATTGCGCCCGCTGCTGGAGCGGGAGGCAGCGCAGCAAATACGTGAAGTGCTTCATGGCGAGCAGGAAGCGGAGACCGCAATCGTCCAGCGATTCGGTGGCCTGCTCCTTGGTGCCGCTAATGCCGGCGCCGGTGCCAATCTGGCCCTGGTTCTTGCCCATGTCAGCGGCAAACTTGTCCGAGAAGTCCGTGTTGCACGTGGCCACCGTGTCGGCCAGCGCCAGCAGATGCATCTGATCCAGCGAGGACAGGCCCGGCAAATGGGTGTGGGTCAATAGGCGCGACAGCAGCTGGCCCTGTCGCGGTCCGAAATGCGAGATGGAGTGCTTGTCGGGCAGCGAGAGCCGACGCTCCTGACGCTTCTGCTCGCCATCGCAGAGCAGCTCGTCCAAATTGTCGTCGGAGTTGTGCATGTCGAACAGCTCATCGTAATCCTTGTCCCCATCGCCCGCATTCGTCGCCTTTCCCGGCTGCTCGCGATCGGCATTGAGCAGCACCCAGAGCGGCAGAGGTGGTATCGAATTGATTTCCGCATAGTCGAGCATCAGCTCCTCCGGTATCTGGGTGGTGCTGCCGCGGTGCTCCGCCTGAATGTTGCTCGTGTCCGCCGTATAGCTGATGCTGAGGGTGCGCGAGCGGGACCAGCTGCGCTGCCTGCCACCAGCACCGCCGCCGGCACCGCCTCCGCCCCCGCCACCACCAGCGCCGCCGCCGAGGCTGCCGTCATCATCGTTGGGCAGCCCGTTGGCTGAGCCGCTGCTGCCGCTGCCGCTCATGCAGCGCACCAGATGGGCCAGGATCGCCTTCACCCAGCGGATCTTGCCGCAGTTGAGCAGCTCCATCAGCTGCTTGGGATGGTATTGCGGCAGCACGGGGCACGCAATGCGCGACGCCTGGAACAGGCCAAAGTCCGTCATATAATCATCATTGGGCGGGGCATCGCCCCCAAATCCAGCACCCACGCCATCCTGGCCATGCCCATTCATAGTCGCCATGCTGCTGTTGGCAGCGAGACGACGCTGCGACAGCAGCTGCAGATTCGCCGTGCTCACTTTGCTGATCAGCGGCATCGAGGCGACATTCTTCAGGCGCATCTGCGTCGACTCGTTGGCCAGGGAGCGCAGATCTTCGTCGCGCAGGTTGCGCGTGTCGGTCATATCGTCCATGCCGGCTGCAGCCGCTGCCGCCGCCGCCGCCGCTGGGGACATGTAGTGGGCGCCGTAGTGGGGCTTCCATTGGGAGTAGACGTGCATCTCCGAGTCCATGGCCACGACGAGAATGCCGTCGCGCACCCAAGAGATTTGCATGGGCAACGGCGGCAGACCATCGGCCGTCTGCAGGTCAATCTGGCGCAGCTTCATCCAACGTATCTCGTCCACAAAGTTCGGCTGAGCCAGGGAGCTCGCCTTGCGCAATATCGGACGATTCACGGAGCGCGACTCCTTCATGGCCTTGATGTTCGCCTGGGCAATGTCCGAGCTGACCGGCGTGTACAACAGGATCTTGCTGCCCACCGCGACGGTCAGGATGTGCGAGCCATCCTCCTTGGAGACCCAGTCCAGCTGCACCAAGTGCTTCTGGGTCAGCGGACAGGTGTTCCCGTTCTCGGCAATGCTCTTCCTCAGCGACTGCAGCGTGCTGAAGCTGGGCACGGTGAGCAGACCCACCGCAGCCGACTGCTTGGACGTGGCCAGCTCCGGCGTGGTCTCGCCGCTGCGTGGCGAACGGCTGTCCTGGTCGTGGGCGAAGGTGTGCAGCACCTGGTTGAGGCGCTGCTTCTTGGCCAGCAGCCGGTGGTCGTGCAGATAGCTCAGATCGATGCCGTGGCCAATGTTGATGCGCGGCAAGTGGACGTTCTTCAGATGGATCGTGTCCTCCAGCACCCATTCGCTGCCGCCGCTGCTCTCGCACTCGTAGATGGCCACGCAGAGATTGACGTAGCGCGAGTCCGGATCGCCGCGATTGGGACGCGTGAAGCTCTTGCCGTACTTATAGGCGCACGCAATGCGGCCGGAGTAGGCGGCGCTGATGTTCAGCGGCTGGCCGGGTATCTCGATGGCCGACTGCTGGATGCGGCTGAACATCTTCCACTCGGACCAGTGGTAGGCATCGCTGCCGGCGGGCTCGCACTTCCAGAAACGCGATATGGAGTCCGAGCAGGCGGTGACAATGATGTACGGCGCAAAGCAAGCGGGATAAATGCTCGAGCTGCTCAGGTGCCCGGCCGCCGGGGAGGCATGAATGACATCCACACCCTCCGGCAGGGGCAGCTCCTGGGTGCAGACCTTCTTCGTGGTAATCGAGATGTGCGGCGCCTCCACGTGCGGCCCAAAGTGCTCGGCGCCCGTTAGTGTCTCCGCGCCCTGCGACATGCGTCGCGGCTGGCCCGTATTCTGGTCGGCATCGTCCGGCTCCTGGGTCAGGTTGCTGTCCGGCACATACATGGCCGTCTCCGAGAGGAACGAGCTCTGCTGCTTCGAGCTGATGACAATGCGCCACATGTGAATCGTGCTGCCGCGCAGCGTCTTCTCGATGTTGACAATGTAGAAGGGCTCCTCGAAGTCCACATTGCGCTGCAGATCGACAATGGCGTCCATGTCCGACTCGAGCAGCGCATTCATCTTCGGCTCCTCCAGGTCGTGCATGTCCGGCACGGACGTGCGCTGTCCGCCCGTAATTAGCTGCGCCTGGAACACGTGCAGAAACTGTGTGTTCTGCCAGTCGTGCTTCGCATCCGAGATGGCATCCAGCTGCAGGATGCAGCCCGGCCGAGCTGTTGACTGCTGCGAGACGACCTTCAGCTTGTCGTGGAGCGCCGAGCGTTGCGCCTTCAGCGTGGACGAGGCATTCGAGATCATCGAGGAGAGCGAATGGGATTTGTGCAGCGTGTTCAGATTCTCCGAGCACGAGATCTCCGCCAGCAGGGTGCGCGCATCAATGACGGCTTGATAGACACGCAAATTCTCACCGTCGCTGGCCACAAAGCAAGCCGACGGCGAATTGCTATAGCTGCCCAGTGTGGTGCTCGGCAACAGGGTGGGTATCCAGGCCACATTGCTGAAGGCGGATATCTCTGGTGAGTTGATGCGGGCCAGCTCGCTCACGCCGCCCGAGTGGCACAGCGGGCCCACCGAGTCCACACGCCACAAGATCAACTCCGAGCAGAAGCCCGTCGGCGTAAATATATCCTTGTCGCCGTTGGGCGTGCTGCTGCCAGAGGCGCTGCCTGCGCCGCCAGCAGCAGCAGCAGCGGCAGCAGCCGCAGTGGAAGAGGCCACTCCGCCGCTGCCGCCAGCGAGTGGGTGCTCGTAGGGCGACATCGGGGACTTGGCCTCCGTGTCGGACAGATTGTGATGCGAGGTGGAGACGAGCAGCGGCAGCACCGGATGGCAGGTGATGTCATTCACACGGAAGCGATGTCCCGACGCGCGACTGACATGGCCGATGCTTAATACTTGTGTGAACTTTGTCTTGAAGGCGAACGTCAGCTGCCACAGGTTGAGCGTGCCGTTCGAGTGCTTCGTCACCATCGACACCGATGGCGACACGTTCAGGGGCAGGGCTGAGCCGAGGGCGGCGGCAGCGGCAGCAGCTGCTGAATCCTGTGAGCTGTTGCTGCCAGCAGCACCAGCAGCGCTGCGCTCCCCGCCATCCTCCTGCTGGCCCTGGCCGGCAGCATCGCCATCGTCCTCATCGTCCTGCTGCTCGCGATCCTGCTCCTCGTCGTGCTCGTCATGCTTGTCGAACTGCTGGTTGGAGTTCTGATCGCTCCGCAACGAGTTCTGATCGCTGCCGCCCTTGTGGAACTCATCCTTGCTGCGCACATTGTTGGCAATGTCCCGGAAGGCCAGCGGATTGGTGCCCGTATTGAAGAGACTGACCGTGGTGGACATGGACATGGCGTCGCCCAGTGGAAAGGCCGACGGTATGCGTGTCGAGAACGACACCTGCGCCTGCCTGTACGACCCGGGATAGTAGTCGTCCAGCCACTCGATCACCCATATCAAATAGCTGCCATCGACCGGATGGATGGCGAATAGCAAATCCGGACTCTGATGCCAGTCACGCAGCAGGCACTCAATCTTATTGTCCAGCGAATCGGTCAGCTGTGGCACCTGGTTGTGTTGGTCCTGGTTGAGGGAGTTCTGCGATGTTGTGTTCGACATGGAATTCAAATGCAAACCGGCGCCAGTGGCAGCCGTGTGCTGCGAATACTTGCTGTACTCCTCGCCGCTGTCGTCCACCGAGACGGACTTGGAGTTGCGCATGAATTTCTTGTGCGACTGCTGGGCATCATCGGGCAGATCGACGCCCGAGGAGGCGGCCGCACCAGCTGTATGACTGCCCGCTGCATGTAGGCCGTTCTCCTCGTCGATGACCTTCTTGGTTAGCTCCTGGAGTATGGCCTCCGCTTGGAGTGTGAAATGCATCTCCTTGTTGTTCAGCCAGTGCAATATGAAGACGTTCTGATTGGCCGGATCGGAGGTTTGCATCGACGGCACCAGCGGTATATCTGTCTCGGCGTTTATCGATGCCGCCAAATGGAAATGCATGCCGGGCGTTACGCCGGATCCCTGAAACCCATACGAATGGAAATCGTGCACGCTGCACGACGAGGGCAACGATGGTATCGGGCCCTGATAGTTGCTAAAGCTGGCCGGTGAGCTGCCCATGACAGCGGCGGCGCCACTACCAGCAACGCCACCACCACCACCAGCACCGCCCACGCCGCTGCCCGAGCTGCCTGGCAGCGAGCCAATGCCCTGGCCACCGACCACTGCGGACGCAGTGGCGCCAGCCTTCATGTGGCGACGCAAGTGGAAGCAGGTCTTCATGTGCTTCAAGCGCTGCATAAATCGATGCTTGTGCCGGTGCGTGCGAAACTTGGGATTCTGCGAGGCGAGTGGATCGTACTGTGTCATATTGACCATGCCATCGTCCGGCAGCACCGTCTCAATCCAAATGCGACAAATGTTGTCCAGGCACGACGTGACCAGCATATTGGCCACCGAGCCCTTGGGCATATATTTGCTTGTCTTTCTCCACACAATGTTCGAGACGGCGCGCGGATGTGCGATGTACACATATGTGAAATTTAAATCGCCAGCTGAGAGTGCGCCGCCGACACCGGAGCCCGAGGCGACATCGTGCGCCGCCTTCGATGGGAATAGCACCTGCTTATTCTCGTACCAGATCTTGACTAGACGATCGTTGCGGCCGCAGGTGGCAAACAGTGTGCCATCGGGACTAAATGCCATATGGTAAATGGGTATGGCCGTCTGGCAGGACCATATGTTCTCCCACGTGGATACATCATCAGCTTGCGAATTGGACGATGGTTTGGTCTCCTTGCTCTCGCCAATCTCGAACTTGACACCTGCCAGGTGGGGGGCAAAAAAGAATCGCTTAGCTATATTTCTTTCTATATCGGACTATCGAGATTCTCCACTTACCTGTGTGCTCCTCCTCCTGGTGTGTGGGCGACTTGCTCTTCCAGAGCTGTATATTCGTGCCACCTGTTAGAAGGCGTGTGCCCTCCAAGTTCCACGACAATGTCACCACATTCGAATGGCTGGTAAACGAGCCCGTTTGCACCCATCTGAAAGATCGTTCACCAACGTTCCTCAATCAGCCTCAATCAAAGCTCGTTCATTCATTTTATTTCTGTACGCACCTGTAGTCTAGAAAGTGTGTATTTTGTTTGACCGACTCAATCACTGGCGTCGGCTCGAAAATGCAAATCTTATTCTCATAGGCAGCCGCTATCTTGCCCGTATCGGTGCTACAGTCGAGGGCCGATATCTTCACATAGCCATGATTGGCGCCCGGTATGATCTGGACGCGTTCGAAAGTGCTCGCTAGAATGACCACATTACAGCCGGCGGCATATGCCTGTTGAGGAAGCGAATGAAACGCACGTTTAGTCAATCATGAAATATTTCTATACCTTGATTGATTAACCAAATGACAGACTCTAATGTTCATCAATCATAATGTAATGCTGTATCATTATAGTTACATTTAACTGTTCAAAATATTCAACAGTTTATATTTGATTGATAGACTGACTGATTGATTGACTGACTGACTAGACTAGACACGTGTTTGCATCATTTATGATTTGAGCTGATCAATTTATTGTTTCACTTAGATGTAGTAATGAAGACTAATTGATGATTGATCGATTGATTGATCAGTGTGTGCAACATGTCATCATTACACATATGATCTCATTATGTTAATGTTACATATAGTGATTAACTAATAATTAGCATATTATGCTGATTGATTGATACTTAGATCATTAATTCATAATAAAATTGATATCTTACTAATGCAAAATAAATTATAGATTGATTGACGCATGGATCAATATATACAGCCTCATATAGCAACAAAATAAATCTGTTTGTGCTGATTGATGATTGATTAATCGATTTTACCAACTGTTTGGCCACACCTATAAATCATATCTTGTCAAGAATTTAACAGCTTGTGATTAGATTATTGCTTGAACAATAATAAATCTGTTTTAGTCTCTAATTGATGAAAAACAAAACCATTTTCGCTGTCTGATTGGCTGATGGACCGACTTAACTGATTGATAGCGACAATGCATGATTGATATAGACTCTAGAACTGGAATGAACAAATATCGAAATGGGAAAAACCTAAAAAATTATTGCCAATCCACTTAAGAACTTGCCATAAGACATAGCCAGTTGGCTTACTTAACCTAGAAACTTTTGGTCACTTAAATGAATCGAATAAACAACAATTTGATGACAAATTCTTTTGGGAAAGCAAATGTCACGTGCTAAGCACATAATAGCAAATATAGTATGCATCATTTACCATATCTATAGATTGATTATAAAGATAACGCACGATTAGATGTGTGTATGCAGAGAGAATCAAGAGCAAAAATAGGGCAAGTAAGGAAAAGGGAACGGGAAAGGGGGAAGGTCGATGGGGCTTAACCGTGAAGGACCAACTGTGACTCAGAACTGGGACAAGGCTGTTGTAAAGAAGAATGGGTCATCAAGTGATGTAATATATATACTACATGGTATATATTGATGTATACGCATGCAGGTACGACATTTGTGTTACCCATTAAACTATAATAATTGAGGCGATAAATGGCTATGACCAAAAAAAAAAAAAACAACAAATGTTAAGAATTCATTTGAATAGTCATCAAATTCGTATGGATGCAAATTAAAATTGAAATTCCGGCACAAAGCTAATTTAGACCAATTTGGTTTCATACCGGATTGTACAGGAAAGGTTTCGCTTTTCGATATCATAAAAACAAAGTTGAGAAAAGTTAAATTAAATCGTTGCCCTTGTATAAGAGTCGCTTAACTTTCGGACAGCAGCAGTTATGTTCGTTCTTCCTTATCTCTATTGCTTTCTTTTTATATTTGTTTCTTGTTCTAGTTGGGTTTAGTTTGAACCACTTCCCCCACGCCCCACCTAGCCACTCTGGTGGTATGTGTTTCATTATCTTAAGTAGGAGCCAAAGCAAGATATGGTTGCGGATATTTTCTTGCGTCAAGGCCAGCAAGGCTCAATGCTATAAAACTTGTGCCGCCCACTGCCAGATGGCGCCACAGTATAAGACAAATATTCGTGTGCGTGTGTGTGTGTGTGTCTGCCCATTTTTCAAGTTCAGCTATGCCTCTTCTTGTTTCTTTATATTAATAGTTGTTGCACACACACAACACACACACACACACACACACACATGAATATTATAAAAATACAATTGAAATGATGGCATTTACATACATAGTTAAATGAATGGGTGGCAATGTCAACAGCAGCGGCGACGGCTCGCAGCTCATTACAAAATATAATGCAGATGTGTACACACTGTAGGCATACACACACACACATGCATACATACACACAGTCATGTGCAGCTGTTGGCAATTTCAAATTAATTCTTTCCTTTTTCTCGCAAAAACAATAAATAATATGAATAAGAATAGTGTGTGTGCGGGCAGAAGGGGCAGTGTTGCCACATTTATTTCTACATATTTATTATTTAACTATTGAAGTTAATTATGATTGTGACTTCTAAATTACAAAAACAAAATATGCATAGAGAAACGAAGAGGAAAACAGATCTCAGGCGCTAGCGGTAAACAAATAAGCGCAAACAGCGCCTGTGTATGGGTGGGAAGGGGTTACCGTTAGTAATTAATATTTGATATGTATGCATGTATGTTTATTTGTATGTATATAATAAATACATATATACACACACGATCATAAAAATAAACGACTCCAGCTACAGTCGCCACATTATAAATGCGTGCTCACGACAAAACACACAAAATAATAATAAAAAAAACACAAAACCCAAAAAGCAAAAAAAAAAAAAACGATAAACGAAAAACGAATTTTTGCAGCATTTATGGGCCGTGTATAATTTATTTGTTATTGACGTTTTGATTGTCTGACAATATTTAGCGAGGATTGCATTTACAGGCTGCAGGGCAGCACACACACACACACCCGTACATACATATGATATATTGATGTGCCTAGTTGTCTGTATGTTTAACGAATTTAGGGCATCAGAGGCCATTTGACCAATCGAATTTTACATATACAAATATATATATGTATATACGCACAAGCTGCGTGTGCATGCCTTCGTGCTCGTGTGTATGCATATGTGTATGAGTGCGTAAGGCAACGTGAGAGGCTTGTTTACAGCCAAAGCACTTGACCTTTAAATGTAATTAAAAGCCAGAAAACATGTTAATACATTGATTTCAAATTGGAATACCGTGAAAAATTGTTTGTTTGCAGCATTTATCGAGAAAAAAGGAAAAAAAAAAAACAATACACACGCAAGCATTCAGCGAAGCCAACAACAATAACAGCTAAAACAGTTAACAGTTGTTATCGAATTTACACGAAATGGAAAAAAAAAAACACATTTGCTTTGGATTTAATTGACCACAGCCAGACAAACGACGGACGGATAGACGGCGACAGCGAGTGACAGCCAAGCATCATATTTATTTATATGTACTCGCACATACACACACAGGAACGCACAAAGCCTGTGTATACAAGCGTGCATGTGTAAATAAAAACATTAAAATCCCCTTTGGGCCGATCGAAATTGGATATTCCAATTGGAATTCGCAAAAAGGCAGCCGAGTTGGAAAATGTGGTACACACATAGTTGTACCTTTAAGTACCTAACGTTTATATATGTATATACAAAAATTAATATATATATATACTACATATGACTGTCGCGCACGTAAATATGTAGGTGTTTGCATATCTGTGCATGTGTGTGTGTGTGTTTGCAGGTTGTACAATATGATGGATGCGTGATAAAAACGAAAGCGAACAGCAAAAAAATAATGAGAAAAAACTTGGTAATCGTAATCGCTCGTATTCTTACTGTAAATGGTATGCCTTCCACGGAGCCAATGGCGAAGCACCGGTCACCTGCATTGCAGGCACCGCTCAATATTTGATGACAATTCATTATTTGTTACAATTGGATATCACATCACAGCGCACAAAGTAATATTCTTGGTTCTTTGGTTTGGTTACTAGCACGAATTTTTCTTTGTAAAACGACAACAAAGTGATGAGTGACATTACATAAAAATGTAGGCCAAATAGTGATGGACGCTATCGACTAGTGTAGTATCGAACGGAGTTAGTGTCTAACTGTCGTATCGATACGTACACAACAAGTTATGGGGTTCTAAACAAAATACCTTATCGATATCAAATATTTGCTAGCATATTTGACATACTTTTCTATCGATATATCGACAAATCGCCTACTAATTTGCAACACTGTGACAATCCAAACGCCGTGTATGGTTTGACTGCTTGCATGGAGTTAGAAATTGTAAAATCGTAGTCATTGGTTTTGTATTAGTTTAGCATATATTCCAATAGCAAAATGGCCGCTGGTCCAATTGCTGAACGTAACCAAGGTAAGCAATCGCTACACATATACATTTACTTGTTAAACTCAAACTTAACGCACACCTCCAAAATAGATGCCACCATTTATGCCGGCGGTCTGGACGACAAAGTATCGGAGACGTTGCTGTGGGAGCTCTTCGTCCAAGCCGGTCCAGTTGGTAAGTTAAACTGAATAGGCAGCATTCCGTTTCATATAACTGTTGTATCTCGCAGTCAACGTGCACATGCCCAAGGATCGTGTCACTCAGATGCATCAGGGATACGGATTTGTTGAGTTCCTAAGTGAAGAGGACGCTGATTATGCGATTAAAATCATGAACATGATTAAGCTGTATGGCAAGCCTATACGTGTTAACAAGGCGTCAGCACATCAAAAGAATCTCGACGTTGGCGCCAATATATTTATTGGTAATCTGGATGTCGAGGTGGATGAGAAGCTGCTCTACGATACCTTCTCCGCATTTGGAGTCATCTTGCAAACGCCAAAGATTATGCGTGACCCAGAGACGGGCAAATCCAAAGGGTTCGCCTTCATCAACTTTGCCAGCTTCGAGGCTAGCGATGCTGCCATGGATGCCATGAACGGACAATATCTGTGCAATCGCCCCATCTCTGTTTCATATGCCTTCAAGAAGGATCACAAGGGCGAACGCCACGGCTCGGCAGCTGAACGTTTGCTGGCCGCCCAGAATCCCTCGGCGCATGCGGATCGACCACATCAACTGTTTGCCGATGCGCCCGTACAGAATATGATGCCAGTTATGCCTGGCCAGATGATGCCGCCACCAATGATGGCACCGCCGCCACCAGTGGTGCCCGTGTCGGCCACCAATATGGGCATGATAGCACCACCGCCACCGGTGCCGCAGCCGACACCGTTCCCAGCTACCATACCACCGCCACCGCTACCGCCGATGGGCGGTGGGCAGCCGCCACTACCTCCCTCCATGGGCATACCGCCGCCGCCACGCATGCTCCAGCCTCCAAATGCCTGGGCACCACCCGGCATGCCAGCACCGCCGCCGCGTCCGCCGCCAACAAATTGGCGTCCGCCGCCCGTGCCCTTTGCGCCGGCTCAGTTCTCTCGTCCCTATCAACCCGATGGCTACCAGTACTAGGTCATCCCACTATTGTATAGCCTTAGTTCGTAGTTATACAATTTTTAAGACGACCCAATAAAACCGACAACAAATTTTTATAATAACACCAAGAAAACCAATTGATTGATTTATATAACCTGATGGCTTAAACGAAATCCTGAGCTTTGGGTGTAAATAATTTGATAGTTTCAGATTTAGCAGGGCAAGAGAAAAGAAATAGGGAGACGGTGAGATGGATCTTACCTATGGGTACCAATATCTAAGATACAATGGATAGAGAGAGAGGAAAGGTGTCAGAGAGAGAGAGAGAGGAAGATTCCGTAATTAGCTGAAAAATCTATATAATTGAATATCATTTCCTAGTCTCTATATAGAAACAGGGAGAGAGAGAGAGAGAGATTGAGTTTCACATCCCTATCCGTATCCAACCATTAGCCAAAACATGTACAATATTGTAGAGGACTATCATGTCCTAATTGATGTACTATAACAAGACAGAGAGAGAGAGAGAATTCATTCCTTTTTTTTTTAGTTTTTTTTTTTTTTTTGGTGAATTATTTTATTCGTAACATTTTGAATAAAGAACAAACGATTTATCCAATATCCGAGACTTGGTAGATCACAGCTTAACTGCAGATCAAAGCAGATCGGATAGGATCGAATCATATAGTACAATATTTATAATATCGATTTACTATATCGATATAGCACATACAACATTTATAGCATTAATAATATAATATATCAATTTGCCTTCTTCACTTCTTTTCTTTTTTTTAATAATATTGTCACCGAAAAATGTTCACAAGTTTTTTTTTTCTCAAAATAGTTGTCCAAAAAGTTATTTCAAAATTATGTAAATACATTTAGTAATAATTAACATTAACATTTATAAATAAATCTTTGTTTTTTTGTTTTTTTTTTTTTTATTATTTGGATAATGCAAAAAGCGAATCAAATGCCAAATGCAAATATTTGTGGAACAGCGCAAAATCCGATTTCGATTTGGAACAGATGCGTATAATATACACACACATCGGATTTATATATATGTATAGAAATGTTTGCATATATGTATTTACATTTGACTTAATTATAATTAAATCAGCATTAGCGAATTTCATTAGCTAACTATAACATTGGATCTGACAAATCCGTCAATTAATTACAATTAAATATATAGACAAAATTTAGACCGTTGTCTGCACGTTTTGCACGGCCTTGGAGAGCTCCACCTTGGAAGGTATTAAATAAAATGCGGGCGTCATCGTCTCGCCGCAAGGACACTGGCAGGCTGTAAATACAATAGTATTAATCAATCAGTATATGGTAAGATTATAAGATATATGTACAAGAGTTTTGCCTCCAATAATTCGTAATCAAACAGATTATAAGACATTAGATTATAAGACAGCTCTATAGAAAAGTATAAGACATTATATAAGGAAAGGCCTTAGCGCAGCGAAGCTTTTGCCGATGAATCAAGCTGAGTATAAGAATTCACCCAGCCAGGGCTATAAGAAATATATATAAGAGCTGTCTCTCCAAATATTAATATATCTGTCTCTTTTACAATGATTCGAGCTACATTTGTGTATGGATTGGCAATCATTCATATGAGATAGATACATAGGTTAGGTATATTATAAAAGTCCGTGCACCCACCATTCACCCAGCTAAAGTTGCCAATCTTCTGCTCGCACTTGGGACAGTAGAGCCGACCCTGGGTGTTGAGCATGATGCGGTGCATCCAGGCGATGGGCTCCACAAATAATAAGCTGCGGCAATTGTTGTTGCCGGAGCCAGAGACAGCGGCGGCGGCAGCAGCGGCAGTGACGAGGTTCTCGTGACTGGGCGAGCCGAGCGAAGCTTTCCGTATGCGCTCCGCCAGCTGATCGAGCAGACGTGGCTCCGAGACCGATCCAGTGGCTCCGGCAAGCTGTTTTTGCTGCTGCTGCTGCTGCTGTTGCCCTTGCTCTTGCTCCGGTCCCTGCTCCTGTTCTTGGTGCTGTGGTGTGCCACGAGGCCGATGCTCCAGCACATGCGACTTGGAGGCAAGCACGCGTCGACAGCGACGACAACGAAAGACAATTGGTTCAGGATTCTCGCGTGTGATATCCGGATCGGGACGCACCACATTATGGAAGCTCTGTGGCAAGATCTTAGCCTTGCGCATTTGTTCACCAGCGAGACGCAATCGATGCATCTTGTAGCGCTGATAGTTGGGATCTATTTTATAGCCCATGCGACGGAAGAGCTTCAGCTGGGCAACAAAGCCCGCATTGGGCTGCACAAAGCGACGCTTGGCCAAGACCAGTTCATACGCTGCCTGATAGTCCAGCCCATGACGTTTAATGATGTAGGCAATCACAGCCGACGAGCTGCGACTGACGCCAAAGTAGCTAAGGAATATACATAGATATACATAGAAGAGAAGTCGCTCACTATATATAAATATGTCTGTTATCCATACCAGTGGACGAGCACGTTCTGCTGCTGCTCCAAGGCTTGGGATATGAACTCCACGCAAGCCTCTAGATGTTGCAAGATATCTTCGCGTGGCATGTCCGAGACTACAATGAATCAAATAAACAATTAAGACTTCTCAAGGGCATGCATATGGGGTATATCTGACTTTTACATACTCTGCACGTATTTGGTTGTCAGGAAACTCGCCTCCACAATATGCTGCGGCAGTGGCACCGAGTCCAGCGTTAATATGTGTGTTATCTTAAAGGATTTCAGCGTCTCCATGTGCGTAGCTGCTGTCAAATTGCCTGCAATAGGAATAGGAATACAATTAATGGACATGATGTATAACATACGTATATAAATATAGCTATATATGAATATATAACTGGTCAGTTGATTACTGCTGACTTACCCAGAAAGAGACCCGGTTCGATTTCATCAATGCTAACGGGTCCGCCATTGAAGTCCTGGCGCGTTAATGTGCCACAGTCCTGCCGCTTGCCATGCGCTGTCGTCGCGGCCTCCATGCTGCACGCTCAAGGACAGCAGCGCGCTGCAACGACGAACGACCAAAAACGGCAACAGCAACAGCAACGGCAACTGTTGCGCTTAACGGTTGTGAAATGGCGCTCACAGTGTTGCCACTGGCAGCTGCATGGCGATTGGAGCAGTTATTTTTCCTTCTTGTTGCACTAATTACTGCTCCTCGATTAATGGCAGCTCCTCACACGCCGCGCCCGCAGCAATTGAAATGGCATTGCGCTGTTGTTGCCTTCTGCTTTTGCTGCTGCTTCTGCTTCTGCTCGTGTAGCGCAAAATCTCATGCTGCCCTGATCCGCAGCATAACGAGGGCCACCAGACAGCGCCAATTTATGCGCAACTCTGCTGGCTCGCACTGCGCATGACGTCACAAATACATGCAAGTGCCAGAGGCATGCAAGTAATTAATGATGTATGATAATATCGATAGGTATAGTATGCAAATATTGTATAATAATTTTTGAAGGCCCATCATTTGACAGAGAAATTAGTGGCTTTCTTGCAGTGCACAACAGCTGTGACGTCATGCTTATGAATGACACAACAGACCTGTACAATGCATTACCATGTGCTCTAATTCTAGTGTACAAAGAAATATCGATATCCAATGAAAGTGATGTACCATAAGACTACTGAAGAATTGTTATCCAGCTGGAATACTCTTGTACCATAGCCTTTAAATGGCTAAAACATACAGGAGCTATACAAATATTTTTTTTTTCAGCTTAGTTACGTATGCCTATTCAATGTGAATGACAAAATAAATAAACAAGTAGTTTCAGTTCATACTCAGCAGTTTTATTTTCATAACTCATCAAATATTCACATTTTTATATCTGTATAGTATATAGTTTAGCTTGTAAAACCCCGATCAGTTGGAGGGAGCCAAATGTGTAACACTGATACACTATCGATAGCCGGCAAATTGTTCACCTAGTATAATCGATAGACAATAACCCACCAAATAATATAGAATATATATAGACAGCTCCGAATCAAACACAAAATAGACTAATTTATTACAAAACTATTAACTATGACTACGCTGCGACCATTTACCTGTGATGATCTATTCAAATACAATAATGTGTAAGTAAGCACGTGTATGCATAAGATCGTCAAGATATATATGGTCTATTTCAGGAATTTCGATCCGCTGACAGAAACATACGGTCTCTCATTTTATACACAATATTTGGCTAAATGGCCGGAATACTTTCAGCTAGCTGAATCGCCCAGTGGGCACATAATGGGTTATAGTAAGTACACGTTAATATGGACTACCAATCTGCTATATACAAATGGCTTACAGTTATGGGCAAGGTTGAGGGACATATGGACAATTGGCATGGACATGTAACGGCCCTAACCGTTTCGCCCGATTACCGGCGATTGGGTCTGGCAGGGCTGCTAATGAATTTTCTAGAGGATATATCAGAGAAGTAAGTATATACTTATACGTATGTAAAAAACATATCTAAACAATGCTTTATTCCTGCAGAAAACGCGCCTACTTCGTGGATCTTTTTGTGCGTAAAAGCAATAAAGTGGCCATAAATATGTATACAAATTTAGGCTATATTATATACCGTACGATACTAGAGTATTACTCGGGTGATCAGGATGAGGATGCGTATGGCAAGTCCTTTGAATTCAAATAATTGAAAGATCCACTGGCTAATTTCCCAATTTGATTTGATTTGATCTTCTTGCAGATATGCGAAAGGCACTGTCGCGAGATGTGAATAAGAAATCGGTTATACCTTATACGCAACCTGTACGATTGGAAGATATAGATATGAATTGATATCCACCCACTGCCCGCATTCGCATTTATGTTTAACTCTTATACTGATTCATCGATCAATTGCATTTCGCCTAAAAATTTCTAGTTCAACAATGACAACAAATAGAAAAGCAAACAAATTGTATCTAATCTGAAGTTATAAGTCCCCACAAAACAATTTGCTAACTATCCAAAATGAAAAACAAAAACAAAAAGCAAACCTCAAAATTGAAACTCCCCAAAAATTCCCAGTTGGATTACAACACATTTTGCAATCCATAATTGTGTCAATAATATTCCTTAAACGCATATATATACATAATTCTACATGATTTTGTTATCAGTAAATAAGACTTCTTAATGCCGATTACATAACTATTACAAAACGAATGTTCTCACTGAAACTTCAAGGTAAATAATATTGTTTGTCCTTTACGAATTGTACCTAACCTTATATCATTATCTACATATCTATCTATTCCAAGTTTTCTAATCTGATCAATGAAAACTTTTTCTTAATCAATCAATTCTTGCAGATGACAATGCGTGAGCTGCGCCACCAAATGCGGCACGAGGCCAAATGCGAATAACGGAACATTTTCTTCATTTGAAAGAGAAGGAAGCCAATTCATTTTTAAAAATAATTTTTTTATTGTCAATATCAATTTATAGGTCAAACTTATCAAATTTTTAGTTTTTCAATATGCAATCTTTTAAAATACCGTATTTATACATATGTGTGCAAATTCATTTTTGAAACAAAAAAAAAAAAAAAAAAAAAAAAATCAGAAAAAAACGCAATTTTCTTTTCCCTTTAGAACGCTGCCAATTTTCTGATTGGTTCTATAGCTATCACGCTCTAGCAAATTGCCGTTAGACAAGCCCTTTGATTCCCAACCAATTCATAGGTATTGACAAAAATATAAATTGAGATTTTCGCTTTGTGAGCGCTGCTAATGACGGTAGTTACCATACATATTAAATTTAAAACGAAAATAGTGCAGAAATAATTATTTAGCCAAGGTCAAAACGAGCAGCTAACTTATTCATAATGTAGCAAAGAAAATGACTTGAAGTATTGGGCTATTGGAACTGAAATAACGGGTTTTCATAACCGTTTCAAGCGTTGCAGGTGCTTAAACCCGAATAAAGGAAATTATTTGTTAGTGCGCAGCAGGTAAATAAATATCCCTGTGCAGAATGTGTGTGTGTGCGTGAATGCGTAACCTAACGGTTCAGCAACTGAAGCTCATAGAAGAGGAAGAACAAATGAAGATGAATGCATGCAAAAGTACTTAATACATACACCCATATGTATGTTTGTGTTTGAATATAAGTTAGTACGAATAAAAAACTATATGAGAAAATACATATGCTGTACGTAAAGCCATATGTATTTTTACATATATACGTACATATGGTATGTACATGAACTCAGGTATTAAACACATTTCTATGTACGCAGAGCCATTTGTACTTGGCTCTGGATCTAAACAAATTTCCAATCCCAATATATTCGCCGCTTCGGCCACAGTACGAAGAGCGGCGGACAGCAACAGTGGATTGCCTTCTCTCCTTTTCGCGTGTGTCACGCTCTAGCTGTGCATGTGTATCTGCGTGTGTGCGTGTATGTGCCTGTGCCAGCGTATGAGTGTGTATCTGTGTATGTGTTCTGTATCTGCCGCTTTTACGTCCGAAGCAGAAATCCAGCTTGCTGTTTGCTATTGTAGGGTATCTTTGGCGCAACGAAGCAGCCGACCATTTGTCTTCTCATCTAATTATCATTAATAATTTTGCGGTACGAAAATCTGGGCATGACACAGCCAGATTCAGATTCAGTGTGAGATTAAGACTCGGTTTTTAGCCTCATATTCACATTTCATGCATGTAAAACTCGTTTCAAGTTGAATTTTTGTTCGCAGTGTGGCAACGCTGCGCCCCACACAGCAAAAGCAGCAGTAGCAACAACGCTGAACATGACGGATACTGATGTGCCATTGTATGCGTGCGTGTGAATGTGTGTGTGTGCGAGAAACCGAACATAGGGTAAAAATAAGCGAACCACAAACAGTCAACAGCTACAGAGCTAAATTGCAGCTGCTATACGCGTCGCCGACGACGAATAGGGTAAGTAAAAACAGGCAACAGCAACAACAACAACGAACCAGGCGGCAAAGCACAAATGACGATAAAGCCGAAGCAAAGACATAGATGGTAAAACGAACGAATGCGAACACGAACGTTACAGAAACAACAACAACGGCATCAGCGACGAACGTACATACAGTGTTGAGCGTATGTATGAATGCAAGCATACGAAGCGATAAACCGCCAGGGGCGTTGCGAACAGGGTTCAGCAATATTTGTATACATTGATGGATGTTCGGATGAATGTACGAATCGTACATAAATTGCGCACTCATGTCAGAAAGTAATTATTTGTGCTGCTGCTGGTGCTGCTTGCGTCGTTGTTATTGTTCTGAATAGCATTTGGCATTTGGCATTCGGCAATGGTTGCAACAACCCCTATAAATGGTGGCTGCGACGCCGCTGTCGCTACCGCTTGTAGCGAACAGCGAGCGACAAGCACTGAATACGAATGAACGTTCGAAAGTGGAAACGACGATAAAGCGGTGCGCACACAGTCGTGCGGCAACGAGGGGTGAGCCGTCGCTGCTGCTGCTGCTCTTGCTGTTGCTGTTGCTGCCACTGGCCACTGGCAACTGGCAATTGAAAGACACACAACTTCAGTTCCACTCATAGTCATTCGGGGCGAGTCAGAGATAAGGCGCTCCTGCAGTTCGGAGTAGTGTTCTAGCGCGCACGCACACAGCTGCATCCTTGTTTGTTTTTTTCTTTCTGTTTTTTTGTTTTTTCGTTAAATTTCTTTTTTCGTGCTCGTGCAGCCCCTGCTCGGCGACGCCACTGGCATTCAAGGCAGAGGCAGCGACTACTGCTAGCTTTATAGCTGGCTGGCTCTGGCACTGGCTGTTTTGCTGACTGCCTCGCTGTGGACAGAACGAAAGACAGGCGGCAACTAAAGCGGCGGTCGCAAACGAAATTTGTTTAATATTAAATACAAATACAAATACAAGAATAACAACAACAAGAAGAACAGCAAAAGCAGCAGTATCGACGACGCTCGACGTACTAGAAACAACTATAATAATAAGAATAACATACATAAAATAAAATACAAAATAACGGCAAATCAAAAAGAAACGAAGACGACTAAAAACGGCGGTAGCGGAGCACACAGGCTATACGAAACGTTTTTGAAAAACGCCAAAAGGTAAGCAAGCACAAGCAGCTGCACTCGCATACGACTTGACGAATATTCGCGTTCGCGTCCGCATTCGCATTCGCATTCGCAATTCGAAATTCGCAAATCGCATTTGGGTGGCCTCCTCTAGGCACTGGGTAACCCGTGTCTGCGACTTTGACAAGCAGCTCTCAAACAGAAACTGCAGCTGAATGATGTTATGTTTTAGTTGTTAGTTGTGCGCAAATACACAAATGTACAATATATTTTAAATTCGTATCGCGCTTCGTATTATTTCCCATTTTTATTCTCTTCTTTTCCAAAACACAATATATATACATATATATATATGTATATATATATGAAAAGAAATTTCGTTGCCTCGTTTCGCTTTAATGGTGGTAGTGTGTGTGCGAGCGTGCCTGTTAGTGTATGCGTGAGTCGCTATAAGTATATATAATATATTATATATATATATAAATGTGTATGTGTGTACAAGCGAGTTGTTTGCATGTGTGAGTGTGTGTGTGCATGCTTGTGTTTTTGAATGTGTGCGTGCGAAAGACCGACAACGACGTCGACGACGACCAGTAAAAAGAACCCGACTGACTGTTGGTGTGGACTGCGACTGCTGCGGAGAGTAAAATTCGATTTGCTGTGCCCTGAAAAATTGCAAATTGCAAACGAAATGTGATTATCGGTATTGAAAAATTCTGCTGACAAATTGTCAAACGAAAAAAATCACAAAAAAGCAACAAATTGAATAAAAATAAATGATAAACGGACAGTGAATAATAATTGTAAATTATAAATCGGCAATTATTTAACGGTGCATGCAAACAGCATACGGCAACGCTGTCAATTTTTTTCTTTTAATTGTATTTTTTCATTTTTCTTGCTGTGAATGTTTTTAACTGTAATGCTAATTTGTGTGTCGCTTGTGTTTTTCGCGTTGCCTGCTATATCCATCTTCTTCTTCTTTATTTTCATGCCAACGTTTCGCCGGCAACAACAACAACAACTATAACAACAACTGCTGTGACGGCTACATCAATAACAACAACAACAACAATCAAATCAAATCAAATCAAATGGAAATTGTATCGATAACGATAGTAGCCGTAGGCTAATCGATAGACATACTGAAGAGGCAAAGAGAACGTCCCATACAATCTCTAACACATACACTCACACACATACACACAGATACACAAACACATACCTATACAAAGTACATTAACGTATACAATTCAAGATTAATCGATAAACGATCAACAAGAAGAAGAACAACAACAGAAAAATGTCAAACGGCAAGGCGACGGCTTCGTTCTTTGAGAACGGAAGCACCAGACAGTTTGAATACTGCTACGAACTGTATCCGCAGGTGCTAAAGATTAAAGCCGAAAAGCGCAGCAAGAAGCCACAAGAGCTAATCCGCTTGGATCAATGGTATCAGAATGAACTGCCCGGCTTGATAAAGGCGCGAGGGAAAGATGCCCACTTGGTATACGATGAACTTGTTCAGGCCATGAAATGGAAACAGTCTAGGGGTAAATTCTATCCGCAACTGTCATATTTGGTCAAGGTGAATACGCCGCGTGCAGTAATCCAGGAGACAAAGAAGGCCTTTCGCAAGCTACCCAATCTGGAGCAGGCGATCACAGCGTTATCCAACCTCAAAGGCGTGGGCACCACAATGGCATCCGCTCTGCTAACAGCCGCCGCCCCCGACTCAGCCCCATTCATGGCCGACGAATGCCTGATGGCCATACCAGAGATCGAGGGCATTGATTATACGACCAAGGAGTACCTCAACTTTGTGCAGCACATTCAGGCCACAGTGGAGCGACTGAATGCGGAGGTTGGCGGCGATACGCCGCACTGGTCACCGCATCGCGTCGAGCTGGCGCTCTGGGCGCACTATGTAGCCAACGACCTCAGTCCCGAGCTGCTCGACGATATGCCCTCGCCGACAGCAACACCTAACACAAACGGTAGCCTGAGCAAGGCGAGCAAGGTGCTCGATGGCGAGGACACCAACGATGGCGTCGCTGTCGATGTGGATGAGGACGAGAGCCTCGGCGCAGGTGAGATCAATGAGATAGGGAAGAGAGAAAGTATATACATATTTATATATAGATTCATGATCAATTGAATGATCTAATTAGAGGTGAAACTTGGGTATATATCGATAGGTCGATAGTTGTTTAGTTTTCAATTTGTATACTTATTTGAAGTTTGCAGTCATATTCTGTGTACTAATCGAATTATCTTTTGCTTCATTGAAATCCAGGTGGCCGGAATACGGCAACAGAATCGGAGACAGAGAACGAAAACACCAATCCGACATCGTTGACGCCGCTGGGCAATGCGAGTGGTGGCGTTGGTAGTGGTGGTGGCAAGAGCAACATTAACAGCAGCAACAACAACAACAATAGCAACAACAACAACACTGCCGCCTTGCAGGATGGCGACTCAAACTTTGTGTCGAACGATTCCACCTCGCAGGAGCCGAACATTGATGACAACACCACACAGACAACGGCCACAACCACATCGACGGAGGACGGTGAGCCGATGGGCGTGGCAACGCCACTGGCCTCCGACTCGGAAAGCAATCTCGAGGCACCGCTCAAGAGTCGCTTGGCCGCCGTTGGAGTTTGTGTTGGGGCAGGAGTAGGAGCAGGAACAGGAGCAGCTGGAGCTGGAGCAGGCACAGTGGCAGGAGCAGGAGCAGCTGTTGCCCAATCGCACAACAACAACAAGCAGATCAATAACAACGGACAAAGCGCTGCACAATCAGCAGCAGCCGCAGCAGCAGCAGCAACAGAAGGATTGGGTGGACCAGCAGCACCAGCGGCCGTGCCAGCCGCTTCAACAGCAGCCAATAGTAATGGCAATGGCAATGGCGTGCTCTCGCTTGGTGGCAGTGCGTCAGCAGCGAATCAAGTTGATGACGATGATGAGGAGGAGGACGAGGATGAGGATGAGGATGAGGTGGACGAGGAGGAGGATGAGGATGAAGTGGACGATGAGCTAGAGGCTGATGAGAGTAACAGCAATGGCAGCAGCAATTTGCGTGCCAGCAAACTGCAGCATTTGGCTGCAGCTGCGGCTGCGGCGACAGAAGCGACAACGCTAACAGCGCCATCTATTGGACAGAAGCGTACGGCGCTGCATTGCGAATTGGACGCTTCTGGTGCAACTGCAACTGCGGCTGCTGGTGAGAAATCGCCAGAGTTGAAAAAGCTGCGCAGCGACTGAGCTACATGCAGTGCAGCGCCGCAGCCGTCGCTAAGTAGCATCGTTAGGCCGCGTATATCTGGTGGAAAGACATGTATGTAGTGCAGTTGAGTCGACATTTGAGAGCAACATTACCTACACTTTGCCACAACAACATTCAAGAAATTTTACTATTAAGCAAAACTAATTATACATATAATATATAATATATATATACAACAAAGAGAAAGAACACACACACAGAACACACACACATATAACAAAAAGCAGCACACACACACAACGAGAACATAAAAGGAGATCGAGAAGCAGCACAGCAACAGCACTTAACATAGGCTTAACAGGCAAAAATATAGAATGAGAAGAACAAGGAGAAGAACCTTACAACAGAGAGAACATAACACACCACACCACACCACAACACACCACACTCACATTAAATTAGGAACATAGTGCGGGCGCGTATTAAATGAAGTTTAAGTTGAACTCGAGGATAAATACGAGTAATGTTGGATGATGATATGATGATGATGATAATATGATATAAAGAGTAATAGCCATACGGAGTCCCCAATTGCAGCAGCGATTAACATTATACATGTGAAGTGAAAACGATAAGCAAATACATAGTAACTATTAAATCAGATACAAATTGATATTTTTACACAGTCAAATGAAACCAACATTTAAATATTAAACGAAAAAAGAAAACAAAACAAAAGATAAAAATTTACAAATGCCGCAGTTGCCCACTACATACAAGAAACGGAAGAAAAAAACAATAATTATAATAAAAAGTAATTTATATAAGTATTTAAAATTAACAATAAATCAAAAAGAACTTGTCGCATAAAACTCGAAACATCGTCCCCCGATTGATCGCCGCCTTCCTCCTTGACCACCACTACAACATATATACACACGCGCTCCATCTCTCTTTTTCACCCAACCACCTATCCATACACGCTCACCAAAACTCACCAACCTCATGCACAAGCATACATCTACACACATACACATCCCAATCCAAGCGGACGACGCCGCTATCGACGTCGATTAAGCAAAAACAAAAACAAGAAAAAAATACAAAAACTCATTTAAAACAATGCGAAATTTTTGTGGTCGTATTTGTAATAATATAATTTTTAATTTATGTGTACAACTTACTTTTTTTTTAATACTATATATAATACTGAATTTTTTATAATTTATACGATAATATTTTTTCAATTGATTTAAAGAAAAGAAAACTAAATTTAAATTAATTTTGGCATCGATCTACCTTTATCTGTTGGGCTGAAACATCATTATACAATACTTTTTTCAGCTTCTGCTATTTTCAATTGGTATCGAAATCGAATCAATTGTCAGAACACCATCTTTCAAAATTATAATAATTTTAATTGATATAGCATAAGTTCAAAATAAATTGTGAAAAATATTATGAGTACAACCGAGCCAGATGCAAACCAATGAAACCTCCTTAAAGTACCTGTCGAATCAATTTCTCAATTTTTATAGTTACAAATTGTGAGAATTCGCAAATACTTTTTGAATATTGTACACAAGCGCGTTAAATCGTGCTATCGACTAGCCGCCACTTTTGGGCGGTTATTTTTTGCTACGATTGAGGTGTATGTAGCTTACTTCAAGCATTTATTGTGTTTTGGTATGCAACAGGAAAAACGCAGCATAATTTTAAATATTGTAAAATTCTGCGATAATAATAAAGCAAACACAAGTGCTGCATTAATCGAGTATTTTTGCACACCCTGGGCATATGCTACAAAAAATACCGCAGTAAACATATCGATAGTAATGATGTGCTACATTTGAAATATCGCTCGAGAGTAAGAATATCGATAGGCCTACAGCCCTATTTTTAGTATTTTGTTATTTATTTATTAAAATAAGAAAAGGAGTATATAAAAAAAAACCTGTGTCATCTGTGTGCTGTTGCGCTGTGCCGCACAATGTTTAGCAGATGTCATAATCGCAGCTATATGCTGTGAATATGCAACACACACGGCAAAAATACCCTCCAATACAAATTAACTAGCTGCCGTGCACACAAACATACACAAACACACATATACACAAACATAGAAACCTTTGGACGCCACGGTTTAGCAGAAGGCGAGCAGGACGGAAAACCAGAGATTAGAGTGTCGACACGACGCCATGCTCCTGGTGCGTCAGCTGTTTGGCTCATCATCCAATTCGTGGGTGCGCGCCCTCATCATCTTTGTGCTCGCCTGGGCGGTGCTCGTCTATGTGTTTGTGCTGAAGCTAACCAATAGCCAGGCCCAGAATCAAAGCCATCAAACAATCTCTGCCAGTGATAATGAGCACAATGCGCGGCGCATCAATCAGGCGCTGCAGCTGCTGGAGCACACGGAGCGACGCAACGAGGAGCTCAAGCTGCTCATCGATGAGCTGATGAGGTATGTATGTAGCGGTCATCAACAATAGGAACAATAACTTCATGAGCATCATTAGCATTATCTGCCACAAGTAGACCTAAAGCTGCAGCGCCCACACCCCACTGCTCCACTCCCCCATCTAACTCATTCCAGCCTGCTCTAATCCGCTCCAAGTGCGCCCCATTAATGCGACCTTTCATATGTAAAGCGAGCAAATGAACTTCTCGTTTCGGCTAGCCGAA
Organism: Drosophila arizonae; assembly: GCF_054131065.1. Taxonomy (NCBI): domain Eukaryota; kingdom Metazoa; phylum Arthropoda; class Insecta; order Diptera; family Drosophilidae; genus Drosophila; species Drosophila arizonae. Next base: position 3,834,609 of record NC_142927.1, on the reverse strand, counting down.
CTGTGAATACCCTTGCAGGCATTGCATATGTGGCTCTATTGGGCGTATAGACACATATGCATATATTATAATCCTATACAGATTCAGTAGCCTTCCGATACACTTGCTCAATTATATGTATATATATGTATAGCTATATATTCATATGTCTGCCATATACTCGTGGCATGTGTGTTGTCGATATGCTCGCTGCAAGGGTATGCAATCAATGCTCGGTCACGCTTGCACACGTCGGCGTTGAAGAATGACGAATGACAAATCACCACGCACAACCTGGGTCTCTCTGCGTGTGTGTGTGTGTCGGCGTGTGTGTGTAATGGTGTGTTGTTATCTTCTGTTGTTGTTGTTTTTACAGCGAACAGCTGGATAAGCAGAGCGCCATGAAGCTCATCCAAAGGCTGGAAAATGATTCGCACAATGCAAAGCAATCAATGGGCGATGATACGCTCTTCGAGGTGATTCCAGCCGATGCCGCTGGACAGGATCAACAGCATCAGCAGCAACAGCCGCAGCCACAGCCGCAGCAATTTGGCTCAGATGCTGCCGGCCAACTGCCTGGGCAGCCGGGCATTGAGCCCAGCTTGGAGTACGAGTTGACGCGGCGACGCATCCAAACGAATATCGCCGAGATTTGGAACTACTTCAGCAGCGAGCTGGGCAAACTGCGCAAAGCTGTCGGGCCCGGCAACTCTGAGCTGGAGGAGTCCATACAGCAGGTGCTGCTGCAGGGCGCCGATCACAAACGCTCGCTGCTGAGCGATATGGAGCAGCTGCGGCGCGTCGATGGCTACGAGGCCTGGCGCCAGCAGGAGGCCAAAGACTTGAGCGACCTGGTGCAGCGGCGACTCCATCACCTCCAAAATCCCAGTGACTGCCAAAATGCTCGCAAACTTGTCTGCAAGCTGAACAAGGTTCAAGCGACAATTACTCTACTCAGAAGAGATGCAGTGCCTCAACTGGCATCCACTCAAGCCTATCCTCACGCCATTGTCTATCACCTACTCTGCATGTTCAAATACTCTTTTTGTCATTGGTTTTTCTTACAAGCATGAATGTTGTAAAGACCAAGAGAGAGAGAGAGATGGAGAGAGAGAGATGGAGAGAAAGAGATGGAGAGAAAGAGAGAAAGTGAGAAAATAATTATTAACTTTTCTGTTCTTTCAATATCATATGATCACAATCTCTTTAACTGCCCTCGAGACTAAAACTCTCTTATCTCTCTCCCTCTTTCTCTCTCTCTCTCTATCAGATTTATATTGTTTCTTTTTCTGTTTTGTTGTAACTCTTTTATTTTATATTTTATTTTCCTCTTGGTTTTTTATTTTTGTTGTGAACGTTGGAGAACGTTCACATCTTCTGCTTGCTCTCTCTTCCCGTTTTATCTCCCTTAGCTTGTTTTCTGTCCCTCCCTATCCAGTTCAATTTTCAGTTACTTTTCTTCTATTGCATTTGGCGTTTTCTCTGTTCTCTTTTATGCTGCATTCGTAAATTTTGCTTTCACTTCAAATTTCTCCACTTTAAATTTCTTTTTTACTATCTATTTATTTGCATCAATCTATTTGTACCATTTTCCCCATTTATTCTCTTCCCATTCGTAATCGAAAATGTTGTCCACTAACTACTAAATTTCAACTCAAACTATCATTGGCTATTTATTTCGTATTTACCTTTTGTGTTTTTCTTACTTCTGACATTCGTAAACGTGCCTCCAAGAGCTCTGCACTCAATTAACCTACCTGAAGAGGCACTTTAGTCTAACAATATTAATTTTAACCCATAGTCTGATTTCATTTTTCAGTTTTTCAGCTATTTTCGTTGTGCTTGTGATTTCGTAAACGTTACACTGGCTGCTCTGAGTACCTGTTTAGCTATGCACTCATTTCATTCCGTTTCGTTTCGCTTGATTTTTGCAGGGCTGCGGCTATGGCTGCCAGTTGCACCATGTGGTCTACTGCTTCATCGTGGCCTATGCCACAGAGCGCACGCTGATACTAAAGTCGCGCGGCTGGCGCTATCACAAGGGCGGCTGGGAGGAGGTGTTCCGTCCGGTGTCCGATAACTGTCAGGACGCGGGCACAGCGTACGCCTATAATTGGCCGGGCAAGTCGAATACTCAGGTGCTGGTGCTGCCGATCATTGACTCGCTGATGCCACGCCCACCCTACCTGCCACTCGCCGTGCCGGAGGATTTGGCGCCACGCCTGAAGCGCCTGCACGGCGATCCCATCGTCTGGTGGGTTGGACAGTTTCTCAAGTATCTGCTGCGTCCGCAAACGGAAACGCGCGACTTCCTTAACTCGGGCATGCGCAAGCTGGGCTGGGAGCGTCCCATTGTGGGGTAGGCTATGACCGCATCCTTATCCTAAACATTTTCTCTATTTGTATCTGTATCTGCTTGCAGCGTTCATGTGCGACGCACGGACAAGGTGGGCACCGAGGCGGCCTTCCACGGCATCGATGAGTATATGACGCATGTGGAGGACTATTATCGCACTCTCGAGATTAATGGGAGCAGCGTGGTGCGTCGCATCTTTCTGGCCTCCGACGATGCGCGGGTCATCGTGGAGGCACGCAAGAAGTATCCGCAATATCAGATCGTCGGCGATCCGGAGGTGGCGCGCATGGCGGCCGTCTCGACGCGGTATACGGATACCGCCCTGAATGGCATCATTCTGGACATTCATCTGCTGTCCATGTCCGACTATTTGGTGTGCACCTTCTCCTCGCAAGTCTGCCGCGTGGCGTACGAGATAATGCAAACGATGTATCCGGATGCGGCGTATCGTTTTAAATCGCTGGACGATATCTACTATTACGGCGGACAGAATCCGCACAATCGACGGGCGGTCATTCCGCATAAGCCGCGCTCGCACGAGGATCTGCAACTGAAGGTCGGCGATCTCGTCTCGGTTGCGGGCAATCATTGGGATGGCAACTCCAAGGGCAAGAATACGCGCACCAATCAGGGCGGACTCTTCCCCTCCTTCAAGGTGGTCGACAAGGTCGAAACGGCCAAGCTGCCAGTCTATCCGGGTGTCTAAGCTCTCTACCGAATGTCGGATATCTGATATCGAATACCGGATATCCTGGATAGCCAGCCGACCCCATCCAGAACCTTCTCTGCTGAATCTCAATTTAAAATTCTGCTCCGCCGCATTCCAAGTGTTTGTGCATCTTAAATTCTGGTTAACATCGCCAAAAACTAACAAAAGAACAGAAACGGAAAATCTCAAATCTATTCAAATGCTCTAATCTCTTTTCCTGGAATGTGGAATCGATCAATGTTCCACACGATTCCATTTGTTGCACTAATTCTATGCATTTTCCTAAGCCGAAGAAATTAGAAAAAAAAGAAAGAAGAAGAAATGTTGACAACATAAAGATTATGCATATAGAGAAAACAAATATATATATACATATAGTTTTACGTATATGCACATATGTATCTATATATATAGTATGTGTAAGCATGCATGTAGGGTTCAAATACGCGCAATATAGTTTATCCTTTGTAACATAGACGAAACTCACAAATAAATATAGTCAAGTTTTAATTTGCAAGTTGCAGTTCAATTTAATTGGGAGTGCACGAAATTCATTCAAGGCAAACGTTTAAATATTTGTTTTGGTTCTATTCAATAATAACGTTGTATCGTTTTATTGATTAAAAATAACTAAGATTATCATCTCTAAGCGGGGTGACTTACAAAATCTACACAAATTATCGATTTTAATCGATAGTAAGCAAATGGGCCTACACTGCGTATACATAAGTTAGGCGGACATAGCTATAACGACTCATCGTGTCCTTTTGCTCAGGAATCTTTACAATTTATATCCCCGGCATGCCTGCTCCTGCATGTTACATACATTTTCACATATATATTACAATTACTCGTATATTCAAATGGTGAGTACATTGACTTTGGTACCATTTACGGCTACTTTACGATGCCAAATGTTAACAGTGTACCTTAACAGAATTACTTCATTGACTTTGAAACGGGTTACTTTAACAGAATTACTCTTATACACAAATGTTGACTTCATTGGCCTTGGTTCATTTAATGTTAACCAACCAAATAACAGAATTCATCTTTGATGTTTGCTTACGGTACCTTATAACAGTAGCAGCGCTGTCAATGTCAATGTCAATGACTGAGTCGTTCGATAACATTGGCTTGGATATGCACTTAACTCTTACACTCGCTCTCTCTCACACACACATGCAGGCACACAAAAGGCTTAATGTAACGCACTCCTCGATTGCTATTTTGAACCTTGTTTTGTTCAGGTTCAAGATCCCTGCCGGTGAAAGTGCACGGGTAGCCTGATGATGATGATGACGATGATTTGTGTGCGAAAACAAAAATTCTTTTGAGTCAGCGAGAAACGAATTTACACCCAGCCACAGGAATGCTGCTTTATAAACAAGAAACAACCAACGAAAATTCCCAAAAAATGTGAGAAAAAAACCAAACAAAACAAAATTAAAAACAAAACAGGCGCCAATTGACAGCGCGACAGAGCGAAATGAAAAACGTGATAAGCGCTCGATCGAAAAAAGAGAAGAAAATAAATAAAAATGTATATAGTATATAAATTAAAGCTCATCACAAAATTATTTATATGCGTAATATAATTAAGTACTCAATGAACCGCAGGGAAGTTGCCGCAAAAACAACAACAACAAAAAAGTTACCAAACAGGCAGCTGCCGTTAAACCGGCATGGGCGCGAAAAGGAGCGGTATATGGCGAGAGCCGTACGTTGGAGAAGGTCAACTTGGTTGAGCCTCAGCTGACGGCGTTCGCGCTCGTACTGGCGCTCGATAAGCCCGGACTTTGGCTTATGATAACAGGCAGCGATTCGGTATATAAGACATTGCAGCTGCCTTCCAATCAGCAACACTTGTGAACTTACATCCCAATCGACATCACCTTCCAGCGGACCTCCAGTCGAAAATTCAACATGTCGAAATTTAGTTTTGTCGCCCTGATCGCCTGCGCCGTCGTCTATGTTCTGTGCAGTCGCAGCGCCGCAGCGCAGGTCATTGGCAGAGGTCTCCTCAAAAATCCCAGTGAGTATAAGAGTGCGAAAGAGAGGGGTAAGGACTTACGTATATCTAAATGTATATCCTTTGTTACCCCCCTCCAGCTTATCCCGGCAAATGTGTGGTGAACTCCAACCTGATTATGTCGGTCGGACAGGTTGCCAAAGCGCCCAATCATCCGTGCGCCAGCATAACCTGCTTGGAAGGCAGCACAGTCGAGTTGCACACGTGCAAAGCAGTGGCGATGCCCAAGGGCTGCAAGCTGCGCGACTTTATCAACACCAATCGTAAATTCCCCGAATGTTGTGAGCGCCACTACGACTGCAACGAACACATCTAAGTCTCTTATCGTTGTCCATAATAGCTCTAAAATCTTGTATTTTGTTTTTGTTGCTCTTTTTTTTTTTGGTTTTTATTTATTTTTTATACTACAACATAACAATTAAAAAGTAAACGCTTAGCAATACAATTAAATAATTTAATAAAATCATTAACAGAAAATACATATGCAACTATGTATGTATGTATGTACATATGTATGTATGTTGTTTTCTCTTGTGGGCATTTGGGCAAAAGGCCACGCTGCTAATTAACTACACACCTACACACACATTCGCATATCGCCGTTATATGTATATTCATATGCATATATGTGTTTATGCATGTGTTGCTCCTTTTAACTATATACATACGCATTACTCTAGCGTACTTAATGCCTTCCAGCAGAGCACGCAGCTGATTGTGTGCGTGTCTGTGTCTCTGCTGTATGACTAACAGAACAAACTAAATCGAGAGCGTGTGAAAGGAAGAGGAAACCCGTTAACTTTTGATACTTTCTGCATGGTATTTTGGTGTCTCTTTCATAATTTGTTTTGCTTTTGTGTTCCTAGTAACTTTCACTTGTTTTTGTGAATATGTGTACGTGTTGTGTCTCCTATCGACTGAGATTGTTTATATAGAGCGCGTGCAGTTCGGTGCGCGGAGTATTCTCAAATAGGGCGGCACGATTCTGGCCCTCACCCTTCTTCACCCAATGACCATACACACGGAAGGCGCAGCCATCGATAACCTGTCAACGATAAATGTTATTGATTGTTGTTACCAGTGATCGATATATGTTTGTATGTGTAAGTTCAAGTATTTCTGCAGTGTTTTAGGTTTACCTTGCGCAGCACCTTGACGCGATAAGGATCACGTATGGCCTCCTCAACGTGAAGCGGCTCGGCCGTGTAGCGTAGACGGCGTATCCTAATAACCGCGCGTATGACTAATATGGCAAATTGGAACTTTTTGCGCGCGTTGAAGCGACTTTGTTTCCGCAGCTAAATATGCGAAAATTAAAGAAAAAATCACACAGGATGGGGGTTAATTTTGTTATAAGGTAATTACTTCAAAATTGTTTATTGTGTTAGAGTTTGATTTTTTTTTTTTTTTTTTTGTATTAATATTTGGCATTTTACGTTTTAGTTCATACGCCTTGGGTTAATACGGTTATCGTTAGCGGATGTTCAATACAACAATTCTAAAGTCGCGTGTGTGTGTGCGTGTATGTGTTTGTTTTGGTTTGTGGCATTTAAAAACTTTACGCGAACACATCTTGCATTAGGCGACTGTATGTCTGTGTCCGTGTCAAAGTCAATGCGTGTGTGTGTATGAGAGAGACATTACATACATACATATGTCAAGTTAATCTTAAGCTGTTAGTTCCGTGCTGTTATGTGCATTTAACATACTTATGTCAAGAGAATGAAAGGCAGATAAAGGTACACAGTTAAATTCACCACATTGTCAGTGTACGGGTAGTGCCAAGTTGTGTTTGTGAGATGTCGCAAAGCAAAAGCAAATAAACAAATACAGGATTGTAATGAACTCAAAACAGAAAAAAGAAGTGCGGTGTAATGGGCGAAACTGTTAAATCCGTGAGCGAGTGAAAGAGAGCGCATGCGGAACGCGCTCAGGGACAGAACACACACAGACAGAAATATATAGATATATGTATGTACATGGATTATAAACATACACATATATGGTGGATAAATAAAATATATATAGATATAGAATTGAACAATGGCATTTTAAAATGTATATATACTGTATAGGTAACTAATTGTTTTATATATGGTTTTGCGCATTTTGACTTTGGTTTACTCACAAGGGAGTCTCCACAACACCGACTTATAGACACACATCTTATAAGGGCGTTGAGACTCTGACAATATAGAGAACATGACACACAAAACAAAACGTGTATATCAAATCATACAGAGGAGAAATTAAAAACAAAACAAAAAACTTCGTCAGTGAATTGGTAAGCGTAATCGTTTTTTTTTTTTTTTTTTCAAAATTTTTAATTTTTTTTTGTTTTCATATATTATTTATGGTGTATGTATGAATATGATCCAATGTGTACTTAACGGTTAAATTTAACATAAACAGAGGACATGCAAAAGAACAGAGAGAGAGAGAGAGGGACAGACAGATGGAGGTATACAGAGAGAGTGCCAAAACTACAACAGCATTATGATTAGTGATATACAACATATTTAATAATACTACCATAATACAAACGGCAAAAGCGTTTTTATTTATTTATTTTTTTTTTACCATATGAAAAAAAAACCAATTGACCCAAAGATATATACTACTATACTAAAAAGGTGCATATAATACAAACAGTTTTTGGTATATTGAAAATACGACTAAAACAGCTAAAATTAAATAATATTATATTAAGTGTAAAATTAAATGTTACAGACTAAATAAAAATGTGCGTTCCATTTGCCACAGGGCTGGCAAATGCAATATCAAAGTGAGGTGAGTTCAGTGGAGATGAGGCGTGGTGAATGCGCCCTGCTACATGGCTACAATATTTTTTACTGTGCTGTGAGTGAAATTAATGGAGTTGAAATGTGAGCGATGTGTGTGTGTGTAGGCGCCGCTGCCAAAGTTAAGTGTGTTGTGTGAATATGTGTATGATGCACTAATCAAATACAACTAAAAGCGCTTTTCGTTGAGAAAAATAAGGAATGTGTTATATAACTAAATTGATACGTGAACATATTGATAAAAGAAAATAGGAAAAACCTGCCTGCACGGATGAATACAATAAATGTTTTGCATTTGCCGCACTCTCATAATTATCGTTATCGTTATCGATGCCCAAATGCTGCCGCGCTTTATTTGCTGCTGTTGATTGCTGTTGCTGCTCCTGTTGCTGCTGTTGTAGTTGTTGTTGCTGTTGATAGTATACTGTGGCCGTCAAGGTCATGGACGACGCTGTATTGGACGTCGTTGTGCTTTCCAGCTGTTGTTGCTGTTGCTGCTGCTGCAGCGGTTGCTTCTGTTTCGCATGATCAGGCGCAAAATAATTGCTGCTACTGCTGGTTGTAGCGACATCGCGTAACCGATTCGATGAATACGAGCTCTGCGGCGCACTGCAGTAAATATAGGAGGAGGATGCGCCGCAACTGCTGCCAGCGTTTCCACTGTTCAGTCGATTATAACGGAAGGCTGTTTGATTCTGATTCTGGCGGCTCGAGCTGGGACCGCTACTGTTAGTGTTAGCGTTGCCCGCATTGCTGCCTGGATAATGTGCAACTTTGGCATTTGCATGCAAGTGCTGCATATACGTCATCTCGTTCAGTAGAACCTATTTATCGCGTCATTTGTTTTCAGATAGAGTGCGGCATAGACAGAGGGAAAGAGGGGGAGAGCGAGAGCGAGAAATTGGCAAAGTGCAGGCAGCGCGCATGTTGGGCAGGTCAAAACGCAAAAAAAAATGAGGAATACAAAATTGTAAAAATGTTAAAGGAAATAAGTCAAATGAACAAAACCAGACAATAAACATTAAATTAAAATTATAAATATATCTAAATTTGGGTACATAAGTACATATGTATGTATCGTAAATCTAAGTATGCTTAATTTAAAGACCTGGTATAAGTATAAGGCTTTGTATAAGAGTCTGAATGTGCCTAGCCTACGCTTTATATGCACCTTCTTAATTGCTCCTCACTTAATAAACCTAAGTAGACATAACGAGTTGGTGTGAGAGGGAGAGAGGGGTGACGGATATACATGTATAAGAGTATACCACGAATGTATACGAGGTGAGCTTTTTAATGTTAGACAGAGTTTTCATGCATTCGCTTTTTGGCTGCGGCGTCTGCGGTTGATGCTGCTGCTGCTGTTATCGTTATCGATATACATAGATATGTTAATTATTATCGCAATCGCAATCGCAATGCACACGCAACAGGGACAATGACAACAAATACATACATACATACATACATAGATCAACAAGCAAAGATATATATGTACATACATATGTTGTAATTATTATAAATTAAATTAAATGCTAGAAAAACGCACATGAGACTATATTGAATGTGTAAATGGAATAAAATGCAGCTGCATTCAATCAAAGAGGGAGACAATAATAAACGACAACAAGCCAACACGATTACGATAACTAAGTGAGTCGATAAAAAAACACACACATACGAAAGGAAGAAAATATTTGGTGTTAATTGAATCGAATTGATATCGGAACACAATGCATATACATTGAATATATATATTTATATAAAAACAAACAAAATGCAATATGATCTTATTGTTGGTTTCTATATATTGTTGTATTTGTTGTTGTTTATTAATAGTTTTTAATAGTTTGAATCGTTTGGCTGCTGTTGTAGTTGTTACATTAGAATTGGGTGGATTTGGGTTAGTCCAGTAATAATTCGTTACCAGTGCGATTTCAGTGATGCGACTCATTCTTCTGGACTTGGTCGATAGGCTGCGCTTGAGGCCATCAATATTTTGCTCGAACAACTATCGATTTGTTATCGAGTTATCGACAGAAGATTTGGGTTTGTTTGTATTCATGTGTTTCGATTGTTTTTTTTTTTTTTTTTTTTGTAAAATAAACAATTTATATATTTTCGGTATTTTTCAGTATTTTTGCGGTATTTTTGTATATTTAAGATATGTAAGAAAAAGAAAAAAAGGTACGTATATAATAAAGTTGAAGAAAAATAAGAGAAATAAATAGGTAGAGTAGAGGAAGAAGAATAATGCGCTTAACTTAAATGCAAAAACATAGGATATATATGTATGTAAATATAGTTAAGCATCTAGGATATAAAAAGCTAATACGAAAGCCGATTTCTAGAACTTAAACAGGAAATAGAAAAAGTACAGTAAACACTCGATAAGATAGACATTTTGAAAATGAATTCAGAAATGAGATATAACAGATATATAACGCAACAGATTTCGCTTAGCGAGTGCTGACTGTAGTTGTGTGCGGCTTAGCAGCTTTAGCACGTGTACAACTGTTAAGCGGATTAACTGATTATCTTATTTAAATAGTATATATAAATAATATATTATAGAGTGTACAAAATAAAGCAGTTATTATGCTGGGTGTGTGCGCAGTGTGTGAGTCACAGTGGCGTGTGTGTTTCTGTGTGTGTGATTGAGGGGGGCGATCGGGTTTATAATAGAGGTTTTTCCTTTTAGAGACAATTGCGCAAGAAGAGGAGCTCATACTCAGCGAGTACGGCGGGGGAAGAAGGGAATACTTAGAAGGGTATACATAGGTCGTGCTCGAATGTGGGGAACTTAGGTGGTAGATATATACATATACATATATAGCGATTTATATTAAATACTTTTATGGAAAGGGTTTTTCTTTTGGTGTGAGACTCTTAGAGACTGCAACCGGCCCTCTAAACGTTATGGCTAATCATACTAACTAACATAGTGGTATATATGGTACAGTTGTAATAATAGTAATGCCTAGCAGTATCGGGTGTATAGATTCCACATGGACGGGCGGCGCCAGGGGCGCCGACACTTACCATTTGATTGAAGAATGGATGTCTTAATACTTCCTTAACGGTGATACGTTGCGCTGGATCAACGACTAGACATTTACGTATCAGATCTTTGGGATCCTCTGTATGGAATATAATGATACATTGCTATAATTTATGCATACACGCATCGAATAAATGTTGGGGACTTGACCTGAAATATCGGCCCATTCGGGCGAGGTGAAACTGTATTTGCCCTCCATGATGTTGCGCAGCATCACCATCTGCTTGCGATGCCAGAACGGGGGACAGCCGACGAGCAGGGTGAACATTATGACGCCACAGGCCCAACTGGAAAGCGTATCAAATACATGTAAATATATATGTGTATCAACAGTAACTATGCCGTTGCTTACATGTCCACTTCCTGCGAGTAGCCCGGGGAACCCTCGAACATGTTGCACTTGAGTGTCTCCGGTGCCAAATAGCCCGGAGTGCCGCAAAGATCTGTTGAAAATGACAGTTATAGTAGATGTTTTATAATATAGTTTAGAGCGAAACAATAAGTGAAAGAGAGAGATAGGTATATGCAAATACCTTGATATGGACTGTTTATAAGAGCTCTTGAATTCTTATTTAGATTTAGTTGGATGTCGATTCATTTCAGTTGGGCGAAGCCTAAAGAGGCCCTAGAACTTATAAAAAGTTCTTCTAGGTATTGTGCAATACAATTTTGTAAAGATTGCAGCATGATATTTTATCGTATCTAGAAGTTTCTTATATAGCTAAAAATATTTCTAAGCAAATACTTCAAGGAGCTAAGGCAACTAGGGCCATGTATATGGACATCAACTATATACATATATGACTAAATTGTACACTTATATTGTTATATACCATACTTAGTACTTCTACTACTATCTCCTTTTACTATTCACTATATATATCTCTATATATAGAAAATCAAGTGATCATCTGGAGTTAATGTCTTGAGTTTGATGAATATATATTGTTTCTCCTAATCGTACATTAATCACATCATAATATCTTCGTATTCATATTTTCTCTCCTTTACTTTATAGCGATCAAAAGGGCTTTAAGGACTTCTGCATAACGAAAAGACAATTAGATCTAGAGACATAAGATTGACATATCTCATAAAATATACTCTTCTACTCCTCATTTTATATCTTTAAAGACTAGGTCCTATAGACATTCCTATATTGTTCGCAACATCTATGCACACTCCACATCTTCATTGCCTTATAGCCTTATTGGTTACCTGCGCTACACCTTAGAGTTCACTCCTCGATTGCAAATGATAAACAATATAATTTCCTACAGCTTAGCATTCATCCTGTTTTGCCTTTATCCTCATATGCTTTCCCATTCTTATTCTCAGCCTTTAACTCATTCACTTCTTCTTCTTCTTCTTCTTCTTCTTCTAGTGCTGCTGCTGCTTCACCTGTAAGTTTCTCGCCCTCGCCCAGCTGCCGGGCGAATCCAAAGTCTGTGATCTTCACGTTGTGATTCTCGTCGAGCAATATGTTCTCGGGCTTCAGATCTCGATGTACGATGTTCTTGGCGTGTATATACTCGACGCCCTCGAATATCTGCCGCATGATGGTGCGTGTCTTCTTTTCGGAGAGCGTCACCACCGATGTCAGATAGTCGAACAGTTCGCCCTTGGGGCACAGCTCGAAGACGAGAAATACAAATGCATCCGATTCAAATACATCCTGCAAATCAACTGCAAGACAGAGCGACAGAGAGAGAAAGAGAGAGAGAGAGGGTTAGAACTCGTAGAGCTATATTTATATAGATATTCTGGTATAGTTACTTATGTAGGGATGCCCCATCACTTGGCGTAAGATTGAGATTTCCTGCCTGGTTGCTTCGAGCATATGATATGGATTCGTTTCGCCCGATTCCGTCGTGGCGCCCAGATCGATGATTTTCGCTGCAAACTCTTTGCCCGTCTCCTTCTCAATGCAGCGACGCACCGTCGAACTGATGCCCCTATGAGGATGAGTTTATATATTGAAAGTATTAGTAAGATATACACATAGAATCCTATAAAGTTACTTTAACTACATTGGGCCTAGTTATTAAAGAACAAACACAGCTTCAGATCACGCATTCTAAAGTCATTTTGCAGTCTTGATCGGAATGCACACTGTATAAAGATTTGGACTATCTGAATTAGATAAGAGCTTTACGAAATGTTTATCCAGCCGATGAGTCTTGTAATTCTTGTAAACAGATGGAAGAGAGAAAGGGGGCAGATGCACATATAGAGAAAAGATAGACTATATAATCTATCCAGCACCTGTGTCTGAAGGGAGGAGGAGGAGGATAGACTACAGAAGATATAAACTGCAAACTCATTTCAAGTTCAACTCAAGGTGATATTTGTAGAGCTATCCTAAAAGAAAGTTGGATTTATTAGCCGTCTTCGACTGTTTTTCTTTCTCTTTTTCGATTTGACCTCATTTCAACTTTGTTTTTTAGTTCCTAGCTCGTTCGATTCCCATGCATTTTTTGGAGCATTACGCGACAGTTCACACGTAGCGTCATGTTCTCACTGGCACCCAATGGAACAGGCCATATAGCTTTGAGTCATAGCTCAACAGCTCATAAAAAAAAAAAATTCAATAAAAAGTGAAAAAAAAAAATAGCAATGCAAAAACATTTATAATGAAATAAACAAAGTTTAGAATTCTGCAATGTCAACAGAAACAGGAAGAACAAGCAACAATTGCAAGAAGTAAATAAATAATGAAATTTAACTATAGATTCAGGTCGAGACGCCGAATGCTCTATGTAGAGATCCTTAAGGAAACGAACCGGAATGGAATCACAAAGTGTTATTAGAACAGTCTTAACTGAGAGCGAAGTGGAAGCAAGAATTAGTATTTGAGAATTATTAGAATTAGTTTCGACTCGAATCATTTATGCTTAGCGAAAAAATAAACTGAAACTAGATCAAAACGTAAAAAAGATTTTGTCAACCAATCACTCAATACTCAATTGAGTCACATAAGCTTTAAACTAAACAAATCAAAATGTAACTGGATCTTAAATGATTATGTTTGTGACAGTTCTGAGAACTGTCATTTAATCTATAGGTAATTGAAGAAACACAAGTCAGATGTTTCGAATCACAGATACTTGTTTGGAACTACTACTAAAACTGAAGCTTATTAGGCTAGGTGATGTTTTGAGCTAGTCAATCAGTTTTGAGAACTAACCATTCAATCTACAAATCGTTCAAAATGAAATACTATATGGTCCGAATCACAGCTCCTTAGAATTGATAGTATCTAGACTAGACACAAACCTAAGCTGATTTAAGGTGTTTTGCGATAATCAATCAATCTATCACGTAAAGAACTATTAAATTAATTCGTATCACGATGATGAGTTTCGAGAGTGTATATTCTTGAATTATTCTTTGACTGATATTCAGTATTATATAAATATAAAATTTAATACTTATAGTTCTTACATTGGTTGCGCTACGTTTTCTTTATCTCTTTCAACTAAATGTGTATACATAAATGTTAATATTAATCAATATGTATATATATACAGACCTACATATATCTTGAATGGATATTTGATAAGAGAAACCGATAAATGAAATGTATTATGAATTTAAACTAAAGCCTCTAGCTTAAACTCAAAATGAGTAACCAGCATTTCCTAGCTGATTTCAAGTAGAAAACATCAGTTAACATTAGCGAGTGATCACTGTACTGCACAATTGCAGCATTGTTTGCATTCTTCAATGTTTTGCATAAGTCAGAAAGCTTTGCTTCGCGCTCAACATGAAATAGTATAAGTCAGCGTATAAGACTTTCTGTTTATGTTTTCGTCAGTTTACGACTCTTATACTTATTAGCTTACCTGCCCAGTATTTCTTTGGGCTCATATTTGGCGTAGAAGCCCTTGGCCGCATCCTTGTCGGGCAGCAGATCATCCTCCTCGTCTTTGGCCATTAGATCGAGTGAAATTTTGGCGACGTTCTCCGACGACGCTGTGGCAGCACTTTACTTCTTTTTATCGTTGTTGTTGCCGCAGTCGTTGTTGTTGTTGATTGTAATCCAAATCCGCACTTGGGTTATTAGCGAACGATTTCAATTCCCCAATAATCCCCCGCACCGTTCAATCTCAAGTTCTCCTACTGAATCTTCCTCCTGTTCTCTTTGGTGTGCGCGCTCGCTCTCGTTCTCGCTCTCTCACTCTTGCTCTCTCGCTCTTTGGTGTGTTGCTATTTTTATAAACGAATCGACGCGATGCGATGCGATCAGTGCACGAATTGAATCTGTTCCGTTATGTGCCGACAACTTGCGAATGAATGTCCGCTGCTGCTACTGCTGCTGCTGCTGCTGGCGACTGCGTCGCTGCCTTTTCTCTTCTTCACTTTTAATTACCAACAAATCGGTGGCGTTGGCGTCGCTGCTGCGCCGTCTGAGAGTATAGCTGTTGTGCCGGTGTTTTGCAGCTCTGGCTGGTGCTGACTTTGTATAAGAAGCAGTAGCAGTAGCAATTGTTGTTGCTGTTGTTGTTGTCGTTGTCGTTGATGTGGTTGTTGGCTGTATAAGTCAAATGTGGGCTTCTGCTGCTGGTGCTGCTGTTGTTGCCCTCTCATTCCCACTCGTTGGCTCGGTCGCACTCAGCTGTTGTTACGGCTGCCACTGCGGCTGCTGATTTAATTAATAACGAATGCCAGCTACAACAAATCGATTTAAACAGAACAAAAAACATAAAAAAAAACAACAAAAAATCAAATCAAATAAAATAGAATTAACATTTTTTCCTTAGTTCTGCGCTTATAAATGATTACACAACGCATGGTCCAATAAACGGTGACAAATGCGTTCACATGTTTAATTACATGCACTCACACTCACACTCCCTCACACACGCATACACGCACACATACAAACCACCCCCCCGCTGACTGGCTGCCTCTCACTCTCTATCACTCACAATCTTTGGCGTTTGTTTTGATCGGATTAATGCACATTTACTAGCACTGGGACACGGCCATCAGAAGAAACTGAGCTCAAGCGCTGCGTCTCCGCGGACCGCGGCCACTGCCTCAGCTGCTCTTGCAGACGACGACGGCAGCGACGTCGCTATTTTGCTTGCGTGTTTTTGTTGCCGCAGGTGAATTTTAATAGCGGGCTTGTTGTTGTTGCTGCTGCTCATTTTCATTTACCATATATTGAATTTAATTTTTTTTTTTTTTTTTGCTGAATTTTTTTTTGGGGGCTCGTTGGCCAACACTAGGGGGTCAACGCTGCAATTGTAGCAGATCTCGATACGAGGTTTGCTCTCCTTTTCTAGCGCACACAGCACAACACTAATGGGACAGCAAGCAAGCAAGCAAGCAGCCAGGCAGGCAGGCAGCCAGACAGACGCACTGTCTCCGCCTCTAGCGGGTACATTTCAATGTCAACTAAGGTTAAAAGTAATACTGTTGGCCAGGGGAGTTTGCATTGCACATACACCGGGCGTACGAACAGCTGCTAGCGTGTCGAAACTTAGTGGGCATAACTATCTCTGAGTTGTATTTTGTAATATTAAATAGGCAAAACAAAACCCTGTATTTTGAACACAATCACAATACTACCGAAACAACTACAAGTACCACAAGTTAAGCAGCTATCGATATCGAGTGCATATGCACCGATGCCGATATGGTTGCGCAAGCAACCGCTAATGTTATCGCATGCATGCGATATCCAGCACGAGCGATATCTGACAACAGGGCCAGTGTTGCCACCATGGATAGAAAAAAACTGTTGAAATTTGAATTATAAATTTGAATTTCATTGCAATTACTTGTTTTCCGTTTATTTGACATACATGTATATTTACTTGTTTATGCTGCTTTTTTCGAATGGAGTACAATTGTAAAAAATATTAAATAGTCGCTAAGGTGGTAATAATGATGAGGCAAATGTATACAATTTTTTTTTTTTTTTTTTTTTTTTAATGAAGCCGTTTTTGTTTTTTAGGGTTCGAAATTTGATGAGAAACAATTTAGTTTTTTATTTTTTGTTTTATTTTTTCTTGTTTTTTTTTTTTTTTTTTACTTAATGCTTATGGTTTATTAATACTCCACAATGGGGCTTGATGTGGTTGTTAATTACCTGTGGCTCAACCTCGGTGTTTACAATATTTGTTTTTCTTTTATCATTTTTTGTTTCCTTTTTAAAGTACACAATCAAAAGTAAACATATCATTATATTATATATATATATGTGTAAAGAGACATACTAGAAAAAAATATATTAATCGAATACAAAATACAAATAGACTTGCAAAAAAAAAAAATAATAATAATAATAAAATAACGGTTGCTCAGTGCCAAAGATACATTTACAATAATATATATATATAATATTATAGCATTTTGTTTACATATATATATAATATGCATGTATATTTCAGACAATATATGTATATATATATGTTAAAAAAAAAAAAAATAATTGATTTTGCTCTTCGCAAACGAATTTTAGGCCTACGACTTATAAATAATATCTATGTATATATATACGTATTTTCTTTTTCTCAAATTTTTTTTTCAGGATCAGGACCGAAACGGAGTGTGGGGGGACACGCTTCAGTTCGCTTCGGAGTTTCAGTACAATAAATCAGTTTTCTGAGTGCCTTCGCTATAGACAATGCCGCCCGCTGTTAGAAAGTCATCGACATCGTCATCTGTTCCAGCCGCATCCTTGGCATCCTTGACTCCGCTCTCGCCGTTTTCACCATCCTTGAGCAGCCCCTCGCTAATGCCCACAATGCTGCCGTTGCCATTGAAGTTGCTGCTGTTGTTGCTGCCACCGTTTGTGGCGACAGCGCTGGGGGAGCGGGTCACGCCCAGTTGGAACAAGCTGTCCATGGGCGACGCCTTGACGGGGGTGTAAAAGCCCAAAGCTGTAGAGCCTGTAATTGAGAGATCGATTAATCCAAATGGAATTGGCTTTCACAGCTAAACGATTAATTACTGAAGCCGAATTAATTGATTTAGTAGCAGAATGTGTGCACCAGTGTTGCAGAATGTGCAAATTAAAGTGAAACAAATTTCAAAGTGTCAGTGTGAGTGTGCGTGTGCGTGTGAGTGTGTGAGTGAGTGTGTCTTCAATTGAGGTTAGTTACCTTAGGAGATTAATATGAATTGGCGATAAGTTTAGTTTTTGTTTGTTTTTGTTTTGGTTTTATTAGGCTTCAGTTCTGCGTTAGCCAACACCGTGAATAGGTTGTTGTTGTTGCTGTTGCCGATGTTGTTGTTGTTGTTTTGATTGTTTTTGTTGTCAGACTGACAGCAGCGCTTCAGTGTGCGAGCGAGAGCGTGAGAGTGCGAGAGGAAGAGACGTTGCTTTGCACCTGGTTTGGCCGCCTCACTTTTTTTTTTTTCTTTTTTTGCATTTGATTTTAGGTGTTCTTTTTAACTTTGATGTTTATATACATACACATATACGTATGTACACATACATATATGCATTTGCATATGTAAATCATATTATGATTATTTTTTGTATTATTATTATAGATATTATTTGTAAGTATTATGTTATTAGTTTTAAATAATATCTGCAAAAGAAATTAGTAAAACACAAGAGAGGGAAAGAGGTGTGAGTAAGTGAGAAGGGAATAGAGAAAAAAAAAACGGAATTCTTGTTTAAATAAAGTTAATATTAGTTATATTGAGATATTATAGAGCTATACGAAAAGTGCCAGGCAGTTATTAGTAATATATATATACATAGATGTGAGCTAAATTCGAATTATGTGTGCTGCAGCCAACTTAATGCATATGTTATGTTTATTCAGTGCTGCCACATCTTTGAAATATTATAGGTGTTAGTGCAATAGTTTCGAGAAATGAAAACATTTAGTTCAGTAGAAGATATATTACTATGATAAGCAGGAGTAATGGGAAACTGAGGCAGTGAGTGGCCAGGTAACTCATTATTTCTGCATAACAGGCTGAGGGAAGTGCTTAGGGAAGGTTAAGTAATCTATGAGAAATGGCGAGTCGGGAGTAACGAATGGACAATGGCTTATTGCGATAATATTATTATTCTTTAAAGGATTGCGGAACCAAGTGTGTGCGAGACAGGGCCTTTACCATAGCAAGGAGTAACAAGTAACGAGTACCAAGATATGTCGAACAAGCGAGTAAACGTAAGAGCAACACAAATCGAGAAAATGTATATGGGGCTGACCGAGCGAAGAACGAGTAACAAATAACGATTGGCGAGTAAGTACAAGCTATACAGGGCACGTATTTTTGTGTTTTTGCCAAAGCAGGAGCTGGGTAAGAACTACTACTACATGTACAAGGGTCTGAGCCACAACCAAAACGAGTAGCGAGTAGCGAGTGAGTTGTGTAATACAGTTAAATCCAAATGGATGATTATATTAGCTCCCCAGGAGGTACGAGTAACGAGTAGCGAGTGAGGGGACAACGAGTTGTAGCTGGGTCGTATCTCTATCCGTACACAAAATCTATACAACAAATTTGAGGAGATGGGATCCGGGCCACAACCTTAGCGAGTGACGAGTAGCGCAGCAGCTCGTTATGTTTTAACCAATTGGTAACCTGGGAATAGGGCTGGATAAGTACAAAATATATATCCTGAACCGTACTGGAATCGGGTCTGGGCCACAACCATAGCGAGCAGCGAGTGCATAGGACGAAGGACGTGGGAGCAGGGCTTACACAACGAGTACAAATAAAAAGCTTGAGTTTGCCTACGTTTCACAAGAGACAGGATGGAACGGAGAGCAAAGACAGTTTAGACATAGTAGAGCGTGTTGCCTGGAATGCGAGCCTGCAGCAGGGCGTTGGATGCGTTGGGTAGCGCTAGCGAAGACGACGACGATGACGCCGACGACGCCGACGACGACGAAATTGACGACGGGGATGACGTCGTTAGGTTGTGGGTAGCTAAGGGCAGACTGGCGCGACGGCGACTCAAGCAACTTCCATAGCTGCAGGCAGTTGTTGTTGTTGTTGACGTCGTCGTTGCTATCGTTGTTGGTGCTGTTGTTGTTAGAGTGTGTTTGGTATATTTACTCTGCAGCTGTTGCGGTTGCAGTTGCAGTTGCAGATGGAGTTGCGGCTTGGCGGCATGCGAGAATGAGGCAGCTTTGCGCTTAGCCAGATGTGTTACAGGTGTCACTGCTTCATTTTGCAGAAAGCACGCATACTGCGGCTTTAATAGAACCGAAGGTCTACGACGTTGTAGCTGTGGTTGCTGCTGCTGCTGTTCTTGTTGATGATGTTGTTGTTGCTGCTGCTGCTGCTGCTGCTGCTGATGCGGCTGCTGAGCGTCCATTGGCTGTGGTTGAGACTGTTGCAAGATAATACCCCTCCCTAAACTTGGGTAATCTGCAAATATGCGTGATCCTTAAATAGAAATCCTAACAGCTGATGCTGTGTATGTGGTGCAAGGGGCATAGTTGGGACTGCAGTGGGGCGGTAACTAGAGGTAGCTAGATAGTTGGGCGTGGTTTTGAGGGGGTGCCTGGCTGCTTGAGTAGCTCAACGTAAGTGCACAACACCCACCTGAAGAGCTGAATTAGTTTTCGGAATCTTTTGAGCAGCTGCCGGCCAGGTGGCAGCGCCAATTGCCAGCAGCAGCATGCAGCCCTGGCATGACCTAGACAGCAGTCCCTAGAAGACATGCTAGTAGAATTGCAGTTAGCGGCAATCGCTATGTTAACTGTAACAGTGGCCTTTTCTGTAAAGTGCAGAGATACATATGTTGTTGTTTTTGCTGTTCTTGCTGTTGCTGTAATCAGCAGGCATGCATATGCAATTGGATCGTATGCGTGGTCAAGTGTGCGTTGAGTATGAGTAGGTGTGGTGAGTATGCTATAACAGGATGCTGCGTGCGTGTGTAGAGAACGTGTTAATGTGTATATGGCTGTCAATTTGAATCCCCCGCACAGATGGCGCCAATAAGGTGTTAAAACTCAAGAGCTCAGCACTACGACTAAGACAGATCTATATATGTATGTATATATAAATATACATACTTACAATTGTGTTTATATGTATAGACACAAAGGCAAAGATAGAGTGAGAGAGACAGAGACAGAGAGTGACAAAGACACAGAGAGAGAGATAGTTGCGGCTCTTGGTAAGCATGCACACGCATACATACACACGCATTTATATCTATACTATATATGTATGTGTGCATATGTATGTATGTGTGTATATAGGGTGTATGTACATGACAGGGTTGCCACACTCACCTAATGGTAAATTCCCCAGCATTGCGCTGGTCGCCGACGTTTTATGCGACGTCGAGGATGTTGTTGATGCTGTCGGAAGCTCAATTATCTCATCAACTGTTACATGATGATGCTGTTGCTGCTGTTGTTGCTGCTGCTGCTGCTGTTGTTGCTGATGCTGCATGCGTAGATGCTCCTCATAGAACAGCTGATGATGCTTGGTCACATTACCGTAGGGATCGGCATACGGCTGATCGTCAACGGTTTGTGATGCCTCGGAGGGATATTCAAACGTTGAAGTTAACGTATCGTTAAATTGTACGCGGAACTGTAAAAAAAAAAAAAACAACGAAATTTTATTATACATATGCATATCTTGTACATAAAATAAATGTAAAATGTTATACATATATACGCATACATAATACATATGTATTTTATGTTTATGTATGTATGTAGGTATATATGCATGTATGTACATATATATGATATCTGTCACATTGATGAAACGCACCCAAGCCCAAGCCTACCTAAACTTCTCCCCTGGCACCATGTCAGGCTTCACCCCTACAGAGAGATCGCCAACAAAAGCCACTTTTAATGCATTTTGATTAATAGCGACGGCACAAATAAATAAATATGATAACGCAACAAGGAAATGAAAAAAAGACATAAAAAAAATCAACAATAACAATAAAACTAGTTAGAATAGTTTATGCTGCTTGTAGTCGCCAGCTGAAATACCCTAACATACATATGCTTATGTGAGACTATTCTCAGTTTCACTTTCTTATCTGGGCATTAACGGTTATAAGACTTGACTGCTAATCAAAAATATAAGATTTTTTAATCAATAAATGCTCTCTCTTGCTCTTCATCTGTCACTTCCTGGCTTTTACTTGACGCTCATTTAGTCAAATATCCTCTCAGCTGTTCAGCGCTGCAACTAACATAATAGATTAACAGCATGTTAACAGCGCTAATAGCATGTAAACAATTTATAATCTACAGTTAACATTTCTTCTAGTGCTTTTTCCGCTCTTTTGTATTGCTGCTTCTGCTGCTGGAGATGAGCGTGTCGAAGAGCAACGCATAAAAATGATAAACAATAACAAAGCAAATGAAAGTGGCTCAAGTAAATTTTCGTAAGCTTCTTTATGCCCTTAATGCAATAAGCGAGCAAAACAACATTTTCGACAATAGGAAAACAAAAATCACAAAAGGAAATTTTTATAAAAAAAAAAAAAAGCTGAAATAAAATAAATAAAACACTGACCCCATGAGCTTTAAGAAATAATTGCTGTTAATTGTTTTGCATCAGTTTGTTTGTTTGTTGCTTTTTATTTTTTAAAGCGATTAAAAGCTAAAAAAACGAAAGTGAAATTAAGGCCAATAGACTGCAGCAATTTAAATATATATATATAAAAGAAGAACAAACGACAGATTACCACAAATTGATAAATCTAGTACAGTGAAAGCACGCTTAAGTGCACAGCGAACAGTTAGGAGAAGCTCAATTTGCAAAATGATCAAATATTATCAATTAGTTCTTCGATTTCTTTATAATTTTATTTAAAAATAAAATGTTTTATCTGATTTGACGCGGTTTCCATTAATTTATACTATAATACTCTACAAATTGATTTGATATGCGATAAGACTGTGTTTTCATTACAATGCGACAGAATCTTCAATCATAAAAAAATAGAGTCGCCGACTTCGTTACAATTAATATTGGTAGCCCCACACACATACACGCGCACGCACACTGTACAACAAAAATAATCTTATCTTATCCTTGCCAAACAAAATACAAAAAAAGAACCTGCACAATCAGAAAATACTCAAGTATTTTGGTGAGTGTTGAACTGTTAGTCATGCCTTACGTACTAACAGTAGTTTTACGTACTATAATATACATATGTATGTGTGCATATATGTATACTTATGGATGCATTAGTCACGAAGAGGCATATAATTGGCTGTATGAAATGAAATGCATTTCCGCATGTGTATACATATGGATGCATGTGTGCATGGTGAAGGTGAATGTGTGGAGGACGAGGGGAGGGGGGGCTGTTTATACTCACCGATGAATCTTTGGGTTTCTGTCGTATGCTGGACTTGCCGTCGATCACAATATTCGCATTCTCGAACTCCACATCGCAGGGCGACGGCGGGCACATGGAGTAATCATCGTAGTCCGTGTCTGTCGATGTCTCCACCGAAAGGTCGCCCAATAACACGAAGCCCGGTTCATTTGGCTGGAAAGTGAAAATTAACGAAAAGTTCGATTCAAATGAAATATCTTAAAAGCTCAGTTTGTAGATAGCCAGAGGGAGAAAGAGACAGAGAGAGAAAGGAAAAGAGCGATGGAAGGGAGTAGAGCTGTTTCGAGGCCGATATCGTTTGCTCTGAATCACAGCTGTCCCATTTCTCGCCATGTCGGACACAGAACCTAATGGACAGACCACACATACATACATATACCGAACAAGAGATAATAAACTTCAGACACAGATAACAAAAAAAAAAGCAAATGAATACATGCATGTATGTATATACGAGTATATATGTATGTATATGCCTACATATCCTACATGAATACATAAAGAGACCAACAAAAACTACGTCAACAACAAACATAAGAAGAACAACATAAGGCATAAAGCAAAAGCAACCAGAATTGAACGTCAAAAAAGAATTGACAAAATTGAGTTCAGAGCGGCACAAAAACGGGTTTACTATTGTCAATAGCAAGCGCGAAAGAGCGAGCGCTTGTTTTGCACATGAAAGGCAGAGTGGGAGCGCGGAATAGACAGAGAAACAGAGAGAGCAGCAGCAGGCAGCTTTGCGTTGAGCAGAGCACTTTTATTCAACACAGCTGCGTTCAGAAACAGCTGTGTAAGCCAAAGCGCCCTGCAGACCTCTCTCCCCCCTGATTCTACCTCTTCCAACAGCAACTCACCACAACACCAAAGAGCTTCAACATGCGCTCCGCTCGTTCAATGCTCTCCTTCATAAGTCATAATATATCTTTGTCTGCTTTAGCCCATGTACATACATGCACATGAATGAATGTGTGTATGCGTATATTTATATGTACATACATGCACATGTGTATGCATGTATGTATGTATCAGTGTAGTAGCAGGAAGCAAAGAACAAATGAAGAAATATCGTAATATGTGTATACATATGTACATAGGTACATATGCAAACATACATATGTATGTGTATGTTTGTATGTACAAGAACGGGTTTGTGCAATGCAGTCGCAGGCAACAAGAGCAAGAATTTGCCAATCGCAGCAGCAGCAACAGCGCGTCCAACACATTTTTTTTTTTTTAATGTTAAACAAAGAGTCTGGAATACACACACCCACTTAACTGTATGGATGTATGCTTGCATGCTTGGAAATTGATCAACACAACATTTGCATAATTCGCAATTTATCGAACACTGTTAAGCATACATATGTATCTGAGCAATTTCCATGACGCTCCCTGTTCAGAAGTCAAGCTTGAGAAAGCTCAGACGACGGCATTGTGGCCTCTCACATGGGGTGCGCATCACTCTTGAACATTTAGAAGGTCACTCGGAAAGCCGCGTCTGCGTCACGCGTAGTACACTCACATATGTGTATGTATAAATGTGCACATGTATACACTCATATAAGGAATTGAATTTCAGATGCTTTAATACGATATTTAACATTGAAACTAGAGCTGGCAACTTGTCGTGATTTCTTGTAATAGGCACTTTTTTCAAAAACAAATTTAATGTCATTAAACAAAGACTTATTAAACTACATGCTCTCAGAATTAACTAATAAAATGTACATACATTTCGTGTGCAAAATTAACACATTGCCATCTCTAGCTGAAATTAAAACTTTTCTAAACAGGATTCGCTTGATGTGACATTTTACAGTTTAGTTTTCAATGGAAGCGCAAAACAGTGTTTTGACATTCTTAACATTTTGTTGCTATTGTTAAACTTTCCAAAATGCGCATGATCTTCCATGCTCTCTCACTCGCTACCGCTTCTTTCTTTTTCACTCTCTCGCTCTCTGTTGGTGGGCGCTTTGTTTCGCATTTGTTTATATGGCAAGCGAAAAGTACAAGCCACAAACAAAAATTGTATATGGTTGTATTGGGGGCCTTGTTAAGCCAAGACTGTGTGCGTGCGAATGTGAGGCCGTATGTGTGTGTTTGTGAGTGTGTGCAAGGGGGCTTGCAAAGATTAAGAAGAAATATAATAATTCATACAGAAAATAAGCATGAATAATGCGCAACGGCGCCGCATTCCAGGCATACATAGCTGGGCAGCACTGGCCTTTGTGTATTTGTGTATGTGTGGGTGCGAGGGAGAGGAGGCGATGGTTTGCTGATAAGCAATGAAAGCAATAGCAAACAGCTGTCTAGGCCAACGTAACGGGGTGTGGTGGGATTGTGTGCTGTGTTACTCACCTTTGGCAATTCCCGTTTACGTCTGTAGATCACAACATCGCTTTCAATATAATCTGGCACCTCCTTGGTGCTTTTCGAAAAGTTAAACACCATGGAGGTGTTGTTGTCCGCATGGGAGCTGCTGCCTACGCCGCTGCTTCCATTGGCGCCACCTGTCGGCTGACGGCGCTTGCGCAACGGCCAAATGGGCGAAATGCCGCTGCTCGCTGCGTCCGTTTCGCAGCCATCCTTGGTGTTTGTATTTATCACGGTATCCAGACTAGTTGCCGCTGCTGCTGCGGCGGCGGCGGCAGCTGCATCTGCAGCCAATGCTGTTGACTTTTTCATCTCATTAATGCGATTCTTCTCAATCTCGCGACTGGTTAGCGGCGTACCGCATCCGGAACTGCTGCTCGAATTATTCAGCAGCGGCCTGATGACACCAATTTGCTTCGTTGTTGTTGTTGCTGTTGCTGCTGCTGCTGCCGCTGCAGCTGTTGTGGATTCACTGTTATCGCTTCTACGTTGCGGAAGCTTTCGACTACTGGAACTCGGGCTGGAAGCGTGTGCGTTCTCTTGCAAGGCGACAGCAAATGAACGCTGGGCGCTGCCGCCAACGCCAACGCCTCCTGCTTCATCCAGCTGCTGCGCTGCCGTCGACGCCGCTGCTGTTAACTTATCGCCATTGCAAACATCGTCGCCGTCAATTTCAGCCTCAGCTGTTGCTGCTACTTCGCCGTCCCCGTTGCCGTTGCCGTTGTCGACGTCATTTTCGTTGCCCTCGTCGTTCGCTTCGTCTTTGCTGCCGCCGTCGTCGTCATCGTCGTCGGGCTCGTCAGTTGCCGCCTGCGTGCGCTGCTGATCGCTGACTAAGCGCTGATTGCTGCCGCCCGCAACCACCCCAACGCCGGACTCTGGCTGCGCTGCCGTTCCCGCCGACGCCGCCGTCGTCGCTGATGAGCTTTCCAAGTGTATGCGTTCCAGCATTTTGCTTATGTTCGTCACAGGCGAATCGTAGGTTTCCAGCTGCCTGGGTATGATGTCTGGAACGACGGCACTGGCGACGCGCTGCTTAGGCGTCGACGCAGCGAAACCAGCTCCAGTCGACGGTGTTGCGCTCGCGGTGGCGACGCCATCCCGCTTGATGCCGCCGAGGGTGCTGTTGCTTGGTGGCTTCTGCTCCTTGATGATCGACTTGTAGTTGGCCACTTTGCTGGCAACGCCGCCGACGCCGTTGCTGCGCTGGGTGGCGCGAGGTCGTCGGTTGGCGCTCGCCTCGAACATCTTGAGGGTCTGCTTGACGAGGTCCGGAGGCGGACGTTCCGTGTCATCGATGATGGAGGTCAGACGCTTAGGCGGCGTGGCGTCGGTGCCGCTGTGCAGTCGCTCGCGTGCATTGTGAATCTTATCCTCGATGCTGACGCAGGTGGGCGTGCCGGGGGCAGTGATGGTAGCTCCAACTCCAACGCCAGCTGCAGCGCCGCCTGATCCAGTGATAGCAGCCGACATAGCGCTGCTGTTAACCACAGCCGATGCCTGATAACTGGCGCGCTGCGTATTCCAAGGCGACTTCTCGCAGAGCAGCGCTTCGACAGAGCGAGCGCGTTTCATTACTTCGTTGCCGCGCTTAAAGTGACGCGAACGCAGCCCGTTACCGTTAAGCGGCGACGTCGCCGTCGCCGTCGGCGACTGCACTGACTGTTGCTCCTGCGTCGCCCGCTGCTGCTGCTGCTGTTGCTGCTGGTGTTGCTGCTGGCGTAGCTGCTGCTGTTGATGCAAGACATTCACGCTTTTAATGTAACCGCTGCTGCTCGCTGGCTTGGCGCTTAGTATGGGGGGCGCTGCAGCGCTGCGCGTTACATTCACATTGACTGCAGCATTGACTGCGCCTGCGTCGCTGTTTACTTGCTGTTGCTGCGCATGATGATGATGATGATGATGCTGATCATCCTCGGCGTCGTCGTCGTTGCGATCGAGCAGCGTATTGAGGCTGGTGGAGCGCTGCAGTCGCTGCTTTTGGCTCTGTTGGCGTGACTCGCAGCGCAGGGCGAGATTTAGATAGCGGCAGCGCAGCTTGGACACAATGCCGGGTCCATAGCTGAACTCCTCAGTTTGATCGACGGTATCCAAGAGCGTTGGCAGCGCACTAACGCCGACGTCCAGGTCGGCGTCGGCGCTCTTTAAATGCAGCTGTTGTTGCTGCTGCTGATGGTGATGATGATGATGTTGATGATGATGATGATGATGATGACGCTGTTGGCCATTTTGTGTGGTTGTCTTTTTCATTTCTTGCATGGCGACCATTGTCGTTTTTACCGCTACTTTTGTGGGCGATGCGGCCGTTTGGCGTTCCAATTGCTGGTATTGCTGTTGCTGTTGCTGTTGTTGTTGCTGTTGCTGCTGTTGATTTTTAATGAACTTGTTGCTCTGCAATTTATCGGATATTTTCGTTTTACAATTTTTATCAATTATAATTGGCGTAGTGTTGCTAAAATTATGTAGCGCTGCTTCAGCAACGCTCTGGCCTGGTTTGCATTTCGTTTGCAACTGATTTGCTGACGACGACGAAGTCGCCGTTGTTGCTGTCGTTTGTTTCACATTTGCGCTGCCGCTGCCGCTGCCGCCGCCACCGCCGCTGCCGCCGCTGCCGTTATTGTTGCTGCCTTTTGCTGTTAATGCTCCAGTTGTCGCTGTGCCAGTTTCAACTTCACCAGAGCGCCCGCTCGCATATGCCATGCCAACGGCAGCGCTATTCACCTCAACGTCACGCTCTCCGCACGCTCGCTCGCGCTCTCTTTCGCGCTCTCTGGCATCCAAATTTAGAATCTCTTCTTGCTCCTTGCCAGTTGATTGACTTCTTGTGTTGAATAAACTTGATCGCTGCTTTGGTATTGGTGGTGGTGCTGCTGCTGCTGTTGATGCTGATGCTGATGCTGATGCTGCCGTTTCGGCTGAAAAGGCCGTGGCTAAGTCTTTGCCTTGTGTACTTTGGGCTGCTGCTGCTGCTGTTGCTGCTGTAGCTGCTGTTTCTGCTGGAAGCGTCTGATGACCTCCACTTCCAATAAAACATTTCTCAGACTTTTCCTCTGTTGTTGGTGAAGTCTTAAATGCTGCTGCTTGCTGGTATGTTTGGCTTACATTTCGTTTCACATGCTGCTGCTGCTGCTGACTAGTTATTGTTGTTGTTGTTGTTGTCGTTGGTGTTGCGGCTGACGCTGCGGCTGGGCTGCCGTCAGTTGCACCTGAATCTGCAATTGAATTGGCCATAAAACGAGAGTCCAAATTGATGACAAATTCAAAATACTAAAAACTATGGAGTGATATGTATATATATAATATGTTATAGATTCTATTTCCTACGTTTGTGACTAACCAACAATGGGTTGCTTTGACTTCTAGTTCAATTAACAATTGATAACATTCGATAAGAGCAGGTACAAGCAAATACGAGTTTGGGTAGTCATTGTCATTGGGTGGGCACGACTGAGCATTATACCCTGCGTGGTGGTACAGAGCTCAATATTGATTGATAGCGTAAAGATGTGTTGGACTCTCTGGTACCCTGAACGACCCATTTAGAGTATGTTGGACTAGCTGATACCCTAATTGATGCTAGTAGATTGTATCAGATTCCCTATTAGCGGATACCCTGTATCCTTGTATACCCTGTAGAGCTTTACAATATATACATAAATACATTTCATCAGTTTAGCGTATTTGACTATCTGTTACTCTTTATTGTGCTAGGAAATGCATGCTAGACAACGGGGTATGCCAGACGGCATTATACCCTGTATCAAACTAATTTATGTGTCGTAATAGGTGCACCTAATAAAATTATAGCTGTTGATTTGATTGTTAATCATTTGCTAATGAATAAAGGATTTCGAAACAGACCTCGCTGTTGTCACCGCAATTGTTATCGATAAACGATTACTCACAATAGTAAAACCAATTGTGCATGTGTGTGCCTGTGGGGACTTTTGATATTCACAGGTGAAATAACATCGAACCAGGCAAACAGCTTTCAATAATTGTAATTTCATTTCTTAATCAGCTCAACGTATTAACGTGGCTAATTATACACCCCAGCTGCAAAGCCAATCGCAAGCTTACACATCTCACATACTATATAAAGATATTGATATGGATATAATACACATTATGTATATATGTAAGCATACATATTATATACATAGATATGCATATGGCATTGCAACTGCCTATTGCCACATTCAGCACATTTGCGATTTCATGAATCGATATCGATACCTCCAATTTGTTTTTCCTTTTCTACATATTTTTTCTTCTGAACGAACGAATCGTCTTCAATTACAGAAAATCAAAAACCAATTGAATATATATATATATATATATATCTGTTTTTTGTATTTATTTCTAGTTACTGCAAACAAGCCTTTTAGTTTGATTTCATATTTGATTTTCTAGGTATGATAATACGAGAAGAGTACATTGGTTTTATTCAATGTTTGTCTAATCGAGTTTTTGGAACAATCGGGATATATAATATCTGGTATGACTAATTAATTCTGGTGATACTCGCGTAGTTAACCCAACATCATAGTTATATATTAGTATATGAAAATACATAAATTTGATGCAAACTGAAGTCCTTTCAGACTCTAGTATGAAAATTTGATTTATATATATCCAGATATACTCAATCTATAGGATTTAGCAAAAACTTTTGTAAAGTTACAAGATTTCGAAGACTATTATATAAATACGATACATACATATATATCTATATATAGCTGAAGCTAAAACTCAGGTTAAGCACCTGACATGCTTGAACTCACCTGCGGGTTCAGTGAAAGCCGCACAACTGCCATCAGCTGTTGGCACCGCTGAGGTGGGTGAGCTGGCGGCGGCATTGGTTCGAGCCACATTCGTTTTGCGGCGCTGTATCAAGTCCTTCTTCCATTGCGGCATATCCGGCAGGAAGCTCGCCGAAGGAGTCGTAGCTGGCGACATGATCTCAGCTCCAGCTCCAGCTCCAGTTCCCGACCCAGTTCCAGTTCCAGGAACGTCCGCAGCTAAATGCAATGTGGGTCGCTTCGGTGGCTCCAGCGATGACATTTTTGGCTAAATTTAACGCTGCAATTGGCATTCTGTGTGTTAGTGCATCGCATCAGCCAACGGACTTCCGAGGTTATTCAAACAGTTTAGACAAATAAAAAACAAAACAAAAAAAATCAAATATCCCGTGCCCGATGCCCGCTGACCGTTCACCGTTCACCGTTCACAGAGACGTCTCGACCCAAGCGCTCGACTCGACAAACTGAAGCGCGGCTCTGACAATGCCAAATGCAATGCATTCCACATTCCGCTACCAAAGTGCGGGCCTAAGCGAAGCATTAACTCAATTGACCCAGCTGATACCCTAAACTGAACTGCGACCAGCACGACTCGGCTGGAGCTCTAGCGCCAGCGAGAAAGTCTAGAGTAGTAGGAGTTTCGCGAAGTCATTAAATAGCAATCAAAATATCAAATAAAATAAAATGTACGAAAATGCATGAATACAAAAACACAAAAATAAATAAACCAAAAACATTATAATAATAAAAAAAAAAAAAAAAAAAAAAATAAAAAAATACATACATGAAAAATACACACATAAATTTATTTATTTTGTAATTTTATTATATATATTTATTATTAATTTTATTATATTATTTATATTATATATATTTATCAAATTTTAATAAAGAGTATATCACTTAAATGTTGTAAAATTCAATTTTGTTATTGTCAATTTCATTATTTATAGAATTAATTTTCACTTTTCTTAGTTCATTAAATAATTTATTTGTTTTTTTTTTTTTTTAGCCCTCTTGTGCAGCGTATGCAAAAGTCGGGTTCATTCTGTGCGCTACACTCTTTGCATTTTGCGTTAATTGGATTAACTGTATTTGTTTTCTTTTTCAATAAAAGCAAAAAAAAAAAAAAAAAAACCAAAGAAACCTCAATATTTGTTCATTGTGTAAAAAATAAAGCATAATTAAAAAAAATAAAAATAAAAAAAAAACGGTGAAGAAGCAGAACATAAATGAAGAATAAGCTAAAAATATGAATATATAAAAATGCAAGTGAATTACTTTTCATTTCGTTTTGCTTCACTTTTGGGCATTGATTTTCTCCTATGCTCGCGATCGTTCCTTCTGTGAACGTGTGAGCGAGGGAAGGGTAATGATAGTGGGTGAGCAGGTGAGAGCGAGACAGCGAGAGTAAGAGAGCGTGCGGCAAGTGTCAAATTGAGCTCAGCTTAAATCATAGTTTTTCATATTTGCCTCTTACTTTCGCCTGTGTGTGTGTGTGTACGTGCGAGCATGTGTATCCGTGTATGACTTCTGCCTGTGTGTGCAAGGGTGCAGAGCGCAGGAGCGGAGCAGGGGCTGCAAATCGCAGACGAAGCATAAAGTAAACAAGCGGCAGCGGCGACGCTGCGGGCTGTGCATATTATCGATTTTTACAAGCTGCAAGAACTTTTGAGCTACACACACACACACAAACACAAGCATACACAGGGAGTTAGATGCCTGCATACATACATTAATAGATCTGAATGTATGGGTGAAACAACTTTTGCTGTCTGGCGTCGGGTTGAAAAGAAAGCGTCTAACAAAAAAAAAAAAAAAAAAACAAAACAAAAGCCGCACAAAGAACACAAAAAGCATAGGTAGCCTGCAAATTAATGAACAGCCCCCCTTTTTGGGAATGTCCAATGGGCTGGTATTCAAATTAGTCAGTGCTGACGGCCAAGAGCCGGGCTCTGTTTATTTACACACGCATCACACACACACATGAACACGCACGTACGCACACAGATGCGAGTATAAACATAAACAATTTGCTGAGAAGTTGCTTACTTTTGCGTCCGATTCAGTGTGGTAGGCCCTTAACTTGTATGTGAGCTCATATGTCTGATAGTCGTGTGCATGGATGTAATTGATAAGCAGCTCCTTAAATTAATATTATATACGCGCACTTTCTTTGCACTGCACTCAGTATAAATGCAATTAAGTCGCCGTTCACTGCGCTAAAATGCTCGGAGCAACTGAGCAGTGTTGTCTTACACGCAAAACTATCGAGCTATTTATCGATAGTCGGCTTTGTATACATTTTGATAGTAGATGGACTTCAAATGAATTTTATATGATTAATTCAGAAAATTAATTTAAATAAACACACAATTAGTATATTGCATATATTTTTGTACTAACTTTTCATTGAATAAATAATATAAACATTTCCTAAAAAGCGATAAAAAGGAGCTGATAGCAATCCGAATATAATTAGAATGCTATCATTTTTCTCTTTCCTTTTTATATATTAATAAATAAAGACGAACCATTTTTTTTTTTTTTTTTTTTTTTTTTTTGCACTGTATGAGTTCCTCCTAGTATAATCATAGCTTGTTTTCAAATAACTGAAATAACCAAGATCTCAAAATAAAAATAAAAATTGAATGGGAAATCATATGGCTCATTTAAGTATATGAAACTTTGCATAGAGCGTTGCCTATGAGTTATTCTCAGATTCGTGTTTGTTTGTATTCATATTTATTATAAACAACAACTTACGTCCGAATGCTGTCGTCAGATGTTGCCTTCAAATAGGCAAAAGCGCGGTTTTTTGAAGCCGACATTTACTAACAGAATGTTATCTTATATTGGTCATGTTAAACGAATGCAGCCCTGGTACTGAGTTTGCAATGAGTTGGCAGTGCTTTCTATGCATTTCTCTGTTTCGTGTTTATGTTTCTAATTGTTAAGAGAAATGAGTATTAACTGGATTAAAATAACCGAGCGGTAATTTATCTAAGATTTCATTCATGTGAATTATCACTCATATTCCTTACATTTGCCATTCAGCGCACGCGAAGGAATCAAAATCATCAATGCTCTGCCCTATGATACGTTTACCACAGTTTTGCTCTACGTCCACCGCCAGATGAGTCCGGGGAGCTCTGCTGCAGTTGCCTCTGCTGCCTCGGCCGCTGGCGTAGCGAATGCAGCCAACAGCTCGGGCAATGCCGCAGGCAGCACGACAGTGGGAACCAGTGTCACAACCACCGAGCGTACCGGCAGCAGCATTGAGACGAGCCACACGAGCAGCGAGCCCGAATATACACTGGAGGAGCTGGAGCGTTTGGTGGGCGTACCCCGGGCAGACTTTTTACTGTTGATCAAGACTTTCTCGTATATTTTGCGACGAATTTCGACGTTTATCATCAAGCCCAGCCATTTGCAGCGCGAGCTGCGTGAGAAACTCCAACTGCAGGACGAAGCCAAAATCGATGCTATTCTGCGGCTATGGGTGAGGCAGACGACGCCAATGCTCAATAATTTGGCCAGCGACCGGTACGAGTCGAATGTGATTGAAGATATGGCATGGAAGCTGAATGTGGAGATTGCCTCGCATTGCCAGCAGCGCGAGAAGACAGCGCTGGCCGTACTCCAGTTGAAGACGGTCGCCGGCGAGGATATTAATTTTGAGATGACACAGCCAGAGCTGCTGCAGCTGTTCAATCAGTTTGAGCACATTCAATCGGAGTTGGATGCCACCTTGGCCAATATGAAAGGCAACGAGGGCGAGCACTGAACGAACTGCATTC
This sequence comes from Drosophila arizonae, assembly GCF_054131065.1. Lineage (NCBI taxonomy): Eukaryota > Metazoa > Arthropoda > Insecta > Diptera > Drosophilidae > Drosophila > Drosophila arizonae. The sequence goes on along the minus strand of NC_142927.1, from coordinate 3,800,377 downwards.
GACCCATATTTATGCAATATTCCCCAAATATTAGCGCAGGCTGTTTGTAAGACTTATGTATATATTAAATTGTTAAATTTGTTTATTTTTTTTACGTAATTTAAATTAATTTTATTTAGAAATGAGCTACAATAAAATTGCATTCAAAAATCAAATAGGAATAAGTGCAATCGATAGCATTAACGATAGCTAATATCGCATTTAAAGCCGCTGCTAAACGAAATAGTCGGAAAAGTGTTTGATAACGTTTAACTTTCGTTAAGTTGTGCGCCCCATCGATAACAATTTGCGCGCCAATAGAAGCCGTTGATATTTGAAATGAAATTAGAACTGGTTTTGGTTTTCTTGCTTTTTAATAAGTTCTTTTTTGCTTGTTTCATAATTCTACTGATAAACATTACAAATTATTACACTGATATAGATGTACCTTTATATATATATATGTATATATTGTATATGCATATGTATTTTCGTTTATGTATAATATATATATATATATATCAAGTCGAAACTCTTGCAGACTTGTTAGTTATCCATTCATGCATATGTATTTAGTTTATACTCGTAAGTAATTAGGTTTGTGTGTGTGTGTGTGTGTGTGTGTGTGTGTGTGTGTGTATGTGTCTTTTTAGTGTGAATTGCACATTTGTGGCCTGTGGGTCAATGGGGGATCGTTGTTTCCATATAGTATTTATAACTTTTTCCTGTTTCCTAGACTAAAAGCAAAACATTTCTATTGCACATTATCAACTAATTTCAACTAAGCTGGAACCAATTGTGTGTTGGCAACTGAAATTATACTACATTCGTTATATTTGTTTCTCTCTTCCTATTACTACATGTTTATTGTTATTGTTAGTTTTTAGTTACTCTTTTCTGATTGCTACTCTCGTGTGTGTGTGTGTGTGTTTGACTGTGTAAGTGTGTTTTGGCACCGGCTAAATGCTTATGTTAATTCGCTTACTGTTAAGCTACAGAGTTTACTTTAACATTCGGTTGTTTTTCATCATTTTATGCATACATACAAAAACCATAAACGAAATTCTTTTGTTTTTGTTGTGTAAATGATTATCGCCTGGCAGTAATGCGTTGGTCATTTGTGCTTTTATTGTTATTCTTGTTGTTGCTGTTGCTCGGTGTACGGTTTCTATTTTGTGTCATTTCATGTGTTTCTCGTAAGCTAACAGCGCCTTGTGCATTGAACAGTACCGCGCGCTGCTAGCTTAGATATTGCATGTTAAACGTTGTATTGTGTCTGTTAGGCCAACAGCGCCTTGTGCATTAACAGTGCTGCGCGCTGTTAGCTTGAATATTTTAGATAAAACGAAAAATGTGTTTGAAAATAAGAAATAAACACAAAAATATATAATTTTTTTTTTTTTAAATAAAATTCTATATAATTAAACAATATTAAAGTAGCACATACACATACATCAAATTACACACATATACAAAGGTATTGTTTACATATATAGTATATCAATTTAAAAAAAAAATAATAGATATATATTAAAAATTAGATTGATACAAATTGTTTGCTTTATCATATTGTTTAAAACTATGTAACTGAAATATTGCAATTTTTACATTATACATTTTACGTATATGTACATATACATATATCGTATATCGTATATATATATGTATATATATATCGTAAGCAGTGCTTAACTTTCTTTTAGTTATTTTATATATATGGAGATATATATATATGGTATAGTATATGTATATAAAAACCATTTAGCGCTCGTTCTCCTCTTCGTCTTCAACTAACATTTAGTGTACAAAAAATTGGAAGTTACATATAGATTTATATATATGTATATATATATATGTATATGTTTACAAAAAAATTGTGGCTAGCGATAAAAATAAGTTGTTTTTCGTTTTCATTTCTTTTGTTTTGACAATTAGTTTTATAATAGTAATAATAATAATAATAATAATAATATCGGTAGTTTCCATTAGCAGCGTTTACAGAGTACAAGACGAGACAGGATTGGATTGATACATATATGTATATTGTATCTATATATTAAGGGTATATAGTATTGTATTTCGAAGAAAATTTGCAACGCCTTACCACATAGATACGTACATATACCTCTATATATATCTATATATGTATATAGCTCTTCGACTTTGAAATCGTTCTGCAAAGCAGTTTTTCTCTCCCAAAAAAAAAAAAAAAAAAAAAAATACATATATAGAAAAAGTGCTCCAATCCAGGCAAGTCGTACCACACATACATACATATATGTATGTATATATATATATATATATGGGCTATATCGATAGCATAATATCAAGCGTTACTTATCGAGTTGATCTTAAGTAAAAATTTAATTATTTAGTTTGCCACATCGGATTCATCGCATTGCTTCTACGTTTCGGTTGCAGGTGGGCGTGGGGGTAGGTGGTGTTGCAGTTGTGGGCGTGGCTATCGTGGCAATCGTCAATCGTTCAGCTCACATGCCCGATTCCGCAATGCCCTCGTCATCTGCAAGCATTATCTAATATTAGCATTTGTTAAATAAAAATCATTTCAATGGAGCAAGCAAAAACATAAAAACGGCTTCGTCAGACCGAAGCTCAAATACCCTTGCAGGCAGAGCGATGTGTGATAATATATGTGTAGACATATCTGATATCTAGGATCAGGCTTAAGATATGAATATGTCTGCGCTAAGTCGGGCTTGACTGACTGCATAATACTCGCACTAAAAGTCTAGGCTGCAATCTCTATATGTATACGTATTACGACTTGCCACGCCCCTAGATTTCTCTGTCCGTCGATTTATCTGCCTGTCTTTCGATCTGTTCGTTTGTTCGTCCGTCTCATTGAACTTCTGTTTGTCTGTCCGTTTATCCGACTATTCGTCTGTCCGTCCGTCTATCCGTCCGTCTATCTGTCTGTTCATCCGTTCATTTGTACTTCTACTTCTCTGCCCGTCCGTTTATCTGCCTGTCCTTCTATCTGTCCGTTTGTTCCTCCGTCTCATTGAAATTCTGTTTGTCTGTCCGTTTATCCGACCATCCGTCTGTTCGTCCGTCTATCCGCCTGTTCATCTGTTCATTTATACTTCTACTTCTCTGCCCGTCGATTTATCTGCCTGTCTTTCTATCTGTCCGTTTATTCGTCCGTCTCATTGAACTTCTGTTTGTCTGTCCGTTTATCCGACTATCCGTCTGTCCGTCCGTCTATCCGTCCGTCTATCCGTCTGTTCATCCGTTCATTTGTACTTCTACTTCTCTGCCCGTCCGTTTATCTGCCTGTCCTTCTATCTGTCCGTTTGTTCCTCCGTCTCATTGAAATTCTGTTTGTCTGTCCGTTTATCCGACCATCCGTCTGTCCGTCCGTCTATCCGCCTGTTCGTCCGTTCATTTGTACTTCTACTTCTCTGCCCGTCCGTTTTTCTGCCGTCCTTCCATCTGTCCGATTGTTCCTTGAGCTTCTGCTTGTCTGTCCGTTCATCCGCCTGTCTGTCCGTCCGTCTATCCGTTTGTTCGTTCGTCCGATTGTACTGCTGCTTATCTGTACGTCCGTCTATTTGTCCGTCTATCCATCCGTTTGTTCGTCCGTTTCCTCCTCCCTTCGTCTGCTTGCTTGCCTATCAGCCTGTCTGTCTATTTGTCTGTCCGTCCGCTCGACTGTCCGTCTATTCGTCTTTACGGACTAGCTTGAAATCCTTGAAATCTCTGCACATTTGCTTTTTGGTGTTGCATATACGCAAAATTGTCTAGCTTAAGTCAGCAAAAAGTACGGCTAACACCGACTATAACAATACACTGCACCAGGAACTCAAAAGAGAGGAAATTGACTTGAAATTGAAATATATATACTTATATAATAGATATAAAATAATCGATTCAACATAATGAGTGGCTTAGCCCATATAGCCTGCAGCAAGGGTATTACAACAAAATTAATAAAGCAAGGTAATATGCAAGGATAAAAACAACAATAACAATAATAATAATAACAATATTAATAATAATAATAATAATAATAATAATAACAACAAATACAACGTGAAACATGCAGCAGAAAGAGTTAGCTTTAGGTGTGTTAAGCATGCAAGAGCGAGATAGACTGAGAGACAGAGCGAGAGAGAGAGAAAGAGGTAGTAAGCTAGAGAGATAGAGAGAGAGAGAGAGAGAGAGAGCGTATTACAAACCCATAAATGGATTGGCATAGATAATGCCGCCATTGCCATTGCCAACATTCGAGCCCGGCTCCAAAGCGCATTTGCCCAGAGCAGCCGCTGCTGCGCCGCCGCCCATGCCGCCCATGGTGCCATGCCCACCAGCAGCATTACCCAACCCATTACCAACACCACCAGCACCACCGTTAGCAGCTGCTGTTGCGGCAGCATGGCCCTTTTGCCCCTTGACCAGGTGGTCGTTGTCGCCGATTAGCGTTGCCAGATCGTCGTCGTCGCCGTGGCGCGTGTTGCAGCTGCTGCCCAGCAGCTGATCGTAGCAGCTGACATCGGTGCTAATCACATCCACCTCGATGTCGTCGTCGTCCTTCTCCAGGCTATTCCGATTGCTGCCGCCCAGCGAGCTGTGCAGCGCGTGGGAGTCCTCGTAGCTGCCGCCGCCGCTGTCGTCGTTGGCGTTGTTCGACTTGGCGTCGATGTGCGTCTCGAACTCGTCGTGCATGTAGAGCACATCTTCCACATCCTCAACAACTAGGCCGTCCTCCACCTCCTCGTCGTCCTCTTCGTCCTGCTGTTGTTGTTGGTGTTGCTGTTGCTCTATCGCCTCCTGGGCCTGCTCCTCGGCCTCCGCCTCCTCCCCCTCCTCGTCCTCCTCCAGCTGCAGTGCGAGCTCCTCGCCCATCTCTAGCGAACGCCTGCTATAGACTTCCTGCTCAGCAGTCGGAGTTGATGCAGTGGGCGTGGCAGGAGCCGCCGGCTGCTGCTGCTCCTCGGCATAGCTAAGTCGACCGCTGGCCGTGATCAGCTCATGGCTGAGGCTGTTCTTGATGTCGCTGGAGCTGGCGCTGAACGTGATCAATTGGGATTTGCGACGATGCTGGAGCGTATTGTAGCCATTCGGCGGCAGCGAACTGGTCATGATGGGCGCTGCAGCCTGCTGCGATTGCATACCCTCCTTGGAGTCGATGTCCACGCGGCTGCCCTCCTTGCAGATCATCGAGCTGGGCTTGTTGTCAACCAGCACGATAACCACCGAGTTGTTGTTATCGCTCTGGTTGACAACCGCCGAATGTCATCTGTCCGGCGCATCGATGCCGAACGAGCTCATCGAGTTGGAGCCGAGACCCATGCCCATGCCCATGCCCATGCCCAAGCCCAAGCCCAATCCCAGTCCCAAGCCCAACCCGTTGCTGGTGTTCCCGAAGCTGCTGCTCGTCAGCGGCTGCTGTTCGTCGTGGTGGATCGCCGCGTTCTCGTCATCGATTGCCTCCAGTTGGTGGTGCAGTTGCTCCTCGATGGTCGCCAATATGGCGCCATGCTCATCCAGTTGACCATCTCCGCCTACTTACACACACATACACACGCATATGCCATATTTGGTGTGTGTGAGTGTGTATGTGTCAATGTGTTTGTGTGTGTTTGTGTGTATGTGTGTGTGTGTGCGTGTGTGTTAGAAGAAATTTGCATTTTTGTTAGTCATGTCGCCGAACCCAGCACCAAAATGTGTATAAAATGAACTCTGCTCACGTGTGGAGTGTGCACGACTAGTAGATACCCTATAAACACTTTTCAGTTTCCTTCTTGACTGACAGGCTAATATCTCAGTTTTTCTATTTATCATATTAAGCAGATTAAGTGCCATTTCGAGGCTATATTGTCAATCGATATTTATCGATTGGCTCAAAACGCTGCAGTTTTCTATATTTATAGTTTGTATGCCAAAAACGTAGGTTTCTTCTTAGAGATTCTTATTAAAAGCTGCTAAAGAGTTCATAGTTGCATCAGCATTGTATCGATAGTTATCGATTTTATGTATGCAGAAGAAGCCCACAATAGTTTGCTAAAAAATGGCAATGAATAATCATAAATTTGCATGGCTTTTACATATAGCACTTAAAATCCTCATGGAAATCGAGCTTTGCCATCGATATTTATCGATGCACGTGCTATCAATGTTTTATTGAATATCAAAAAAGAAAATACTGGTTGTATAGCATCAAACTTATAAATCCTCTGACTCATCTGTTCTATAAATCAATAGATATAGATAAAATAGATATTTATCGATCTATCTACATATATCGAAAAACTTTATTTACTTTTCCATTGCCCAAAAACCATTCATATAGACCAGAAATGAAAAGCTTGTGCTCATCAAATATGTATGATAGGCTGTAAAAGCTGGGCTTACAATCGATACTTATCGATAACACAAGTATAGCGCTTATTGTGCCTATCTATAGCGGATATACTGTCTATGCTCTATAGTGGGATATTTCAAATTATTCTCTCAATTCAATATCACATCGATTGACTCCTGTGATATATTTCTGGATTTTTTCGATTACAGGGTATCTGCAAGTCCTGCACTTCACGTTCTAACACTCATTTGCTCACACTTGTGAACAGAGTATTTCAGATAAACAAACTAAGCACAAAGTCTGTGCAGCATTTGTGGGTTAGTGTTAAAAGAAACGAGGCGTTTCGCAACGAGCGGCCCAGCACCAGGCAACAACGGGTCCTACGTGAATCGCCGCACCTACCTTCGAAGCCCTCGTTGTCGTCCATGACACGGGCCGGTCCCACAATGTTCTCCTTGCCCTCGAGCACCGCCAGCAGGCACTGATGTATGCAGATGTACTGCTGCTCCGTTTGCACCATCCAGACGCGCTCTGCACAATTGGATTGGAGTTGGATTAGCTGGTAGCTGAGGGAGATTGGCTATGTGGTCTTACCCTTGCGCATGGCATAGACTATGCCAAAGATGTCCACATAGTCGGACGTATTGATCTGCTGCAGTATGCGATCCAGTGTGATAAAGGTGCCGGATCTGCCAACGCCAGCGCTGCAGTGCACCAAAATGGGACGCTGCTCGGCGCCGATTCGATCTCGGAATGCCCGAACGAAACGGACGAGCGTCTGGGGAGGATTGGGTACACCAAAGTCTGGCCATGTGATGAAGTGGAAGTGCCGCAAGATGCGCTGTTCACTGCCCTGTAGGTGAGAGAGAGAGAGAGAGAGAGAGAGAGGGGGTGAGTGGTATATAAAAGGTAGAGTTGTTATACAGTGAAGAGTAGGGTCAGAATGTAGGAAGAGCTCCGAGGGATCCCTTGAATGTAGGAAGTGTCGCAAAGACAGTCAGAACTGATGCGAGAGGGAGAGAAGGGAGAAGAGCTACGACGGATCTCATGGAAAAGTGAATGTAGAAAATGTCGGAGGAGAGTCAGAACTGAAGAGAGAGAGAAATAGAGAGAGAGAGAAGGGAACAGAGCTTCGAGGGATCCCTTGGTAAGGTGAATTTAGGAAGTGTCGCAAAGACAGTCAGAACTGAAGAGAGAGAGAGAGAGAGAGAGAGAGAGAGAGAGAGAGAGTGAGAGCGAGAGAGAGACAGAGAGATACAGAGGGAGCAGAGCACCGAGGCATCCCTTGGTAAAGGGAAAGATCAATTCGATGTATGAATCACAGTCAAGTGAACTTCAATGAGGGGCTAGACGGAAGCTGAGGCTACTTACTCGACACAGCATAAACTCGGTCATCACCCAGTCGGCGTAGTGGCTATCGTTGAGTATTTGGACCTTGATGTCGCCATAGAAGACGGGCACCGTATCGTTGGGCCAGTACTGATCGCACTTCTCGCGGCCCTTCTCGAAGCAGCGGGTGAGCATCACAATCGCCCGGGAGTTGCTCTCCCAGCACATGCGCCAGAAGTCGTCGCGTGTGGAGTGCAACGGCCCCTGGGTGACAATGAATTCGCGTGGCGAATTGTGACCGGGCACATAGTTGGCATTGATGTAGTCAGAGCCCTCGTCGTCGTCGACGGGCTGCAGCTTGAAGCGCGAGTGATCGTAGGGCAGAATATTGGTGAAGCGATTCTTTGGCCGATTGCAGGGCAGGTCGGCGAATGTGCAGGGCTGGTCCCGGCCGACATGCTTCAGCTCCTCGAACTCCTCGCTGAAACGGAAGTCCGAGTCGGCCGACATGAGGCGGTAGTGCTCCGCAAAGTTCTTGATCAGAATGGGACGATTCTGTTCGATGACGCTGTCCGGCAGGGACATATTATCATTGGCCCGCGAGTCCTTCGTGGTCTTGCGGCAATTGTTGCGACGTCTCTTGTAGAACAGCACCGTGAAGAGCAGCACGACGATGATCGTCAGGGGCACGGTGATGGCCACAATAACCGTCGAGTTGCCTTGGTCTGCAAAGAGCGGGACAGCGAGATAGAGTGAAAAAGAAAGAGATTGGATTAGTCACATTCAATAGCAGTTGAATTGATTTATCCTGGATGAAGGCTTACCCGGTGAGCTCAGCAGCTCTATAAATATGATTATAGAGCATGCCGTAGGCAAGACATGGATTAGAATCGGATTAAATATAAGTTGCAGTTGGATTAGTTATTTATTATGCATGAATCAATCAGTCAATCAATAAGCAGTCAGTCAGTCAGACTTGTCTGTCAATCAATGAATATGTCAATCTATCAATCTATCAGTCAATCTGTACTCAATAACTCTCTGAGTAAGGGAGTCAATCACTCAATCTGTCAGTCAATCAACTGGTCAATCTGTCCACAATCAGTCAATAGGTCTTTCAATAAATCACTCACTCAGTCAATTAATCAATAACTTAGTCAATCAGTCAGTGAGTTAGGCAGTCAATCAATAGCTTGATGACTTGGTCAATCTATCAGTCATTTACACAAGCAATCAATAAGTCTTTTAATAAATCACTCACTCAATCGATCAATCAACAACTTAGTCAATCAGTCAGTGAGTCAGGCAGTCAATCAATAACTTGATGACTTGGTCAATCTGTCAGTCAATTACACAAGCAATCAATAAGACATTCAATAAATCACTCACTCAGTCAATCAATCAATAACTTAGTCAATCAGTCAGTGAGTAAGGCAGTCAATCAATAACTTGATGACTTGGTCAATCTATCAGTCATTTACACAAGCAATCAATAAGTCTTTTAATAAATCACTCACTCAGTCAATCAATCAATCAGTCAGTGAGTCAGGCAGTCAATCAATAACTTGATGACTTGGTCAATCTATCAGTCAATTACACAAACAATCAATAAGTCAGTCAATGAGTTTGTAAGTCAATCACTCTATCTATCAGTCAGTCGATTTATTCATCAGTTTGCTCGTCAAACAAGCATTCAATCAATTTCAATCAGTCTATTTGTCTATTAGTCGCCCATTCAATCGACCAGTCAGTCAATACTGCTGTCAGTCAATCATTGAGCACTCATTTCACTTTAATTAATGTCTTACGAGTTAGTTCGATGAATGAAAGAAGAGAGCTCTACATAGATACGTGAGCAACGTCTCACCTGTTTGTATGGGGAAACTGTAGGCGGTGTCCGTGAACTTGTCGGGGCCGGTAAAGGCGCGCACCTTGACCCGATAGGTGGTGCCCGATTTGAGGGGCCCGTTGCAATAGCCGAGCTTGTGATTGTCACAGTTCTCGGTGCCGATGGTAAAGTCCTCGACGGAACGGTTCTCGAATGGGTAATACGGATCGATGGCCTGGTAGGGCAACCAGACGCTATAGGACTGTACATCCATCCAGCTGGGCATCTCCAGGCCGGATGCATTCTTTGTATCATCCTCGGCCACGATGATCGTGTACATGCGCACCTGTCCGTTCTGATCGGAGAAGTAGTTCTTTCGGAATCGGATTTGTATGGTCGATGAGCTGCGATATACCTCGGTGGGCACCACCTGGGTGGCGGGACGTGGTGGCGCCAGAATGGGCATCGTTTGCTTGTATTCCCGTTCCGGGCCGTAGCCAACGGCCGTCTTTGCTTGAATCTTAAATACGTAAGTCTCGCCGGGCTTCAGGTTGCGGATAACGCCAAAGGACTCCTCCGAATCGAAGTCCTGCACGCCCGAATCCGTCTGATTGTTGATGTTCGTGTACGCAATCGAGAACTGCCGAATGATGCCGTTCGCCTCGCTCGACGGCAGCGACCACTCAAAGTTGATCTCACTCGGCTGCACGTCCATCGGATGGAAGCGCTCGACGCGCCCTGGCACAGCTTCGTTCGTCGTAAAGCTGGCGGAGAGCGGAGCACTACTACGGAGCACTGAGGACTCCGTGCCGGAGCGCACGACTACGGTGAATGTATAGTTGCGATGCGGACGTAGGTCGCTGATGGTGATCTCATTGCGCGTGGTCATATTCTGAGCCAGCACATTGTCGGCTGTCAGGTAGGCGATGTCAAAGTCGTTGTACTCGCCCTTGGGCAGATCCCAGCGCAGCGATATTTCCGTATCCGTAATATTTGTCGCATGCAGCTGTGTTATGGGCTCCGGATAGAGGCGATCCTGTCGCTGTATCGGCAAACTGGCAACGCCTCCGCTCACCGTCCAGACGGTGATGTTGTAGAGGCGTCCCGGTACCAGACCCGTGAAGGTAACCTTGCGATCCGTATCGTTGGCCAGCTTCTCCTTCTCCTTGATCTCCGAATCGCCCAGCGAGAAGCGATAGATATCGAATTTCGACGAGGACTGAGGGGTCGGTGTATAGCTCAACGTTATCGTATCTCGCTCATCCTCTTTCTCCCCATTGGCCACTACCACATCGGACTGGATGAGGGGCATGGTGCGCGGATAGAGGCTCGTTATGCCCGACAGTATGCCATACGATGTCGTCTGTATATCGAATTTGTATTGCACACCCGGCATTAGGTCGCCAATCAGCACCCGTACAGTGGACAAGTCATCAGCTGTGGGGGTGCGGGGGGAGAGAAAAAGGATTCTGATTAGTACTATAAAATCTTTGCTTTGTACATTGAAAAGCTTTCTTTGTTGACTATTTCTGACTATAAAATTTATTTTCAGATCTATTTTAATTCGGAAAATAGGAAAATAGGAGAGATCCATCTGGTACCTCTTGCTTTTCTACAGCTTTTATAAGCCAACCTTCTTCGGCACTTACCCGATTTGTTCTCGGAGACATTTTTGGTTTGCACACGAGTTGGATTATCGGTGGGCCACCATTTAAGAATGTAGGACTCCACTCGACCCTCCGGCTTGGGCCACTCCAGTGTAATATTTCTCGAGTCAACGAGCTGGATGATATTGGAGACGGGATTCGGTGGCACGGTTGTGTTCACCTCCTGGGGATTGGGACTCTCGACGCCAAAGCTAACCGTGTTCACCTGGATGGTGTACTTCTCGCCCTTGGTCATGTCCGTGATGTCGGCCTCCGTGGAACGTACGCTGGGCAATCGCACCCATTGCTGTTCGCTATCCGTGCGATAACGTATGGAATACTCAGTGAACTCTCCGCTCTCTGGCGGCGACCAATGAACGAGCACCGAATTGCTGCGCACCGTTTCGATGGTCATGTTGCGTGGCGGATTGGGAACTGCCAAAGGATAAGAAGAGATTGAAGATCTTTGAGGTATTTCAGGGATTGTGATACTTACAGACTGCCTGGAAGTAGGCGTGCGGCTCGCTGCGTAGATCGTGGCTGACGGCAAAGACCTTGAGCTCATAGCCGGCGCCTGGCTGCAGATTCTTGATGACCAAGCGGGACTCCTTGGTGATGAGGGTGCTCACTTCGCTGGTGCCATTGCGTGAGTAGAGCACCTCGTACTGCTCTTGCTTCGAGTTGACATCGCTCTTCCAGCTGATGTTGAGGCCCATGCGTATGCTCTTCAGATCCTCAATGATGGGCGACGATGGACGGGTGACCACAAAGATGCTCGTCTCATTCGATTCCATCTTCTTGGACACCGCCTGCACGGAGAGCGAGTAGTTGCGACCCGGCAAAAGACTTTCGAGGGTGAAGCGTGTGCGGTCTGTGGTCAGGGTGCTCGTATCCCCATTGAATGTCTCCAGCTCATGGTAGCTAAGGCAGAGCAGGTTAGTATTAAGTCTAGCAGAATCTTTTATCTACTTACACAATGCGGTACTCGTCCTGTGTGCTAGCCGGGTCCGCCTCCCACGTTATGATCATCGTATTGGTCTTGTCATCGTTGAAGCTACGCAAATTGCGCACGGGTAGCGGCCGCAGTGTAACATCGCCAGTGGCCGGCCACGAGGTGACCTTACCGGACACCGTCTTCACAATCACATTGAACGTTTTGCCCGGCTCGGCAATGTCGCGGAAGTCGAAGAAAGCGATTGGCTCGTTGCTGCGCGCAACCGTCGATTGACGACGCGTCGTGGCAACGGACACCTGATACTTGTCGAACTCGGAAACGCCCTTGGGCGCCTCCCAGAGCACCCGGAACGAGTTCGATGTGATGAAGTCCTTGTCGAAGGTGACATTGAGTGGACGCAACGGCACCGTTCGATATTGTGCTGTCGTTGGCAATGAGATCTCATCCTCGGACATTGTTTGCACGGATATGTTGTAGGCACGTCCAGGGACGAGTCCTTTAAATGCCGCCTGAGCCGGACCCGGCGGCTCGCCCTCCTTCTCCACATAGAGCACACTGTCATTGGCATCGGGCGGCTCTATGGACACCTTGTAGTGCGTATAAATCCCAGCCGGATACGGCGGCTGCCAGAGCACCAGCAGCGTTGTCTCATTACGAAACCATACAATAAATTTCCCCGGCGTATTTGGTTCTACGGCAAGCATAAGATGTAAACAGTGGAAGAAGAACAACAACAATGCAAGCGAATTGCAATTTGTTAGTTAATATGACCAACAGATTTCGTCTAAAGTATATATGCATAGGGTATAGGGGTGCAGATATATGTTTGTTTGCAGATATATATGTATATATATTTGCCTAGGCATGGGCTGTTCACAAGCACAGTGGTTAAAACTCGAGTTTACATATACAAAAATCATTCCGCAAATTAGTTATTGGTTAGTCTTAGAATTAGTGGAGATATATGTTTCTTACTTAGATGATGAGATAAAAAATTTATAAAAATCAAATATAACTACGAGGGTTACTCAAAAACTGTCCCGAATATCGTCATTAAGCGTGTTACATATGCGAATTTGCCGTATATAAAAAATAAACAATAATGGTTACACGTATGTATATCCCAAAGTCAGCGTATTACCTAGACCCCTAAAATAATTTAATAAAAATTTATTTCACAAACCATTTTTAAAAAAATTAATATAATTTTCAAAAATATTTTATGTCATAGATTTTGTTTTTCAATTTACTAATTTATTTTCTAGCTATTATTTATACGGGAATAATTTTTATCTTCTCAATATTGCCTTAAGCAGTTTTTGCTGTGCACGCAAAACCAATTGGGAATTCTAACAGCAGGCAAGAGATGTTGCCAGTGTTGCCAGATGGCAGGAGCATGCAAGGCATTAACATGAAGGGCAGACCACGGCACGTATACATGTGTACATACACAAGTATATATGCAAGTTTGTGTGTGTGTGTGCTGTAGTATTTGTTATGCGTTTGTCGACACACGGATTCACACGAGATTTGCATGTGCGTGTGTGTGTGTGTGTGTAGTCGCACTTTGTTGTGGTCTTGGCGTGGCTCGGCGAGCGAAAGGGATAGAGGCGTTGGAGTGGGATGTGGGGGCGAGTGCAAAAGGGATATTTGCAATTTGAGGCTAGCCAAATGAATTTGGAGCATTGCCAACGGAATCCCGCCTAGGTCAGGGTTGTTTTTTGACAAAAAAAAAAAAAAAACAAATACGAAATAAATAGAAACGAAATTCAGGCAGGCTTTGAGGTTAGTTATACATGAAAAAAAAAGAAGAGAAACTAATCAAAACAAATACAACTAAAAGCTACTTGAAATGCACTTGGCATGCAGTAGTAGTGGGAAACCGTTATGTGAGCTTTACTTTACCTCTCAGGATTTTGATATCCAGCAATTCTTTATGCCGCGTCCTTCGACCTTGTTTTAGTGTTTTTTTTTTTTTAGTTACATTTACGTTAAAAAGCACACAAGTTAAGGGCAGAAGAATGAAATATGGTTTTTTGTTTGTTTTAGTTACATTTTAGGCACCAACACCACGGATGAGAAAATATATTGAAATTAGGAAACATTTCACTTACTTGTTGTAAAGTTGCGACTCGTATAGGCCACAGACTCCTTGCCATCGTATATGGTGTAGGCCTGCACCTGGTAGGTGGCACCTGGCGTCAGCTCCTTGACACTGTGCTGGAATGTATTGTCGTTCACCTGGAAGGTGCGATTGTAGCTATTCGATGCCTCCGATAGGCCCAGCACCTTAATCTTAAATGCCGTATAGCTGCCCTGTGTGGGCGGTGACCAGAGTATGATGGCATTTTTACCGCTGCGCACCTGTACGGATAAATTGGATGGTGGGTCGGGCGCTGGAATTAAGTGAAAAAAAAAAAAATAAATAAATAAATAAAATAAAATTAATTTCATTAAATTTATAAAAAGTTACAAGTTGAAGTTTTTGTCTAGGTTCGAACCCACGCCACCGAACTATCTCAGGCGAACACACTACTAGCGATGTTTGTCGATCAAAGCTCAATTCGCTGCCGCTGCCGCTGCCTCTGCTGCTGCCACTGTAGCTACTCTGCTACTGCTTAATCGCTGCCTGCTAGTATCTATTTTTAGCAACAGCCGCAGAGCTAATGTGCGCTCTCTCTCTCTCTCTCTCTCTCTCTCTCTTTGTGGTTGTCGCTGTCGCTCTGTTAATGGCATCTTGATTTTGTTACTGCTGCTGCGCAACTGGTTTTTGTTTTTGTGCGCAGCGATTTTTCACTTTCTACTTTTGACAGCTTTTAATGTGGACAGCGAGAGGGGGCAGGAGAGTAACAGTGTGTGTTTCTTTTGATTGCATTCAACGTAACGGCACTTTAATTATTGGAATTAATCGATATGTATACGGGCAATAATATACATATTATTTGATACACTCGCGAAACAGACCAGTAAAATGTTGCCTTTGAATGGCATACATTGCGGACATTGTATGTCAGCCGAAAAGCCCCTTTTTTCTTAATCTAACATTACATTTGACTCACGTATGCATTTCAAACTGCTCAGTTTGACTCATCAACAACCCATAGGCAGTGCCAAAAAAGAAAAAAAATTTGTTTGCATCGGCCGGGAATCGAACCCGGGCCGCCCGCGTGGCAGGCGAGCATTCTACCACTGAACCACCGATGCTTGATGCTCCAAGCATCTTAAATGGCAATGACTTAAAGCTAAACTCTCTTTCTGCTAGCTATCTTTTTACTCTCTGATTTAGACTGTCTATTTATAGTAAGGAGGAATTTTTTTTTTTTTTTTTTTTTTTTTTTTAATAATCAGCTCATTAAAGGCTGACAACATTTGGTATCTCTGTCTCACTCACTCCATACGAAATTCTAATAATCTTTTGTAATTGTTCTTTCTAGTTTCCCAGTTGAATTCGCCTGCAACTTTCCAGTTCAACTTGCTTACGGCTAACATTGCTTATGAACTCACCTGTTGTGATGGTCACCGTCCAGGTGAGCCAATCGTGATGCGTAAAATTTGTGTAATATAGCCAGAAATTGTATTTGGTGCCAGGCAGCGCGCGTGAGAATTGAATCTCGTTGCCGATGTCCCGCGAGGCAATCGTCGTATTTGGCTCCGGATAGCCAAAGGGCGGACTATAGTCCAGGCGATACGAAGCACCATCGTCCAAGCCGGGATTATTGGGTATGCTTATGGCCAGATCAGCGCCATACGAGCTCTGCAATATAATAAAAATGTAGATAAATAAATGTTGTTAGTCTAGACTCTAACTAAACTTGGCTCATTATATTCCCGTTACTTGCGCAGTTTGAACCACTAAAGAGCGGTTTTACCTGTCGCAAGTTGTGCCATTTCATAATAATTACTATAAGTAGTTGCAATCATTTGAAGTGGGCCACGAGGGAAGCTCCCTTGTGTCAGCTCCTAGGTGGCAACCCTCCTCCCTTCCCTCGCCCACACCCCGCTTTGTCTATCCCCCCAGAGTGAGGCTGGCCAACACAAAAAGTGCAATGACATTCGCGAAATGCAAACAAAAGTAACAACTGACAATAAAATGGCGCATGGAGTGCATGAAGAGCATCATAATAATGATGATGATGACGATGATGATGATGATGATGTCCTTGTTGCTGCTGTTGCCGTCGTTCGGCTGGTGACAGACGCCAAATATTAACAGCGCAAACAATGCGATGCGGCGCGAAAAAAAAATAATGATAAACAAATAATAATGAATGCGCTTCCAGCAGCCGGACTCACAGTGAGAGAGACAAAGATAGAGAGAAAGAGAGGGACAGATAGAGAGAGAGCAACCACATTGTAGGGCGAACAGGGCACAGATTTGCCTCTAAAGCCCACTCACAGGAGTATGAACACGAATGCATGAACAAACATGTGTGCTCTAGTTAGGCATGCACGACTAGCAGATACCCTAAGGACGTTTTATGAACTTAATGATTATTTTAACTAAATATTGGTGGAAGTGTGGAAAATAGATTTCAATCAAGAGCAGCTGAGCACATGGAAGGATGGACTGATGGAAGGACGGACTGATAGACAGACTGAAAGACGAACGGAGGGAGGGAGGGATCAATGAACTCAAAGACTAGACTGTAAGATGAACAGAATTATGGTCACACTGAAGAACGGACAGTCGGGCGGAAGGATGAACGCAAGGAGGAAGAGAGAGATAATCAGACGGACGAATGGATTGACTGAAAGAAAAATAATATGATACTACCATTGCAGAGCAAAAAATCGGACGGAATTATAGACCTACACAGGGACTATAGACAGACTAGAGGCTTTTGTTACAGCAAAACAGAGCCTGTATAGCCTAAATTACAATTTTGAATGGAGATTTTCTATCAACTCCATATGAATGTTAAAAATGGAAGTCAAAAAGCAGATAAATCGTCTTCTTTCGCTTCAAATTATACAAAAAGGAGCAACTGCATTGCTTGCTGCTCCCATTAAGTTGGCTGCGCTAGACAAGTGTAAGAACAAGCATTAAGTTGGCTGCGGCTACGTGTCAGCTGCATGCCCGTTAAGTTAGCTGCGCCTGAAATGTACTTGGCTGGCAAATGCGTTGGCTGCGGCTTTCCACTGCAGCGACCACGCGAAGTTGGCTGCGGTAAATGCAATTTGCCTTTAAACTCGAGTAGTTGAAGTAGATTTAACGTGCACTCAGCCAAAGTCAATAATTCACATTTACGTAATGCCCACTCTCTGGTGAAATTTATGTATTTCGCTGTAAATTTAATTTGTTAAATTGAATTATGGGCGCATATAAGGTCAGAGAGACAGACAGAAAGAGAGAGAGAGAGAGCGAGAGAGATGTAGAGAGAGCGAGGCAAAAGAAAAGCGAAAATGTCGCACAAAATGGCGGCAAATAGCGGAAGTCAGCTACGTGCTGATATGATTGATGACTGCCAACAGCATCAAAAGTCAAAATGCAAATAAAATTACCAATTTTTTGTTGGCCCTTTTTCAAGTGGTATGTAAAAAAGAGCCGTTAGTTTTTCACTTTAGTCTGGCTGCGCTACAAAATTCACATCTATTTCCCATCTATTTTGAAGTGACGCCACTTGCTGGCACGTACAACCGTTAAGAGTTGCCATTTTACGTTAAGTGGCAACGCCAACCCACAGAAGCATCATAAATTAATTGGATTCTGTTTTACTGCCTGACTACAAGCTATGCTCATATACTATATGTCAATTGGTTGTAAATTCCATTTTCATGTATCCAATTCAGCTGTGTGCTATGTTCGTAAACGTTTTACTAAGAGGTAAAGTTAGTTGGCATTGGCAAATTTCCAACTATGTCCCTAGCTCCTCTTCATCTTTAAATAAGATTTTCAATATATCCCTTTAATATCTTTACCTTTATCTGTCTCACTCTCCCTCTCTCTCCCTCTCTCTCTCTCTCTCAATTTCCCCAACACACTTATTCAATCAGCTAATATCTCTTATATTGTATTACCACCTACACCCATCCACATTTAACTGTCTCTATTTATAGCTTTTTTTACACTTCTTAGTTGTATATAACTTTTTTATAGCCAACTCATTCTGGAGCAATTCATTTAAGTTCCCTTTCCCCTTTCTCTTTCTTTACATTTCGTCAGGCTGTTGGTCAGTACATTAGTCAGTCAGTCAATCAGTCAATCAGCGAGTTAATTGCTTACTTTACAACACTCATGCATATGAATTAGGGGCATTCCCCCATTGTGATCAGTGCATTCTCTCTTTCACTCTCTCTATCTCACTCTGTTTGCTTGCTGTCTGTCGTCACATAATCAATTTACTTTGTTACACTTTTTTGCTTGTTGCTGCTGATGTTTTGTCAGCTTTTTATACCCTGAACCCATTTTCAATGGGAAATCAGGGTATAATGGTTTTGTTGAAATGTATGTAACAGGCAGAAGGAGGCGTGGCAGACCCCACAAAGTATATATATTCTTGATCAGCGCGACGAGCTGAGTTGATTTGGCCCTGTCCGTCTGTCTGTCCGTCTGTCCGTCTGTCCGTCCGTCCGTCTGTCCGTCTGTCCGTCTGTCCGTCTGTCCGTCTGTCCGTATGTATGAACGCGTCGATTTCAGAAGATATACGAGCTAGAGACTTCAAATTTTTTTTAAATGTCCGTAATTACAGCGCGCATATCAAGTTTATCATTAAAAATCGATAACTCATCCCGATCTTTTTTATCGATAAAAAACCTTATCGAAACCCAGTTTTAAAATTATATCTTCTACACCTTTATTGCTAGAGTCTCCAAATTTTTAATGTATGCTTACATGCAATTTATACAATTTCGGTTTTTGTTAAAATTTACCCCCCACTGTTAAATTCACCCCCTCACCCTCACTTTTGTAAAAAGCGTATTTCAAATACTAGAGACTTGTGCTTTGGCAATTACATGCATATCCATGTTATAATCATAATCTGAAAGTTTCATGAAGATCGTACGTCCATAAAAAAAGTTATTAAGCAATTAAGTTCTCATAGTAAGCGCTCACTGCAGCCCATGTGTGTTTATGCGTGGGTGCTTGTGTGTGTATGTGTGTGTATGTGTTTGTGTATGTGTATGTATGTGTTTGTGTATGTGTGTGTGCATGTGTATGTGTATGTATGTGTTTGTGTATGTGTGTGTGCATGTGAGTGTGTGTATGCGTTTGTGTCTGTATGCGTGTGTGTGTATGTATGCCTGTGTGTGTGTGTGTGTGCGTGTTTCTTGTGTAAGCTGAAAGACGCGAAAAATTATTGAAATATCTATTGCTCCAAGGGTTCAGGGGATCTCGTAGTCGAGCAGTCTCGACTAGAGCTTTCTTACTTGTTTTTCTACATTTTTCGCAACATTTTTGAGCAACGAATTGTTGTTTTTATTGTGCTGGGCGGCAAAATTCAATTGCAATTTAAGCAAAGCTTTCGCTACAGTTTGTAGCGCGCACACACACAGACGCACGCATGCGATAAGTAGGTAAAGAAAAAGTAGAAACGAAACGAAACGAAATGAAATGAAATGAAATGTAGCTCAGCTATAATAATAACAACAACAGCAACAGCAGCAGCAGCAGCGGCAGTCGTAGTAAAAACTGTTGTTAATGCTGTAAAGCGCGTGTTAAGCATATGCTGGCAGCAGCTGCTGCTCTCTCGCTCACTCCAATTGATTGCATAATTGATGCGTTTCTTTTTGTCTTGTTGCTTTTCTTTACATGCTTCGCATTTGGGCATTACATGATGCGCGCTTTGAAGCAGCGCAGTCTGTTGGTGCTGCTGCTGCTGCTGCTGCCTAATGATAGAGCGCGCCCGCTTACACACACAGACACACTCACACAACCATTATGCAATTCTCCAATATTCGGAGAGCGAAACTCTACAAGAACATAGCGAAAATGGCACAGCAGCACGAGCTTGGATTTAGCAATTCTGCTGCTGTGCTCCTCACACGCATACAAATGCTACAATTGCCAGACAGAGATCTCTGCCACCGATTAGCCAATGTCAGAGATCTACGACGTTAAGTATATTTAGCCATGACCGGTGAGCCAGAGATCTATGGCGCTCCATACATTGTAATTAGCATACATTAGATATACATACATACATACATACATCCGCATATATACATAATTTCACAGAAAGCTGTATCTCAAATTCTTATTAGCATTCGTACAATACCTGCAGCCATTCCAATTGGAGCGTTGCTCTACATGATATAAAATCAAGTTTTTTAGCAACCCAAGAAAAAAATTAATAACAATTAACAGTAACAACAAAGCGACGGTCAACCTTCGCTTTTTGATTTTCGCTTTGGCTTTGACTCATTCAGGGTCGCTGCGTTATTAACCGAGAGAGAAAGAGAGAGTAAGGGGAGAGTATGAGTGAGAGAGAGAGAGAGAGAGAGAGAGAGAGAGAAAGAGCTGGTCATCTAAGTGAAGGGATTTTTGAATAAGATTTGCGTATGCAAAATTATTTTGCAAAATTTATAAAAAATATTGATAATACGAGATATATATATATTTTTTGTATATGTATATATATCTATATACTGATTAATTGACACTAAAAAAGTGTGTACTGATGGTCAGATTGATGAGCTACCAAACTGATTGACTGACAGATTAAGTGCCTAACAGATTGATAGATCACGAGGTTGATTGATTATCAGATTGATATATGCTAAGGTTTTGACTAACTGTATATATATAGATATAACTGTGCTTTCAAGTTTGCTCTAGCCTTTGTTTGTGAAGCATTTCAAATATTGTTTTAATCAAATTTATTGTCTTCAAGCTTGACTGACTGGCAAATATTTATCATTTCTGAAAATGTTGCGAGTTCATAACTAATTATTCAAAGAGATATATACGACAAATGTATATGTATGTACGTTTTAGATACATATATGTATTATATACATATACATTCATATGTATATGAACAGGCCTTGGGTTAGATGAGGGCCAACACAACGCGATAGCCAACGCAAACACAGGAGAAGACAAACAACATATTAAATAAACAAACAAACAATTATCAAGCAAGAAAACGTCAACAAAAATATTACTTAAATAATTTAAATTAAGAAAAGAAAACACTCCAAGAGAATAAAAATTGAAAAGTTTGATGTACGTAAAGCTTAAGGCTTAGCATGCCAAGACTTAAAGCCCCAAGAATAAATAATAATACCCTTATATATAACAATTGACTTATTAAATTTGCTTTAAATAAACTCACAATAAATTATGGAATTCAAATAAAATTTTTGCAAAATATGTTCTAATGCAAATAAGATAAGATAAGACTTGGCCCACAAAAGTAGACTGCATCATTTTCTGCTTGTTTTGTTTTGTTAATGTTGATAACGGAAAATGACACGATAAGAACTTGCTGCAATATGAAAGGCTAAACTTAAACAATATTCAAGCAATTATCAAAAAAGTTAACAATATTTGTTTATCAAAAAGCACAAAGTAAATTTGTTTACCTGCCTAAAGGTAAACAGACGAGCTGCTGCTGCTGCTCTCGATCAATAAAATGCGTTTGCGCCGCATATCCGCTGCTCGCTATAAAATTATATAAACATTTTTAATTTCACATTTGTCAACTGCGATTTATTGGGTGTAAATTACCGAGTAATCAATCCCTCTCTCGCCTACTCGCCCATTCATTCTGACGCGCAGTCAACTCTTGGCGTGCGCCATCTCTCTTTTTCACTTGCACAGCTGCACTTAACATTTGTATTGGGTCGGAGCAAAAGGCAAACGCGCAATTAGCATAAAGTACCGGGCAGTCCGACAGCGGGGCAGACAGAGACAGACAGACCATTGCTGTTGTTGTTGTTGCTAGTTTGCAAGTGTGAAAAGAGTTGGTTGCAAGTTTCAGGTTGACTGCCTTGACGATGGCAGATGACGTCAACAAAATGCAAAACGCAGCGCATAATAACTGAACGAGTGAATGAGTGAGTGACTGAGTGACTAACTCACTTAACTTGAGTGCGCGAGCGAGTGAGCGAGCTAGCGACTGCGTCAGTAATTCTCCAAGTGCAGGTTAGTCGGCGCACAGTGGTGTGCAACATAATTAGCAAGCACAGTTACAAATTTGTTGATATTTCATTGATTTTCAAGCGTAGGCAAACACTCAATCTCAGTTTATATAGATATTTATACAGTTAATCAGTTCTTTAGCAATATTCCTATTATGAGCTGGCTGTATGTATGTATGGATTTGTATATATTTATATGCATGTATTTGTATATATTTATATGTATTTGATTTTCTACCTGCTCAGCTTACTTGTGATTGTCTGCCGGGTAATACCCACACATATACACACACACATACACGAACCATTCCACAGCTCAATTCAGTTACCGCGCGCTTAATTTATGTTCATTTATTTAGTTATTGTCTCTCTTTCTATTGCTGTTGCTGTTTGTTTATTGTTGCTTTATGGCGATCCCTTTCCCATGTCCCCCATTCATGTTTGGCATGCGCTGCACGTATCTCTGTCCCTGTCCCTCTACCCCGCCACGCCTGCAGCCAACATCAAGCGAACGAAGCGTCGCACTGAGCTGCGCTTAGTTAAGTTGAGCGCAACGGTTAAACTGCAGCGCTCTCGCTCTATTGCTCTGCTGCTCGTTCGTTAAATCACTCTCAGTTAATGGCTTTGCGTGAGTCTGTGTGCTTGTGTGTGTGTGTGCGTGCAAAGAATTGTAGCTTGTTTGTTTGTTTATTTATTTTGTTGTCGTCATAACAGCGCCTAGTTATCGTTTTAACAGCAGCAGCCGCCGCCGCCGCAGCGACAACAACAATTACTTTAAAGACAGTTGCATAGCAATAATAACAACATCAGTGCCAAACAACAGGAAGCTTTAATTCAAATCAAATTACCTCCCACACTCGCCCTATCTTCTTGCATAAGTGTGTCTGTCTGAGGGTCTCAAAATGGCGCCTTTATAATTGAAAGCTCACTCATAAATTGCTTCGATATCAATTTTTGATTTATTATTGAATTTCAACAATAGCAAATCAATTATCATAACAAATGAACATTTCACAATGGACAAAAGATACATAGATTACTCAAGCTATTGATATAACAATGCACACTGAGGTACCCACACATACATACACAGATTAGCAGACGCACGCACAGACAACACATGGGAAATGTCAAAGGCAATTGCGGTATTAGTAAATTCCCTCAAGCAAAGTTTTGAAAGGTTTAGTCCTTTAGGCATTTTGAGTTAGCAAACAGACAGCTAATATATGTACACTGTACAAAATTTTACGATACTTACAAGAAAATAATTAAATATTTCATTGATGTTCTATTTTTTTAATTTTTAATATTTATTTGGATTGAGAAAATAATAATAATGATCATTTGAAAAACTTGTAAGTCTTTGTAAAAGTAAACAACTTTTCTTACAGTGTGCAAATATATGCATATGTATGAGCATAGAGCAGTAGCAGTTGGTTGGGCGTTAGGAGACGAAGAAATAGGGAAACTTGAAGACACGTTGACATGACTATACACTTAGACAGTGGCACATGCCAGCAGGGGTCGAGGATTGGGTCACAATTTTGCAACGCAATTTGCAAAGTGTTGACAGCAGACACACACGCACACATACACATCAAATACGTGTGTGTATGTGTGTGCTGAGAAACTTGCTATCAAAGTGGAGCAGAAAAGTAAGAGAATTTATTAGTTGCCTTTCATAGCAAATATTGTGACAAATAGGCATATAAAGGAAGCATTCGCTGAGTGCTTCGAGTGTGTGGAGAGTGGAGACTGGGAGAGGAAGAGAGTGCAGCACACTCTGCTTGCTGCTGTAGGCAGACAGCGTTGTGCTGTTTATTAGCTTTAGCTAGATTTAGCTAGTTCTTTCTGGCAAGCATTGCTAAAGTGGATGTTTAGCTGAGCCGTAAAAGAGCTAAGAGTTGAATTTAGCTGGTAATGCAATGCCTTCATGAAAAGCTGCACTGACAGCACTGACAGAAATACAGCTAGTTTTATGTGCATGTATGGAAATAAAAAGCCTGACGACTTAAGTTTTATGCTGAATGCGTTTACAGCACGAGGCGCCATGTTGTTAATTGACATACGGCTCTCCTTCTCACTCCTACAGAAGCAATCGAGACACTTACAGTGGTGGCGTCATCAAGTGTACCATGTGCAGTTGCCTTTGAATGCGTTGGCTCTTCTATGCATTTAATTGTTGCTGTTGTTCTTGCATACTTTTCAGCAACTAACCTCACATCTGTCACATGCTTAATCAGCACTTTGCATATTTTATTATTGCATTTATCGTTTATCGCTCATCGATTATCGCATTCGCACAAAATTCACATATTCACAGCTCGTCGGGCGGGAGTTTCGTTTGTTTTGCGAGGCATTCCGACTGCACCTCATTGTCAAATGATGTGGCGCGACCACACCTCCCGCCGCCTCCTTTGCAAATAGCCGTCCAAAATGACATGCAAATTGAAAAGCCATGCAAAAATCATTGACTTGCATCTACTCATTAAAAATGGGACAGACGAAGGGCGTAATAGCTTAATGTAATATAATATTACAGGATGTCTAACTACTTATTATAAGATGTGTAGCAGTAAGCCAATCTATCAGCTTTTACTATAAGATATCTGCTTGATAATAGCCTTTTTTTTTTTAAATTATTACAGGGTATCAAGCTTACATGTGGCATACATCTTTTTGGGTTTTTATAGTTAGGTAATTTTCCAACAAAGTCAATACATATTAATATAGCAATACACTCTATTTATCATTTTGCTTATTACTACAGGGTATTTTCAAGTGTTGCGGCTCTTGTTAAGTATTTAACGAGTCTGGCTGCCTCTGCCTTTGACAGACCGCCCTTGCCATGCACACAAACATATATGTATATACATATGCATATAGAGATATATAGCTTCGACATATACGTATGTATGTAGTTATAGCAGGGCAGGCGTCTGTTGACTTTTCAGTCGCACTGTTGCCCAGTGTAAATTTGCCTGCATTATTGAACACTTTGCGCGCGCTCTCTCTTTTGCAGGGGGAAAACAAACTGGTAGCTGGCATAAACGCTTTTCCATTTGCACATTCGCACATTTTCACAATTTCCCTAGCGTGGTGAAGGAGGGGCCGGGGACAGGGCGTGGCACTTCATTCATTTTTTTTCAACGATTGAAGGCGAAGTTTAATTAAACAGCGAAACATTTTCCTTTAAAATTCCTTTAACGGAGCTTAAAGCTGAATGGTTCTCGGGAAATTATTTGGTATGGCATATAGAAGAGTTCAACCTCGTGTGCATATTCAATTTCATATAAGTTGTGCCATAAGCGAAACTTTTGCCCTTGCTCAAGTAGAACTTTAAAGCCTTAAAGCCTTAAGCCTTGAATTTAATACAGGGTATATGCATAGTACATCAATAGACAATAAAAAGAGCCTGTTGCAATGATGCGATCGAAATCTTCTCATGTATATTTGAACCAAATAATTCTTTATGATATTCCAAAAGAGGTTAGGCTATATATCGATATCTATCGATTGTTGTTAAAGGCAAGCGAAAGTTTGCCAATCGCCGGTAATACACGATAATATGTAGAGCTGTCTCATTTGTGTCATATTTACAGTTTCTATATCTATATCTATATTTATATTCATTCGATATCTATATAGATAACTATCGATTGTAGTTAAAGTTATGCGAAAGTTTTGCCAATTGACAGTAATCGATGATATATACATCTATTCTATTCTGCCATCATATTTGAGCTATTTCAAGCTATTTTATCTTCATCAGCATATTTTCTATTCGCATTTATATCGAAATGCCAAGTCAATTCCTTTTTGGCATCGTTTTGCCCTCCACTTTCTGTTCAGGCTTTAACCAAGAACTTGGCAAAGGACGAGCAACTGGCAACTGCCAAGTTTCTGCCACACTAATAACGGAACGCATTTTGCTCTCGAATGCATAAATTATAGTCGAACACCAAGTGGAAGGTGCTCTATGAAATGTTATTGTAGTTATGCCCGTTCAAGCCGTGGAGAAGCGAGTATATTAGCTAACAGATTGTATAACTACTTTCGTTATTGTAGATAGAGTCTCGAAATGGGAAATATATATGACACAGACACATATAGGCCCATCTGGGGGCGTGGCAAATTGAGTAAGGCATATATTTCGCAGTTATAGAGCCCTCATACTTGAATCACTCTTCAACGTTTGCCCATATTCATCTTGAGCTAGTGTTAAATTTATTTAGGTGCTGAGCGAGTATCGGAGAGTCATTCATGCCCGAATGCAATGCTTTTACTTGTTTTTTATGCAAATATCAAGCAGAAATTTGCATAGAGCTTGGCAATAAAAATCGATACTCGTTAAACGAGCAGAGAGCGGAAGGGAAGGTGAAAAAAAGAGACAGAAGAAGCAGAGGAAGAGATGCAGAGCTAGAGAACTTCCGTTTCTAAAAAATCGCTCGTTATCATCCCATTGTATTCCGAGGCACGCACAAAACATAGAAATTGAAAAAGCTATCATCGAAAAAGTTGGAAATATCCTAGAACTGCCTCAGTAGATTCTATATCATATAATAGCTTCAATGAAAGGGAAATACAAGCCTCACTGCATTGCTAACATCAAGTTGAACATTCAGTTTGACTGCACGTCAAATATTTGTCAGTTAGCAACTTCCATAAATATAGTTTTTAAGTAATTGAAAAGCCGTTTGATCAACAGCTTCACTATTAACTATAATTAACGAGCGCAACTGTACTTTAATGCATTTGGAGAAAAAAACATTTTCAAATTGTTTTTATTTTTTCGTAGTTGAGCGAATGATTAATATGTAAATTGATTGATGGCTAAAATCGTAAAAAAAAAAAAATAACTAAAACAAAATTCAATTAAGTGAAATGCGAATATGGCCATAAAAGAGAGACAGCAACAACAACAACAAGCTTTGGCCTTAGCTAATGGGCAGGCTGGCTTCTGCTTTTGGCCTTTTGGCATTTAAACGCGTTTTGGCTTTCTTCTGCTTTCAGCTACGACTGACTGACTGGCACTCAAATGTCAGTTAGGATTTCAAATGGCTTATACCCACTGAAGTATTGCCATACGACAATGGGGCATATCGAGGGCCAAGTTAGAAGGGGGAGGCAAAACTTATTTTAGCATACCCTTAGCATAGGGCTAATAGCTTCAAGCCTAACCTCATTGCATATTGATCATTGCTAAATCGATAAATATAGATAAATATCGATTTGTATTTGCTTTGAGCATATCTTGGAGGTTTTATTGCGTTGATTCAATTGTTTTAGTATATGTTTGTTATGTTTTTAGCGCTTGAAATGAGTTCGATATTTATCGATTTTTATTTAATATTTCTAGTACTCCTCTCTCAAATGTTGTATGTAAGCTGTTGAAAGACACATATATTCCACAAAACGTTGCTGTTTGCTTCATATTAATAAATCCTCATTTGCGGAGTTTCGATATATATCGATTTCCAATCACGCCTTTTTAAAACATTTTCAATATGTTATTTAAACAAAAACTTTGAAATTCCATATATAGATTAATATGCATAAATGACAATGCTTGCTCATATATATATCCTCGATTACTTAACATCGATTATTATCGATTTTCAGTTAAAAGTTATATATTTATAACATATACATTTCATAAGTTAACTCTTATATGCCCATTCAAGTACAATCGTATGACTCTTTATTCGATAGCTTGAACAAATTCCACAGTTATCGATTTTTAATCGACGAGCTATAGTCTACATATTTGAACTAGAGATGTTTGTTATTCTGAAGCGTTTACACAGCTTGAAGCAGAGATAGTCGGCTAACAGTTAGAGCCTCTTTGCTTATGCAGGGTATTCAGTAGTCGAGCACAATCGGCGATTGCTATTATGCTGGTTATTGTAGACCGGGGCTAAAACTAATTAAGTCCAACAGCCAAATTTGACTTTGATGAACTGCTCGCATGTGTATAACGGGTAGATTAGGTATATCTAGACGACGGGGAATGGGCTGGAGAGTGGGGATTGGGGGCGGTTGTTCATGCAATACGAGACGCATTTGCATAACAATCGAAGGGGAGCCGGCTGGTTGGGGAGCAGTGGGGGTAGCTCCCATTTGGAAGGGTTGCTTATGTGTTGTCGGTGCCACAAATTGTTGCAGTTGCATTAATCTTAATTAATGCCATGTTGCAGTCGCAGTCGCAGTCGCAGTTGCAGTTGCTGCTTGCAATTGCACTTGCCGCTTGCTGTTGCACTTGCTGCATATTTCAAGAGCAGGCTAATGGGAGCTTGCAGTTGGAGTCGGCTGTTGGGGCAACATTTTAATTAGGCGCGTGCTTTGCCGCTTCAACTTGCAAGGATTCGATTTGGCTGAACTATTCTTAAATGCCACAAGGCACAAGGCAAGTGCGGCGCAAGCTCATCTTAGCCCAGTTAATAGAGAGAGCGAACACACTAAAAAAAAGAAGGAAAATATAAGCTCAGCTGCCGCTGCTGCTGCCTCGACCCAAATGTCATCGAAATGGCGCTGAGTTCAAAAACAAAGCGCATGGCCCCAATATGCAGAAGCTGCGCAAGATTAACTAAGCAAAAGGCAAACAGAAGTGCAGCTGAATCTAGTGCATAGTAGGGAGTGCACGGCTAGGGTATACCCGGCCAGCAAATGTCAGAGATTTATACAGGACTTTGTAGTTCCTATCCATACATTTCTAATCTACCTCTACCTCTACCTCTACCTCTATCTCTATCTCTATCTCTATCTCTATCTCTATTTCTATCTCTATCTCTATCTCTATCTCTATCTCTATCTCTATCTCTATCTCTATCTCTATCTCTATCTCTATCTCTATCTCTATCTCTATCTATATCTATCTATATCTATATCTATATCTATATCTATATCTATATCTATATCTATATCTATATCTATATCTATATCTATATCTATATCTATATCTATATCTATATCTATATCTATATCTATATCTATATCTATATCTATATCTATATCTATATCTATATCTATATCTATATCTATATCTATATCTATATCTATATCTATATCTATATCTATATCTATATCTATATCTATATCTATATATATCTACCGTTATATACAGCATATATCTTCTAAAATGAGTTTAACAGCAAAATGCATAAATCTTGCCTCTAAAACGGTGAAAATTATAGTTTTTTTTAACAGCTTGCCACGCCCACACATAGTTCTTAGTCAATATTGAGCAGCGGTAAACAGTAGTTCACTTATTAAAATAGAAATTACTAGTTATAGAATTGCTATACAATTATTAGACAAGTTAACCCCAATTTGCCACGCCTACAAAGGGCGTATATTAAATACTATGCCTAGTAGGACTTTCTCTACACGAACGTATAATCAAAATGTCAAATCCTTAGCAAAATACTTTCACTTTCTAAATGAGAACAGCACGACTTGCAGATACCCTGCAAATAAGAAAATAGCTAATTTTCTATGCAAATATTTAAATATGTTTACACATATGTATATATAAGTTACTCCTTTGCTGTTTTTAGATCAAAGAATTATCTATAGGCTTTACTTGGGCTCTAAAAAGTTTATTGAGCCCTTAAAAGCTCTCATGGCACAGATTTCAAATGTTGCAGCTCTCAGAAATACTCGAAAAAGACTTCAAATTTGTTGTGAAAAAAAAACAAGTGAAAAAGGTATAAAACGGAATCGAAACTGCGCGGAAACGGAACATGGCAGCGAAATACGTGCAGAGAAAAAGAAAAGAAAAGAAAAGTAAAGTAATTCTTCGGCTGCAACATTTTGTTGCCATGGCGGAATGCGATAAAGTTTTTAATTACTGGAGAGGGCGACACATATTTTACAGCCATTAAAAACTTGCCGACATGGCAAGAAGAATACCGCCCCGTTCCGTACCACCCTGCTCCCACCGGGAGTCCTCCGGCCTCCACACATATGCCAAGCGACACGTTTGCCACCCACAGGCAACCAGGCACACAGACAAACAGACACCCTTTCGGGCGAACAGAACTGTTTGCTCTGCGAGTTTCAATTAACTGAAACATTTGCACATATACGTATATTCCCACAGCCGAGCCCCATCGGACTCGGAGAATATTCAAATAATTCGCATGTGAACAATTAAGATGACCTAGAAAACAATTGCTGCAAAAGTTGGAGCTCTTGTTGGTTCCATTATTAAGGATTTTTGTCCAAAGCTCTGAACTCAACGAAATTAGGAACCAAAAGAGTTCTACTTAAGCTTACTATGGAGGATATTTAAAAAGTAGATTAGTTTGGCCCAGTTTTTTAAACATTTACATTTTGTAGACCCAAGGACCTCAGGAACTATGGGAATTACAACTCTTAAATTCTGTATGTCAGCTGACTCTGAAGTATATATGAAAGCCAACCCATTTTAACATATTTTATCCGAGATTTTCATCCAATAGACTCAAGGAACTTGGAAACTACGAGGGCTATAGTTCGGAAATTTGGTAAGTGAGCTCTTCCTAAAGCTTACTATGAAATATATATGAAATGAAGTTCAGTTTTAGCTATTCTTTTAAGACTTCCATCTTGTAAACCCAAGCAAACTTAGAAATCATGAGAGTAAAACCTGTTAAATTCGGTAATTTACTTCTATTTATGCTTACTATGCTAATAACTTCATATTTACTCATTTCCGAGCAACCCTTCTGAAGGCACTCACGAATTGTAAGAGCCACAACTGTCAAATTTTGGATATATGAGCAAGAGCTCCAATTCGATATGTGGTTAGGGGTGATGCAGTAATTCAATTACAAATTGAAGGAGTACGGACATTATCTAGTTAAAATGCTAGAACATATATAGCTAGGCTAATATGTTCAAAAAAATAGAAATTTTTTTTTTGAAAAATATTTATATTTTTTTAAATTTCATTGTAAAATAAAAACAATGCTCATATCTCGTTAGAAAATAGCAAATCCTTGGGAATATCTATATAGACTGCTCATCGCTATAGTTATTCATATGTATCAACGGCAAGAGGAACGATTTCATAATCTGGCAAGATGTACGAGGTGCAGATGTTGCTGGAAGACCTGGGCCACACGTTCACCAAATTCAAGGAGCAGCGCCGCGTCGAGATGCTCCGGCTGGTTGGGCAGGTGCGTTGCTGTGAATGCGGCCACAAGATGCGTATGCTGGAGGCCCGGAAGTCGGTGTACAGATTTTCGATGGGCCGCAGGAAATTTCTAGCGATTTGCGTATTATTCCTGCTGCTGCTGGCCATGATGTGGATCTATATGACAAGGCGATACAACCAGGTGGCCGCCCTAGGCAGCGGCGCCTGTGTCGCCACATACTTCTTTACCCATAACGGTTGCGATATCTATTCTTAGCATTGTTTTTATTTACATATTAAATATGAATTTATTTCTTACGCCGTGCGGGTCTACTTCTTGGATAGTTAACGATGATATCGATAAATACTGGTTTAAAGGCTACTGAAATGGTATTATATCCAGGTGCTGACTTGTCTACTGTGTTTATCTTTACTTTTTTAGGAGCAGGCTCAATTTCGACAATTATCGACGTGGCTCTCATATAGTCGTATTTTTACTTCATTTTCAAGGTTTATGTTCTTAAAATTCATTCCCTTGAGATGTCACTATCGTTAAATATCGATATTTGCATATATCGAAAATACCATTTGCTACAATTCTATCCCTCTCTCTCATTCCCATTTTACTCGCTCTCTTTCTCTCTCTCACTCTCTCACTCTCTCCCTCCTCTCTATCTCTCTGTCTTTCTCTCTCTCTCTCTCCCCCTGTCTCTCTCTATTTCTCCCACTTCTCTCTTTTCGCCCCTTTTCAGATGGATATTTGCATTTCTCACTTTATGTTTCACATTTTAAACATAGTCTTCATCTACGGGACTTACAATTTCGGGCATTCAATATAAAGTTGTGTCTGAGGTTTAACTTTTCGATATCTGCTATTATTGCTCATTTCTGCTTCTGTATTTCCCCCAAGCAAATCCAAAAATGCGCAACAGAGGGCGCAACAGCTACACAAAGCCAAAACCGACAACACGAAAAAAAAAACACTTTCTAACATCTAACAACAAATTCCTTTACAATTCACTAAACAGCAACAACAAGAAGAAGAGCAAAAAGTCGAGCTTAACGCAAATTGTGCAAACAGAAACCAAAAACTACCAGAAACAAAAAAAAAAAAAAAAAAACAGCCAAAAAATTTGTTTGTGCAACAAAGTAACAACACGCCCACAACATAGCCTCGCCTCGCCCCGCACAGCCCACCACAGTGTCCACGCCCCACTTCAGTTAAAGTCAACAGCTGCTCAAAAACCATAGAATAGAGTGGTATGAGCCTACAATAGGGTCTGACTGACTAGAAGATACTCTAAAGGCATTGAACGGAAGCGGTTATATAAATAGATGTATATATAGAAACTATTAGAGATACACTTGGAAAATTTGATAAGCGAATAAGCAACTCAGAAAATATAAGGGTAATAGAGGCCAACTTTATTTGTTATGAATACTATAAGGTATATATGAAAATCTGCCCTTTTTTAAAGATATTATACAAGATTACCGTTCAATGGTCCCAAGTAACTCCAATACTATAGAAATTATAGTCGGAAAATTTTGCACATGAACTCTATTTAAGCTTGCTGTGCAGCATATACAAAACTCAGTCCACTTCTACTTATTTTATTCATGGTTCCGCCGGTATAGACCCAAGGAACTCAAGAACTAAATGAGCTATAGTTTGCAAATTTGATATTTAAGTTCTTATAATACTTACTACGAAGCATAAATAAAAACCAATTCCATTTAAATTATATCATCTGAGATTCCCGCTCAGTAAACCCAATGAACTCAAAAACTAAAAGAGATGGTAACATGAAATAAGCTTTACAAAAGCTTATATCTGAGCACTTGTGCTAATTAGGTCAGCTTTGCCCATCTTATCCTAGATTTCCATTGTATAGACTCAAGGAACTCATAAACTACAACACACAGAGCTTTCGAAATTCGTCTATGAACTTTTCTAGATAACGCTTTAAAAGTAACAAACATTTGCACAATATCAGAATACCCTATTCAGTTCGTTTTCAATGGGTTCAGGTTGTACAAAGAATGTGAAATAAAATCAACAAATGCGCAGCGTCAAACTAAACTAAGGCAAAAAGTAACGTAAAGAGGCGCAAACAGTGGGCGTGGCATGGCCTGCCTACTGTTGAGGCGTTGCGTTTAGTGTTTCGTATACATATATATACTATTTTTTTTTTTATTTTTGCTGAATAGTTTTTCAATTTTTTTCCGCTTTTTTTTATGAATGGAACGCAAAACGCGGCTCAGTCGAGGGGCGGCTGGGCGTGGCTGTGCTCGTTAGAAAGCCGTCTGCCGACACTTGAAAGTGTTGCCAAAGCTTCTGTGTGAGTGTGTGTGTGGATGTGTATGTATGTATGTATGTAAATGTTTGTGTGTGTGTTTTGTTGTTGCTTTTTCATATTTCTAGTTCGCCATTCAAGAAGCGAAACAACCAACAACAAACATGAGCGACAAAAGCGACAGCCGTGCGACATTAATTGAAGTTTGTTGAACCAAAAAAAGCTATTTGCATGGCCCCCATTCTTAATGAACTAGCCACGCCCACAGACGCAACCGTTCGCCCGCCCGCCCACGCTGTGGCAGCATCTTTAGCTGATGACTGAATGATAACAACAACAACAACAGTTGCATAGGAAGAGGAAGAGATAGATTTTCAATGGGATGAGCACAAAAGCACTTCAATCAAGCTAACTGATTGATTGACTGAGTTAGTAGGTCAGTGACTGAACGATTGAGTGCCTGCTAGATACACTGAATGATTGACTACTTTATTAAAAAACTGAAGTCAATGATTAACTGATTGATGCTGGGTTGATTGAGTGACTGCTTGACTCCATGATTGCCAAATATTGATTGGGGTACTCAGACTGATTTGATATGTTAAGGGATTGACTTTGGCTGATTCATAACTTGACTGATTAAGTAAATGATTGACTGACTGATTGACGTAGTCAAGCATTATTGAATGTATTCATTAATTGATTATCATGGATCATGGTTGATTGATTGCCAGTTTGGCTGACTGCATCATTTTAAATGATTGATGGCTTGTGTGATTGAGTAGTCGATTGATTTACTTCGATTGAGCATTAAAATAGAGCCAGTGACTGTCTAATTGACTGAGTACTTGAATTGATTGATTGATTGTTAAGCTTCAAATGTGACTGATTGACCTAAGGACCAATTGTGTGACTGATGGCACGACATTGATTAACTTCTTTGTCTGTCTCTCTGATAAGTCAAAAGAATGACTGGTTGATTGGTTGATGGACTGATTGATTGCCGGCGTATTTGAGGTAATCAACAACCAATTAAAAAATTGCTTTTCATCAGATTTGCGTCAAACTCATTTGAACTCGCTATAAATTAAGTGAAGGCGGAAAAATGCCTTAAAACCTTTCAGAAAAAACGTTACAACAGCTCAGAAAAGTAATTAGATTTGTGATTCAATTTTCTTCATTGTCTTTGCTTCATGGGAATTTTCACTTTTCTCACTTGCTTTTCTGTTCATTTTCGTACTTACATTAAATCGTGATGCAATACGCTGAGAAATTGTCAAAAGAAATATTGCAAAGATATTTCCTGGCAAAGGTTTTTGTAAGACACGCTAATTATACCCTATATAGTTGGTTGTTAACGAAATACGGTGGCAATCTTACGCCGTATAAAGTCAGGAAACTCATTAACTATGGGAGACTGAGATACCAAAATTCGTATATAAGCTTAGCTTACCCTCTCTTTACTGTATATATTGAGTATAGTTAAAATATGTGTTTTATAGACCCAAGGAACTCAGTAACTAATTGGGTTATTATTACCGAATTCTGGCTGTGAGCTCTTCAAGAGAGTACTATATAATTTATATATAAAACGTTTCTGTTTTATATATTTTACTAAAAGTGGCTTTGTAATAGATCCAAGGAACTCAGAAATTATAAAAGTTGCAAACGTAAATTTTGGTAAGAAAGTTACTGATAGAGATAGTGAGAGCTATAACTGCATTTTGCATATACATTTGATTAATACTCTTTCTTATAAAGAACATTATCTATGTTAGATCATAGGTTAGTTGTTGATAGTCCCTTACTTTACAACTCGCTTTCTTTTCTAGAGTATCTCTTCGTCTCTCCATTCATTGCAGACACATTTTCATTAGTTTTAATAGCAGTGACATTGTCGAGAGCTCAAAGTAGCTGTCTAACTTGTAAGGAAGTTGCTGAATCTTGGCCCCGCTCACGAATCCTTTTTGTCTTCGCCATTTTCTCTCGCTTCCTCTTACTCTTGCTCCATAATCTTGACAAAGTTGTTGCACAGGCAGTAATGCAGAGAATTTCGCCCGATCCACTGCATCATGTCCATTCATCCTCCTGCTTAAGAGTTTTCTAGTTACAAACTGCGATTTGTTCTCCTTTTTTTCCAGTTCAAGGGAATTTGCCATAAACATTTTGTTCCTATCTCTGTTAATTACAAATCTCTTTTTTTTCAGGAGATGTGGGCTTAAATATATTCGTTTAGGTAGCTAATGGAAGAAAAGAGAAGGAGAGAGAGGGACCTCCCTATTGGTATATGTATTTGCCTCTCTTCCTTACTATTAGACTGTCTGTTTGTCTCTCTATCTCTCTGACTAGCTCTTTGTCGCTCTTTCTCTCAAGCTGACCCTCTATATGGTAGAGAGAAGGAGCGAAAGTGAGTGAGAGGGAGAAAGAGAGACAGAGACGAATCTCCCTGTTAGTAAATCTATTCGCCTCTCTGCCTTTCTATTAGACTGTCTGTCTCTCTATGTCTCTCTGTCTCCCTCTTTCTGTCTGTCTCTCTCTTTCTCTCTGTCTCACTCTCTATTTCTTGAGAGAGAGAAAGATCTCTCTCTCTCTCTCTCTCTCTCTCTTTCTGACTTGCTTTTTGAATCTCTTTCTCTCTAGCTGACCCACTATATATATGAATATGCCTATTTGATCAATATTGAAACACTTTCTCCTGGCTCAAGCGCTGCCAGAGTTGCCACTATTTGCCAAAAAACGTGAAGGCTGCACGGCCAACCAAAAATCGTTGATAAGCGAGCAAAATGGAAATAATTATTTGCAATTGAAATTAATTTGTTCGACTAGTTCTAAAAATCTGCGGCGACGCTAGGGTAGCCACCGGCGTGCAAATATTTGCGCAAACAATTTCAACTTTCGTCCACAAAATGGCGGCGACTATGGGGCGGGTCCTGGGCATTATGGTGTGGCGGTCCGTTTTTTTTTTTTTTTTTTTTTTTTTTTTTTGGAGGGGGCTTTTCTGTTGTTGTTGTTGTTGTTGTTATTGCCGCTGGCTGTGTGCCACCTGTACGCAGCTCCAGCTTCAGCCCCAGCCCCAGTCGCAGTCCCACACACTCTCTGTCTCTCTGCCTCCCACACACATCGTTTCAAGGACACTTTTGGCTCCTCGGCAGCCACCCTCCTGCTAGCCCCCTATCTACCCGCCTACCCGCCTCACTTCCTCCTCCTCTCGCACTCTCCCTCTCGCACATTTCACATAAATCAACGCCGTCTGCTTGGGCTTCCGCTTTGCATCTCCTTTCCTCTCACTTTCCTCTTCTTCGGCTGCTTGCTTTGCTCTCTGTTGCTTTGTTTGACTGTCTACGCTTTTTCTTGCCTCTGCCTCTGCCTCTGCCTCTGCCCCCACAACCACCGCCGGCTGCCCGTCGGGACAATAAAAATGGAAAGCAAACAACAACAAATACGAAACACTCGAGCAGCATTTTCTAGGCTCCGTTTCTAGGGTTGCAAACGTGCCAGCCACACTCCCATGCACATAATACATATATAGATATGTGTGTGTATGTGTATGTAACGAGTGCACATTTCTTCGCATATCCCAACTATAGAATACCCTGATGAGATCTCAATTTTTATTGATTATACGATGAGGATAAAGAATTGGAATTGCAGTTGAAGTCAAATGAGCAAAGTTACAAAAGGATTCATTGTTCATTTATGGATTAATATAGAGATATAGACTTAATAGGAGATAGATACGTTTATAAAGTAGATATAATTATTATAAATGTTATATGTATAAAGCCATAAGCATACAATATCTAGTGATTCACTGAAGATAAGTGGATAATTTTTAGATAATATTCATATAAGGATTTTGGCTATATACGGGTGTATAAGGATATCTAGAATGAAAGATTCATTTCAATATCTTTCATTCTAGATATTTATGTATGGATACTTGTAGACCATACATCTACTAACTATTGCCTATCTATTAGATATTAGAAGCATCTATTAACTATCCAAGCGATCTATCAGCTTGAAAAAACCTAGCTGCTATATTTTTTTTTCGATTTCATAGAACTGTCCATGTATTTTACTTTCTTTCCCACTCTTTCTTTCTCTCTCTCCCTCTCTTTCTTGCTCTTTTTCTCTTTCTCTCTCTCGCTCTCATTCCCTCTCTCCCTCTGTCACCCTCTATAGATATCACATATATTTAGCTAATTCGGAACACAAAGCCATCTAAAATATGCTGAATCCGTTTTTTATTACGTTGATCCCTTTCGTTTTATGGACCCATTAAATTCACATTCGCTCGAGGCCCAACAACAACATCCCAAGTCCCACATCCGTTTGCCATTTCTTCTTTAGCTTTTCCTTGTGCCTTGCTCTTCTTCTGTTATCTTCGCTCATGTTTTGTTTGTTTCTTTGTTTGTTTTGGGTAAACACATTTGGGCAACAACAACAAAAAAGAAGAAAAATTAAAAAAGGGTTGACGGAATGCACATAGGTTTTTGGGGGTTGACGGACAAGGGCTGCTTGATTGATTGATTGATTGATTAATCAATTGACAAGATGTCATGAGTGCTAACAAGGTGAGGAATACTTGAGAGAATAATGAAGAAGAGAGAAAATCTCTATAATGATCTTATATCTGCAAAGAAAGATCTTTGAATATATACATGTAATAGGAAAACTGATCCGTATAGATATACTGAACGATATAGCTGTCTATGGATAGATTAAACAGATTATAGATAAATCAATCTATAGAGATAGATAGATAAAAACATATACATAGATATATCACAATATATGAATACATATACAGATCTAGATCGAAATAGATTTATCTGGATATGCAGATCCAGATGGCTATATTAGCTGCATAACTTTACCAAATTAGATAAATAGCTATAATGGAAGATATATAATCTATACAGGAATATATATAAATGTTTGCAAACAAATAGACAGATCTATAGATAAAGATAGGTTTATAGATCTGTAGATAATATGTAAGTATATGGATTTCTAGAGCTTGACTCTTATGTAGAGAGCATGATTTATCTCCTGAGACCTGCATAAATATGTGTTAGGCTCATATACAGGTTCATACAGATTCATAGATAGATAGATATATAGAGTTCATCAGCAGCATAATGGCATTCACAGTTAAAAGTCAAATTGAGATATTATTGTAATTTTCTATGAATTTTAACTATTTTGCTATTTCCTAATACTTCACAGCCGTCAGCTATTCGAAAAATGTCGCTTTATCCTTCATCTTTGGCCATTTGCAGGCAGTAACTGCTTTGCATTGAATGCGACATCAAAAGCATATTGCCGCTGGGCAATTTTCTTCTTAACTCTGTAATCAACGTATGGAAAGTGCTAGAGAGAGAGAGAGAGAGAGGGAGAGAGAGAGAGAGATGACAAAGCCTGACAGCCCAAAATAGAAATTTAACTTTAATATATTTTTTATATTTCATAGTTGTTGTCGAGGAGCTTTACAAAATTTCTTCAGCTGTCTAAAACAAAATTCTGTTGGCCAACAACAACAACACGGCAACAGCATTTGTCTGCGTGGGCGTTGCTACCGCTCCGAGTTCCGCCCACCTATTAGAGTCAGCAAAGCTGGCTGAAAGTGAAGACGGAAAAAGCAAATGTTACACACAACACAAGGGGGGAGGGGTGAGAGGGGGGTAGCGCGGGTGGGGTAGAAGGAGACTATACATATATACAGCTATATATATATGTATAGAGGTATGTATAAGGGCAAGCTTTGAGGCCTGTTGCTAACAACCAGGAAATGGCCACAGATTCACTTGCTGCTTGAATTTCAGTATACCCTGTACGGTTATGAAGTCGTGAGCGGGGTATACTGTCTGAGAGTATTTCATTTGTCATTTTATTAACCAATTATTAACCAATTAAACTAAATACTAAATCTTATTTACAGGGTATTTAATGCTGAGCG
Organism: Drosophila arizonae; assembly: GCF_054131065.1. Taxonomy (NCBI): domain Eukaryota; kingdom Metazoa; phylum Arthropoda; class Insecta; order Diptera; family Drosophilidae; genus Drosophila; species Drosophila arizonae. The sequence continues at coordinate 3,760,855 of NC_142927.1, read as the reverse complement.
TATCCAATCCCAAATTTAAGTTTATGTTAGCTATCGTTGCCTTTATTTACAGGGTATTTATATTGATTTTGTTTTCATATTTTGTATACCAACTGCAATCCGCTTTCATTTACAGGGTATTTCAGATTGTATTCAACTGTTTCCAAGTTTTCGATTTTTCTGTTTACAGGGTATTTAGCAGTTTTATTGTAATGTATTTGAAATACTAAAAGAATTTTCCTTTAATTTACAGGCCATTTTAGGTATTATTATCGGCTCTATTTCACTTATTTACAGGGTATTTAAAGTTTTCGCGTCATACTTTCTGGCTGCCTCGGATCACAGGGTATTTAGGTCATCTTATAATACATTTCAAGACAGACTTCCGCCCTCATTTACAGGGTATTCCATATTGTATTTGTTTTGTATCAAACTCGATGCCAATTTGTCTACTATTTACAGGGTATTTCCGTGTATTTGCAAGCCACTTTAAAGGGTATTCAAAGCGTGCGGCTATGGCCAAATGGTCCATGTGAGCTGCAATATTATCAAGTATACGACATGTGAGCTGAAGTTGCGCTGCTGCTGCTGCTCTTATCCATTGTGCAACAACAACAACAACAACAACAACAACCAGAGCAACAACAACACAATCTTAAAGTTGCTGCCAAAGAAGCTGAAAAACATTGGCAAGAAGAAGAAAAGAAAAGGAAAAACTATCCATCTGCAGTTGGCAGCGAACGTTGGCTGTTGCTGCTGTGCCATATCTTGAAGCGACAGCAACAGCAACAGCAACAACAACAACAATAATGGAATAGGTGTCTGCCACAATGCTAGCAACAACAACAACAACAACAACATCCCGGCGTAGACGACAAAGCAAACGCCAGAAACGGTAAAAACGCTTCAAAAGGAGCACAGAAAATCGATAGATTTTTGGCAGATACACACACGCAAAGACAAAACGCACACACATACACACAAAGAGACCGATGCACACACACACACACACACACACTGATAAAAGGCAAACTTCCTGAAGCCAGCCGGCGACTGTTTATGCCAGATATTCTGTATACGCAATGTTATACAAAGCGAAGGCAAAGAGAGGGAAAGAGAAAGAGCGAGAGAGTGAGAGAAAGAGACAGAGATAGACAAAGAGAGAGCGCGCACAAAAGGGAGAGTGGCAGCAAGAGAGCAGAAGCAGCGGGGGAAGAGTGGGGCAGACTATCAAAAAAGCTAGAAACTAAACAGAGGCAGCGCAAAAACGCGAGCGAAAGAGACAGGTAGAGGGAGCGAGGAAGAGAGCGAAAGCAAAGCCAGAGACTGATTGTGCTAGAGCGAGATGGAGTGAGCAAAGCTGGAGGCTTAATAAAATGTTGCCGGAATTTGAATTTTGATGATGATTATTATTATTGTTGGTTGTTGCTGTTGTTGTCTGGTTGTTGTTGTTTTTGTTGTTGTTGTTGCTGTGCATAAGTAGTTGCGGCCGGCTGGTAAATATGTGCAGAGCCCTGCGCATACATAAATATAACATGACAACAACAACAACAACAACAGCAGTAGCAAACTGAAATAACAACAATGCTGTCTAATATCCTGCAAAGCAGACACGTTTTGCGCTTTATACACTGCTACTGTTCGCATTATGTCAATAGAATATGGAGTATAAACAATGAATGCCCAAATGTTTGAACTGGCTCAGCGCGTGGCCGTTCGTTCAGCTGTTAAGCTCATTTGGTCAGCTGTCTATATGTATATGTATGTGTATATATACATGTGTTAGTATGCGTCTCTACAGGTATCTGCATCGCTCCATATATATGTATGTCTATGTATGTACATATCTCCGGCTATACATCTATACGGCCTTGTACGTACATATTTATCCGGTCTATAGATTATATATATAGATTATATATAAATAGTATATAGATTTATGTGTATCTACAGGTATCTGCATATCTCCATATATAAGTCTGTGTTTATATCTGGTTACCTGAACACATACATATGTATGCCAATATAGGCTCGGATATACATGTAGATATTTATCCGGTCAGTTACATATCTGTATATCCAGTTAACCAGGCTTATTTAACCATTGATTCGGCTAAATATTTATATATGCTTAATAGTTATATATCCGGATAACCGGCAATATATGCATATCAACATTTCAAGTTATTCGGACCTATAGGTATATATATATATGTATGTGTAATATGCCTATACAGTCGAGTCTCGATAATTTATACCCGGTAAATCGAAAATAGCAATAAATCGAAAAAAAAGCTAAAATTCGTTCTCGATAATTCTCGATAGTTTGAATTTCTGTGTAAATTGAAAAAACAAACTGATCCCCTTGGCATATCGGATTATAGTTCCTATAATAATACATAATAATTTGCCTATCCAAATATGAGACCATATACATATATACTTGTATATTTTATTACCCGCCCTAATATTATCTCCTGATCCTAGTGCTTAATTATCCAATTATTCAGCCAGTTGCCCGACCTTACTTAACAGATGTCTTCCGAATATATGTATATCCATTCTTCCACATATTTATGTATATATGATTATCCAGCCATATATATAGACAGCTTATGAGTATCAGTCTACATATACAGTCACAAATTAAATGTATATATTTATCCCCATGTATTTGCTTTTAGCTTTGCTCTCTGCCTCTTGCTCATTGCTTTGCTCAAATAAAATCTAGTTACGCTTCTGGCTGTTAGTAATTAAATCGATAAACGATCAGCGATAAACGTCTGCATAAATTCCAATTCAATTTAATTTCTCTTCTTCTGCTGTTGAATCAAAGCTAATTTTCCATGCAATTTCCCTTAGCCATCTGCCCCTCCGTCCGTTCGTTGCTGCCTGGTTAGCTGCCCGTCTGACCGTCCTTCACTCATTGAACAGTGTCCACCCCGTTGACCTCGTTGACCCCCCCTAGTTGCCCCCTGCTGCCATTCGGCATCCATCCTTTTCGGTGTCCGGCGTTTCGTTTTAATTGCATCAGTGTCGCTTGATTTAACCACATTGCTCGGATTTAATATTAAAAATTGACACAGCAAAAGCTACATAAACGGACATTTAAACACAGACAGCTACACCCACACAACCACACACACACCTGCTCCGAGACAACTCACCTAGGCACCTACCTGCACAGGATAATCAATGAAAAGCTCTTCGGGCAGTCCTTTGCAATTGGGTCAGAGGCATTAATATAGGGAAAAAGGGAAGACAAATAGAACGACAGCTTGCATAAATAGGCAAGCGAGTGCCGTGAAGCCTGATCGACTAGCAGCTACCCTGTAAGTATTAGGGCTTAGTGAAGAAGCTAGCAGATGCCATAACTTGTTTCTGTTGGCTAAACTAGCTTCTTGCTTTGCTTCTTGCTTATTTTCTCTGCTTCTCAAATTTATTGTTTCTGCTTTGCTTCTTTAGCGAATTTGCTTTCAGCATCGCTTCTTGCTTGAGCTTCTTCTTAAGTAGTTCATTTGTAGACTCTTTTTAGTACTTTCTGCACTCTTAACTTCTTCACTTTAGTTTCGACTGGGCTTCTTGCTTCAACTTCATATGCTTCCTTCACTACTTGCAGCATGCCTTCCATGCACTTCCTTCGCTTCCTCCTTCAACTTATCATATTTTACTTCACTTACTGCTCGCTTCTTTCTTCTTATAAAATATTTATTTTTTTTTTTTGGCTTGTTTTATAATTGTTTGGTTTCTGCTTTGCTTTTCAACTTCGCTTCTCGCTGCTAGCTTCATCAAATTGCTTTGCTTTTGCCTGCTTGCAGCTTCTCACTTAACTTCTCACTTTGTTTCTACTTTATTTCATTTCCTCTCTCGATTATATAGCTAAGTGTAAACTTTAGCCTATTGCATTTAAAATTCCGCTCTCTTCTCCCTTTTATAATGTATTCAAACGCTTAGTAATCACTTCCCCTTCCCGCTTCTCTATCGCTTCTCTCTGCTGCAACTGCTTCTGCATGTTGCACGGACCCGCTTTGTATGGTAGGAAATCTAGGCGTAGCTAGATAGCACGTGCCGCTTCTCTAATTGCTTCTCACTGCGCTTGTTAGGAGGCGTAGCACGGCCACGCCCATTTGTCTGTAACGGAAATGTAGGTAACGATACGACAACGAGCTCTGAACGAACAACAATGCAACAAACAGAGAACGGTTAACAACGGGGGAGAACGAAGTGGGAACGGAGTAGGAGGAAGAAGCGAACAGTGAGCTGTGGAGAAATGGAGAAGTGTAGGAGCTACAACTGTAGGCAAATGCAATTTCCCCTATTGCACAATGGCGACACCTGGCGGCAGTTGGCCGCAAATTACAGGAATTTGCCACAGTGAAAGCGGAAATGTGAATAAAAGACGAGGCTCCCGCATTGTTTATGGCCGGGGCGTGAATCATGGCAACTGGGGCTGGAACTGGAACTGGAACCAGTGAGCCATTGAATCGCTAATGAACCGCTAATGTCTATAAATGCTCGCGACATTTTAGACAAGACTACAGTTGCGAGCTGCCAGCAACTTTGTCGCCGGAGTGCCAATAAAAAAGTTGCCAACTAACTTGGCTAAAGCTGCCAAAGCCACAGCCAAACAACTTGGCCAATTGCCAGAGATTTGTTTTCTTCCACTGCTCTGGCTTTTGCCTTTGCCTTTGCCTCTGCTTTTCCTGCTTTATTTTCTTCTTGCATTTTCGTTTTGGCAGACTTGAAGTAGTTCCCCCATCATCGTGATGAACCGAAGGCAGGCTTTTATCAACTGTCACAGCTATTGAGCAATTGGCATATGCATTGTCTCATTGTCTCACTGCCTCCCATTGTCGCTCATTGTCTCGGTGAAAACTATTTGATGGAACGCCGGATGCACGGGCTTCAAAACTTTTCGCAGCCTCTGGCCATAAAGTTGAGAAGTTCATTCCGACAGCAAATGGATTATATAATCGCACTTTATATAATACGGCTGAGCACTGGATGTCCAGGTTGAGCTCTGAAGTCATCAAACTGAATTTCCACAAGGCGACACGAGCTGAAAGTTGAGCTCGTGCATATTTTACTGTCAATGATTGAAGATACTCTGATTGAGTGGTTAAAAGAGAAGCCATAACTAAACTTTGATTGACTCACTGACTCTGATGGTCTGATTGATGATCAATTGATTGGCGATATAACAGGCTATAGCTGATGAAATATTGAGGATCTCATTGATACATTTATTAGCACATTTATTAGTTCATTTGATCTGATTGATTCATTACGATTGACTTTATTTGAATGACTCATTGATTTTAAAGACTCAAGCTGATCGGACTGCTTGATTGATTCATGGACTTTGAAAGATTGACTGTCTGTTGATTCGTTGCTTGACTGATAGTTTAACTGTCTGATTGATTGATTGACCAATGATCTGACGGTCTGGTTGCTAGACTCTGATTGATTGAATGCGTGATTGACCGACTGTATGATTATGTTAAATTTAGTAGTTTATTAACTTGAGCAACGCTAATCAATCAAGCCAGTAGAATTTTAATTGATTGATTGATTCTGATTTTCTGATAGAGTGATTGATAGAATTACTTTGACTGATTTTCTGATTGACTGATTGATGAGCTCTGATCGATCAGCTGACTGAATGCTTGTCTGACTGATAAGTTGCCTGACTGACTGATTGACTGATTGACTAACCTACTCACAAAATGTCCATTGGATTGACAGAAATACTGATTGATAAACTACATAATTGACTAAAAGTCTAAATAACTCACTGATTGACTGACTTGCTATTTTAGGCAATTGCTTTACCAATTAACTCACTCACAATTATGAATATATCTATCGATCCGACCTGTTGATATGCGCTGGCTCAATCATATTTCAACATGTTCACAATTGTGTGAAGCAATGCGAAAAGTCTGAGCTGTCGATTAATCAAGCCAAATCACAGCGGAAATAAGTCTGCAATGGAACAACAACAACAACAACAACAACAACAACAGCAATGTGTTGGAACAACTAAGATAAGAAGAAACACAATGTGACAGCTGTCAAAGCACAGCAGGATTGCGGCATGGTAAACAGATTGCAGAGGGGTTGAGTGCTCAAATGGGAAATGGCAAAAATAATGTCAGTCTATGGGAATGCAGCAGCGACTAGAGATAGGGAGAGAGACACAGAGAGAGAGAGAGAGGCGAGACAATGAGAGAAAAGTGTACGAATTATCAAGGAAACCACCCGAAAATCTCAGTAGCGAAACGTGTGCGTGGGTGTGTGTAGAGGGGTCAGAGAGAAAGAGAGTGGGAGAGAGAGAGTGAGTGAGTGAGAGCGAGAGAGGTGTGTGTGTTGGGTTAGAGGGGCGGCAGCTGCTGTTGCCATAACAACGACAACAACACTCAACACGGTTAATGCCGCTGCTGTTGCTGCTGCTGCTGATGATGATGATGATGCTGCTGATGATGATGATTCTGTGGAGCAGCGCTGAAGTGCTCCAAGGGGGAGTAGTACCATCGGCGCTGGCATAAAGTTGCGTTTAAACGGATTTCATCACGAGGCACGAAATTCAATTTAATTTATCAGCAAAGCAAAAACAACCCCCGCAACAGAAGGGGGCGAGAGATGGCTCAGGGGTTTGCACAGCAAGGGGATGCTGCTTAGTTCATTTTTGCGTTTCGCTTTCACAAACGTCTTCGCAAAGCAACCTGCCAAATGCAATTAATCATTTTCAATTCTGTTTTCATTCTCATTTTGATTTCGCCAAGTCGCGTTTCTTCACATTTCACCCAAAAAGTGCTTTCCTTCAATTGGTAGCGCACAATTAAGCGCTTTAATCCGATTAACCCCGGAGCCAACCCCTTCGCGAGCACCCCTCCGCCCAGCGAGCAGACATCATGTGGCAACTGTGATATGATCTGGCAACACACTTAATTGGAACACATTTGCATATGAGATTCAACAGTTGACCTCGCTCCCTCTCATTCTCTCCCTCTCCCTCTCCCTCTCACTCTGTCTCTTTCCTTCTCTACCTCTTCAGCTCTGTCCGTTGTCCAGGCTGTGGTCAACCCTTTCTTGCTTCTAATTGGTCAACACTCAGCACTTTGGCCACAAAATTTCAACAACTCTTCACGCTTCTCACATAAATCATATTTATTCGCTCGAGCACATATCTCTCTCGCTCTCACTCTCGCTCTCTCCTTTAGCTTTTTCCATCTGTTTTCATCTTATTTTTAATGTTTCTATTCATATTATTTCTATCTGCTCTACTCTGTTCTAATCACTCTCTTTGCTGTGACTTTCTTTGTGTCCTTTGCTCACATTATCTCGTTCCCTCTCACTCCCACTCTCTCTCTCTCTCGCACACACAATATCTTATTCTCTCTCTATCTTTCTCACTACACCTTATACCATCATCATATAATCTATCTCTCCCATAGTCTTTAGTCTCTATCTCTCTCCATACTTATATTTTTCTCTTTCTTCCACCACTTATTTCTATCTCTCTCTTTTTCTTACTCCACCTATCTTCTCTCTTTCTTCCACTACGTATATTTCTGTCTTTATCAATATTTTCCTCTTTCTTCCACTACTTAAATCTCTCTCTCTCTCTTTCACTATTTCAAATACTTTCTTTTCTCTCTCTCTCTCTCTCTCTCTTTGCCTTTCACTCGCTATCTTTCTAACACTAAATCTATTCTCCCTCGCACTCAACTCTTTCTCCCTCTCTCTCTTCCTTTCTGTCTTGGTCCCCCTGTGTACTTCTTACATTCTCTCCATTTTCCTCAATTCTCTCGCTCTTGTCATAGTGTATCCACTTCTTCACATTTTCGTCATAGGGATTATCTTTCCTTCCATTCTCAAGCAATTTCTTATGCATTCTCATTCCCAAATTGTTAAAGCTCCTCAATTGGAATCTTTGATTATCCATTCTCTTTTAATTTATATCATTGTAGTTTACACTTTATTCACGTGAGTCAAGTGCGCGTTAGCTTAATGCTAATGCACTGTTAATTGGTTAGTTAACTAGAGCTGTAAACTTGATCCAATTTGTAGTTAATCAAGAGCTAAATCGTTGTTAATTCAAGTCCAATTGCCAATTGCTGCTGAAGCACTTGAATTTGGCATTGTCTGGGTTGCTCATGATATACCGCTTAGCACCTGGGCAGGCAGACAGGCAGGTAGGTGTAATTAAACAGACTGCGACAGAGAGAGAGAGAGAGAGAGAGAGAGAGAGGAGGAGTTAGGAGTGAAAGGCAAATAAAAACAGGTGAACTGCAATGCACAAACTATGGCAATAAATCTGTTTTAGCCTACGTGTCCAGAGGGAAAGAGGGAGAGAGAGAGAAAGAGAGACGCACTGGCTGTCGCATTGATAATCGCATCACACACACAACTCTTTTAGACGTGTGCGTGTGCGTGGGGGACCAGCTGAAGGACAGACTGCAGCTCAGGGCAGAAACATTTAAAAAGCGGAAATCAGGCAGACGACATAAATACACCGAGCACAGCTAGAGAATGAAAGCGAAACATGTAAAGCGAGAGAGAAAGGGCAAAGGAGAGACACAGAACGAGATTGAAAGAGAGAGCTTATAATATAGCAGCAGAGCAGGAGTAGAGCAGAAGAACTGTGGTTAACAAGTGCCCAGGCGCCTGGCCAAACAATGAATGAATGAATGAAAGAGAGAGAGAGAGAGAGAGATAGGGATAGGAATATGGGAAATATGTGCAGTCACGCCCATGCCCCATTAAATTGTGGTCATGGGCGTGGCAGCGCCGCATTGAATTTGCAAGTGGCAACGCTTTGTTAAGCCAGCGCCTTAGATAATTGCATGGAAAAGGCGATTGAGAAGAAGTCGAAAAGGCGAGCGAAAAACAACAAAAACACAGAACAAGAAGAAGAAGAAGGAAAAGCAACAATAAGAATCATTTACTGATATGTAAACAGAGAAATATAGAAAGTCTATAAAACATGATAGCTTAAGAGGAGTTCCGATTTCAACCGACTATCGATATGCGTATCGATAAATATTAGTTATCAGAATTAAAGCCTAAATCTGTACTATATATGAATATTATTGAAGAATGTCAAACTTTGAGCACGCTATAGCCGAGCATCGATAACAGCATCGATAAGTGCATACATCTACCCAAGACTATTCATTCAATAACAATTATTTTATCGGTTTACACATACACACACATATATAAATATGGATATGTTGATAAATTGAAAAGCTTCAAGCTGGCATTCCTTTAAGCTGTGTAAATTCTTGTGCTTCCATCACGTTCTGCATTGATGCGAACAGTGGAAACAGTGCAAAGTCTATAAACACTTTCAGCTACAGCAAAGAGCATACGAATTCCGTATATGGCCTCCATGCACTCGCATCTATTCACTTGCCCACTACATGCCTGATTATGAATACGGATGTATTCATGACTAAATGCAAATGCTGCACACACACACACACACACATAAACAGCGAACACTTTCCATGGCAACGGCTGAAACCCACTTGGAGTTCCCTTTGTCTCTCCCGGTGACAATAAACTTGAATTATGGCCACAAGACATATGCATAAATGCACAAAAGTATCTCAAACACTCGCACACACACACACACACACACATACACATACACGCACACAGAAGTATCTGCATCTCTGCGTAGATCTAGATGTAGCTGTATCTGCATTTGCATCTGCATTTACTGTTGTTTTTTTTTCTGCTTCTTGTACCCAGAACCCATTGAAAAACGGGTATATAGGGTATTTTGTTTCTGTGCATAAACATGCAAGAGACAAAAAGGGGCGTGGCCACTGGATGAGCTGAGGCAGTCTGATTATCTAATTAGAAATATTCATGCAACTGAAGTCACGGTATCTGGTAGTCAGGCATTGCCCACATAAAGACTTTACTTATTTTTTTTCAACTACTCCAATGCAGAGGCCGTGATCTCTGCAGTAAGCTTACCGCATTGTTTCTGCACTTTACATTGGAGTGGACTTATGAGAGCTTACGAAGCTATGCGCACCTTACATCATGTTACATACCTGCAATAAAAGAGAGAAAGAGAGAGAGCATGAGAAGGAGGAATACATACTAAATTTAAGAATTGTTAAAGTTGAGGCCAACCTCAAATTGTATTTAGTATATTATTTATAAAATAAATTTATTAAATAACTTCTGTATTATATGTAGACACTGGAGATGGAGATGGAGTGATTAGAAGGAGAGAGAAGCAAACAGAGTGGAAGAGAGACAGAAAATGGGGCCGAAAGATATTTAGAAAGAAAGGGTGAATGGGAATGACAGAGAGGGAGGGAGAGGGAGAGAGAGAGAAAGGAAGAGAGAGAGAAAGGGAGAGAGAGAGAGAGAAACGGAGAGAAAGGGAGAGAGAGAGAGAGAGAGAGAGAGAAAGGGAGAGAGAGAGAAAATGGGGATGCTAAATTGAAAGCGAACGGATTATAGAGAGAGACAGAGAAATAAATAGAGAAATACAGAAAGATAGAGAGAGAGAAAAAGAGAGAGAGAGAGATGGGGAAAGAGATATAGGGAGAGCGAGAGTGATACAAAGAGGGCTAGAGATAAATAGAAAGAGCTAGAGAGAACGAGAGATAGACAGAGATTGAAACAGACAGACAGAGATAGAGAGAGAAAGGGAAAGAGAAATAGGGATAGAGAGAGTGAGAGAGAAATGAGGAGAGAGAGACACAGGCAGAGATAAAGAGTGATACAGACAGAAAGAAATTGAGAGGAAGGCGACTTCAATGAATCAAGAAATATTTAAGATTTTCATCGAAAGAAAAGCATCCTGCAAGGTAAACAACTGGAGTATGTATATATAAGAAGAGAGATAAATATGGAACACGGGATAGATAGGAAAGGAACGAGAGATAATCAATCAGTCAATTAATTGGAAAAAAATAACACAAGAAATGTGTAAATGTGTAAGAAAAGTGTGTAAAGTATAGATAAAGTCAAGAAAGTCAAGAAACTGTTAAGAAAAGAGATAGAGCGAGAGAGGGAGAGAGAGGGGAGAGAGTGAGAGAGAGTGAGTATATGTGTGTGTGCATTAGAGATAAAGCTGGAAAAACAGCTTAATTTTATGTCAATGAGCGAATGCAGCACAATTGTTATTGCTGTCATTATAAATAATGTGCGACAACCCTGGCCAAGAGATCAATGTAATTGTGCGAGGCACTATATAGACGATGTTGTTGTTGTTGTTGTTGTAACTACAGTTACCACCCGCCACGAGATGAAATTAGAGCGCAAACATTTCAATTTTCCCGTAGAAAAAAGTCACGGACTTCATTCGGTGGTGGCTGTCGAATGCGCGGCATTGCGCGGCCCGTTCGGGTGCGTTAACCTTGCCGAAACCCGAATGCAACACCTGAAGCCCGTTCATACATTGTCCTGTTTCTGGGACTATATCACATCTGTTGTGAGACTTCAAATGATGCTGTTGCTGAGCTCAGCCCCTGCTGTTCACATTCTTCAGCCATGTAATCCTTTTGAAATCACATAACTTTGTTGAAATTAAATCTCCGATTATGCACAGATTTATGCAGGTTGTACGTCTATATGCAGCTGTGTACTAGAAAATACTTGGTAGTGCAGTAGTTAAATTTTTTTAATTTAGTGAATAGAGAAGAGCATGGATAACTTCATTTATTTGAGCTATCCAAAACTTATTAAGAAATATCTATTGTTCTTGGATGCTCAGATAGATCTACAATTATACTTAATGAACTTTCACAAGTGCTCTTAACTAATGTACCAACAATTCTGTGAGGCAAACCAACCCCATCGTCTACAGGGCAAAGGGAGTTTGCGAAACGCGGACAGACGACAGGCTGGCGGTATTGGCACTCTCTGCCCAATCGAAGGCCAATCGATAAACAATATGAAATATCTCAAACTCTGAATGCTGGGCAGAGTCTCCGTCCACCCCGTTGGCAGGCGGGATGGCAGCCAACCCCTGGGAAATAACCAAAGCCAAGCAAAAAAAAAATATATATATATATATGAGAGACTTCGTAATGAAAAGTGTTAAAAATGCAACCCACAGAAATTGCGAGCAAGAATGCGTTGGACAGGCGGCGCCAGCGGCGTCCTGCTTTGATTTGTTGCGCTAGTTTCAGGGCAATTTTCATTGTTTTTGTATACCCTGTAAATAAGTGGGAAATGGCAATGGAAGAAGAGACGAAATAGATTATTGTCATATATAAGATATATCGATATTACGATTAACATGCCCATTTTGCAAATTCGTCGATTTATCGATCAGTCTCCTTGAGTTTTCTCTTTAGGAATAAAGCCTTTAAATTGAAATAAAAATATACTTGCATTATAAATGATAACAACATAAGTTGTTATATATATATATAATATATTATGATTCCCATTGCTTTTCTGCCTATCGATAAAAGTCGTTAGTTTTTTTTTTTTTTTTTTTGCATCTACAAATTTCTTATCATATTGCGACTTTTCCCAACATCGATTAATATAGATCTTCAGGTATAAGCCAAAAATAGTTTAATATTAATATACAATAAGACTTATGGGCTACCTTTAACTTCACATTATGGAGTTATTAGGCTACTAAGCAGCAAATAGATTAAATCGATAAATATCGATAAGCAAGACATCTATTGTATATCTGTATATTTAGCACAAATTGCTTAATATTTTCTATGCTCAACAAAACTTGGCTAAATACAGGGTAAACACTAGTCTCTCATCATCCACAAATTTCTTCGCTTTCAGCCTCGCCTTTTTTTTTAACACTTAAGTCATAAAAATGAAGCAATAAAATGCTGCTGTGACACGTGGCTCGAGCTGTTAACGGGCCTCGTTGTGATGCTTGCAAAACAAATCCCAAAATGAATCACAATCAAATAAAAAATAACTAAAGGCTTTAGTCGATTGCGTCCCATTGCGAGATACCCTGGAATAAGAGGTAAACAAAATGGAAAAGTTATCTTTATATTGAAATTAAGTCTTCATAACTTCGAGATTTTGACCAATAATAACGGAAAGAAGGAATGATAACGCTTTGGATCTTATGGACGGACGATCAGTCGAACATGACTACATCGACATATTCCATGGGCTTCGCCAGGCCTACTTCCGCCTCTGGCAAAGCAAATACCCAGTCTGGCCTTTTTCAGCAACAAGGAAGAAGAAAGAAATGCCAGTGAAGCGGTTAACTCAATTGGCGCTTGAACGAGTTGCGAATTTCAAGCGGAATTTCATTAAAGCGCAAATGCTTCCAGCTAAACTGTAACTCTAACTGTAACGGACTATCCGTCTCAGTCTATCTTGCGGGAAGAATTCAATTTGCTTGCGGCAAGAACTTCGCCGTGCACTTCGGCACGTAGTCGTTGGGGCTCCGGTAAACCGTAAAGTGCCAGCGTCTGAGCTGTTTATGCAAACAGTTTACGGCGAACGCATCGACAAGCCAATGCCACGCCTCCTATTCGAGCTAGACCATTTCTATGCTAAACGTTTTGTTTACCGTCTAGTTAGATGCTTGGCCAGTCCGAAAGGGGCAAGTGGGGGTATGCTGCATGCCGCACTCCAGCGCTGCACATGTAGCTGGTAACGAGCTACTTCGTGTGGATGCAACAGCCTCTGCCTTTGGGCAACTCTGAAGGGTGCGGAACGTAGCTCAACTATGCACCAGGGAATCATAAATTACAAAGACAGACAGACGAGCGAGGCTGAAAGTGAGGGTAAAGCAGGGGCATATAATTGCCCTACGGCAACAATATACTTATATATACATATATCTTTATACATATATATATAGCTTTGTACAGGAACAGACGTGCACTTGACAGCCGGAAAAAAAAACTGTAGAATTTTTAATAAATTGCGAATCCTTGAAATGCAAAAGGCGTTGTGCGCATTAACTCAGCTGGGCCAAGAGGCAAAGCCGTAGGGCTTCTGAAATCTGGCTGTCTACGGCAGAAGCTCTACGGTATTTTCGCGTAGTTCTAAACTATTTAAGCAGAAAACGAAGAGGAAGCACCGAAAGGTATTTGTAAACGAGAGCTAACAGCACCAGCTTTGTCTATTTAGGATCATCAAAGACTCTCTCTCAGTATCCCACTTTCAAGAGAAGTCTATCAATAATTAAAGTCTCCCATTGCAGGAAAGGTCTCTTGAAAGAGGTTCGTCTTCTTCGAAGAGGAAGCACCGGAAGGTATTTGTAAACGAGAGCTAACAGCACCAGCTTTGTCTATTTAGGATAATCAAAGACTCTCTCTCTCAGTATCTCACTTTCAAGAGAAGTCTATCAATAATTAAAGTCTCACATTGCAGGAAAGGTCTCTTGAAAGAGGTTCGTTCTTTAGAGAAGCCTCAGCTTTTCTAGTTAAGTCCATTTCAGTTTAGTTTGAGGGAATAAACTCTTCTCAAGCTAAATCTATTTAAGAGCATGAAGATAAATCTTGATTTATCAATAATTTATAGCAAAAGTCTCCTATTGAAGGAAAGGTCTTTTGAGAGAGATTTGTTCCTTAGAGAAGCCTCAGCTTATTCTAGCTAAGGCTAGCTTGCACAAGCGGGACTAACTCCCCTTTCGGCTAGCTTGGACCTTGGGGAGTTAAGAGAAGCTTCTCTGTGAGTCGATTACTATCATCATGGCAGTTATTCTCTCTTATATATAGAACTGATTCTACATGGCATAAATACATATTCATGTAGATCCCAAGTTGCTTTACTTAGTTTACAATATGTTTTATTTAGCTTCCTTTAGATCTTTCGGCACATTTAATTAGTTTATCGGTCAGGTATTCTATTGTCTTTTGCAATTCTCCGGCTTCGATTGGCTATCCATTTTCATGCTCCAGCATGAAGAGGAAGTTGATTGAGTTAGTGTTCGCTTTGAGGTTTCCGCTATCAACGCACATCAAGGTCAATGCTGAACGGAGGGGATCTGTGGCAGGGTGGGTGGGTAGATGAGCTCTACCAGCAGGGTGGGACAAGCGAGGCCAGAGGCTACAGGGTAAAGGCGAGGTTAAGAAACTGAAAGTCACCCCGATAACTCGAAATCGGTCATTATGTGTACATGGCACGCATTTCCTGAGCTCGTTCCGACTATACATATGTCTCTCTCTCTATATATACTCCCCATATATATACCCTACCCAGTGCCGTATTATTCCGCACCCCATTCCAAACGCCACTCCGTTTTCCATGGCCAAATGACAGCAGAAACTAATAATTAAAACTACAAATGAATTCACACCCTGCCCAGCCAAATGTTCCGATCGTGAGTTCATTCAATGCCTCAATGAGTGTGGGAGTGCGTGAGTGCGTCTATGATTGAGTGCGTCTGTGTGTGCGTGTGTGTGTGCGTTTGCGTGTGTGTGAATGAGTTTCGAGGCCCATAAACATTTAGCATTTGTCTAGTAAAATAATTTAAAAGCATAAATGCTTCATTCAGAGTTACGAAATTGAACTGAATGCACTTGAAACTCATTCAAATGATTCATAGGCCAAGCAAGAGCGAGTTAGTTGGGGGTCAACAACTGCATAATACTCGTTCACCCTCATAAATTGAGGGTTCGACTGAGTAGATGTTTCAAATTTTAAGTCTCCAGCTAGCAGAGGCATTGCCACAAAAGCTAATATACTCTCTCTTCACTGTGTGAATGAGTATTGAAAGAAAGCACTCTAACCACTTTGTATATTCTAAAATTCACTTGAGATGAACAAAAAAATGCCAACAAATTGATTATTTGAGTGTTTTGCTGTTTAATTCGTAATTCCCCAGTGAGTACATGAGTTATTCAGTCAGCCATTCAAACACTCATTCACCTCCGTCTGGCCACTCAACTCAACTGTCAACGCAGCTGATTGACAGTTCGTCGGGAGCAAAGAGAAGCAGAAAATTAGACACTGACAGTTGGGCAAAAGTTTCTACACATGTGAGTCTCTCGCCACAGAGCGAGCTACAGCAGCAGGTGTCAATCAGTCTGGCCACACTGGCAATTATATATGATGCTCGAATGGCAGCACCGACATGAACCCGACTTCACAAAAGGCAAACAACTGACAGTTGTCAATCAAACACATTACATATGATGGGTATTACGTGCTCATCACGTCATGATTGATGGTGATTGATAGCGACAATTACCTAAACGCACTGGACACACTGGCAATTAGCGTTGGCTGGGCAGAGTTGCTTGAAATTGCTGTGGGTCATCAGCTGCGATTGATGCTGATTGATGGTGATATTAGAACATAGAATATGTGATTGATTGATCGTAGGGAGTGCTTCCCATACCGACTGTTTAAGGCTTGAAAACAAAATGTGCTCATCACCAATGATTGATTATGATTGATGCAGGTAATATTATATAGAACACTTGATTTAGCTTTAGAGGGTTGCTTGCTTAAAGAGTGATTCAGACTCACTTTTAGAATTCTGCATATGGCTCTCATCACCTACGATTGATGGTGATTGACATTAGTAATTACAATTAAAACTACCTATGCATAAAGATCTAAGTCAATAAGTGTTGATTGATTAACTTAAATTAATGTTTTCTGGTATACTAGCAATGCAGGTCATCATAGCTGCTTAAAGTTCGTTGCAAAGTTCATTGTAGAGTTCATTGTAAAGTGATACTTGTGATTAGCCAATATAGAGTGCAATGAGCTTCTATGTATATCAAGAATGCCAAATGGCCAGCCAGACAGCAGCCCAATGAGGCAAAGATGTAGGTGTACGATGAGCTAAAGGGAGCGAACAGAGCGGACAGAGTTGGCCGCATAGGCAAATCAGAAATAATAAAGTCAAGGGGCAATATCCTGTAATCATAACATTCTCAGCGCGCACAGAGGCTGCCGTTCGCACCCGAAGTAGCCGAGCACATGGGCAACTGAACAACAACAACAAGCAACAACTGCAACAACAACAAACAACAATTGCAATGCGCACTCAATAAATTTCAATTAAGCAAACAGCGAGCTGTGCATTTTCCCACTGCATGTTTTTTATATTGTTTATAGTTTTTCTTTTGTCTCGGCTTCCTTTTCTTCTCGGAATACCCAGTAAAAATAGTCTATGAAGCAGGTAGTTGAAAAACTACAAGTTAATTAAAATGTTTTAACAAACAAAGATAAAAAATAACGTTTGCACTCTTCCTCGAATATACAAACATTTTTCTCTTTCTTCTTATGTTAATACTCATTTCTGTTAACAGGGTATGACCTAGTCGAGCATGCTATATACACACGCATATATATCTATATATTTTATTATTATGCATAGCCCATTGCACATGGCTAACGTTTTATTGCGGCTGAGGAAATCGATTTTATATTCAAGTCTTTTTTAATTAAAAAAAATTCTCATTATTGAAATATTTAATATTGCTGCAATTATACGATTGCTCAAAGTATATATATTATTATAATTATTAGTATTGTTATTGTTACTTTTTTTACTATTACAAACTTTATTATTATTGTTATATTCATTACAGTTATCATTACTGCTATCATCATCGTTATTGCTATGCTTGTCATAGTTATAGTCATTGTCATACTCATTGTCATTGTCATAGTCATTGTCATAGTCATAGTCATAGTCATATTCATTGTCATAGTCATAGTCATAGTTATAGTCATTATCATTGTCATTGTCATTGTCATTGTCATTGTCATAGTCATTGTCATAGTCATAGTCATAGTCATTGTCATAGTCATAGTCATAGTCATAGTCATAGTCATTGTCATAGTCATAGTCATAGTCATAGTCATAGTCATTGTCATAGTCATAGTCATAGTCATAGTCATAGTCATAGTCATAGTCATTGTCATTGTCATTGTCATTGTCATAGTCATAGTCATAGTCATAGTCATTGTCATAGTCATAGTCATAGTCATAGTCATAGTCATAGTCATTGTCATTGTCATTGTCATTGTCATTGTCATTGTCATTGCCATTTTCATTATATCATTTATGAGTTTCACTCATTCATTAGTATTATCAGAATACTATCGTATCGCATTTATTCCGAGAATTCTAGCTGAGAGATTTCTCATTTGAGAATTTCTCATTGATAATATTACTATAGAGATAATATTCATAATATTACTATTACTAGTCGAGGTTCATTCTTTGAGTTAAACTGATATTAAAAGATGTATACATTTACACTTTCATGTGAAGAGCACATCCACACATCTATCTATGAAACTGAACTAGCTGAACAGCTGCCTTAGGACTGCCTCGAGGTTCTCCCAATTTGAGCTATTGCTTCATATGAAAAGCATCTCTGACTCGCAACAATTGCGTTTTTATGTATTCATTTCAACTTTAAAGATTTGCTCTCAAATCTGTCTGCTTCTTCGCATTGTTCCACTTTCATGAGATTTACTTTGCGACGAACTCATTATGACTTTACGCAAATTTTGATTCATGATTTTATGATGAGTTTTTTCATCTTTCTTTTATTTTCTGTGCGCTTTCATTTTGGACATTACACAAAGTTTTTCTGAGTATGGCAACTGTAATTAGGGAGCGCAAAGCAAGTGTACACTCAAAAAAAAAAAATTGCTAGATGAGTGCCAGATGTAGATGTTGTAATGCGGAAGTAAAATGAAATTATTGGCATGCATAAGATTTACGGAGTTCAAATATACATATTTTTCGAGGCTGAAATACTAAATTAGATAACTCAATTGAAGGGAAAGATAAAAGATATGAAGAACTGAAGAAATGAGATATAGATATAGAGATATAGATCGGTGAACTATGAATGGAGCATTCCTTGATTTTGGAAACTTATATTATAATAAATTTAAAAAACGTTCTAATTAGTATGTCATCTAATTGATTCCCTAAGACAATAAGATATCCAATAAAATTTTGCTTCAAGTGTATTACTTCGATATAAATTTCGACTTTTTGCTCATATGATATATGTTCGCATGAATGCGTGAGTATACATATATATGTATGTATATGTCTGTGTATCTAATGACTTTAATAACGTTCAAGTGGGTGCAAAAACTAGCGTCTCGAGGGGTGACGCGAATCCCAAAGCCCAGCTGATGGAACTGTTTGGGAAAGACCATAAGGGAAAGGTGTGGGCAGCCAAGGGAGCGAAGGTGGATTAGGTGACGAGAGGCCAGGGCAGAACAGGGCAGAGGACGGACAGTGAAGTTGAGGGCGGTTTACCCTCGCCGCTTTAGTTCAGTCAAAAAAAAAAAAAAGAATAACATAAAATAAAAACCGAAAAAGTCCGAACAGTTCATCATACACATGCATGATTCATGCCATGCTACACTTACAACATACAACTAAATATTAAGCGACTTTTTACACACCCATACATACATACATATGTACAGAACTGAAACTACACCAAAAATCACCCTCGCATTGTATGTGTATGTGTGTGTGTGTGCGAGTGTGTGAGAGACACCGTTTGCTGAGTAATTTGGGCATTAAGAATTTTTACGATTACTTCAAATACTACAATGGCTGCTCACATACTCGAAATACCCTGTAAACAATGAGAAAGTGGGTAAATGAGAGCCCTGTAATATCTATCCATTTAAGTATTTGGCTGGAAATCTGAAAGCTAGACGTAAATCCAAAGCAGAATCATCAATTTGTATGAATCTTTATCGATTTATCGAGTGGCTATACTGCTATATATAAGTATGTATGTATATATATATATATATATATATATATATATATATATATATATATATATATATATATATATATATATATATATATATATATATATATATATAGCAGCAAAAACCAGTTCCATAGCAATTCGATAAATCGATAAATAAGCATAATAATTTATCATGTTATAATTCAAATTTGGCACTTAGCCTTTTTTATCGAGTAAGAACTTGAACTACATACATCGATAACGTAGCTTATCGATTATTGTTATAGCTTTAATTTAACTCTTCGCACGTAATATAATATAACAGTACAATATGTTAATATAACAGCATAGAGCTTTAAGTAATATCTATATATTTTTTATTTGATTGTAAATCGATAATTATATTCTCATATATTCTAGTCCATTGCTGCCTTTCGATATTTACTTCCTAAAGGGTATGTCTTAGCTGAGCCCATTCAGTACAGAGCTCACTTAGCGATTTCTTTTCTTTTTACTAGTGTCTGTCGTGCAATTGATTTGTGTTCAAAATACTTCCGCAATGGCTTTGCAGAGCTGTTTATCTGTCTGTCAACACTTGAAAGCGAGTCGGTAAATGCTATACACACATATATACACACACATATACATATATATATAGTCATATATAGATGCACGATTCCTGCATGAGCCTAAATCAAGTGGCGTTTGCCATTTCCGATATCTACTTTAAAGTCGTTTCGCCTGTTTCATATGTTTCTCCTGCATTTTCCTAGTCTCTCTCTCTCTCTCTCTCTGACCCTCTCTGGCTGTCTCCCTCTAGTTTTCTTTGCATCTTTTCGCATTTTGATGGCACATTTCCGGCAGAAGAAGCTCTTGTTGATTTTGTCGCTCTATTTTTGGCTTATGGCGCACGCATCGACTGCATTCGTAGCTCCCCATTTGGCTGGAGACATGAGCTTGTTCTCGTCGCCCATCGTCAGATGCCAGATCCCAGATTGCCACATGCCAGATGCCAGATGCTGCATAGATGCCAGATTCCAGTTGCCAGTTGTCGCGTCTGTCTACTCCATACATCTAGATTTCCATTGAAATTTATTAGCTTTCTTCTCGGTTCTCTAGTTCTCAGTGGCTCTGTAGGTCAGAACTGGTTCCCTTCAGCAGAGAACTGGTTCTTACTCATGTTCTAATTAGCTGTTTTTTTATTGAATTAATTTTTTGCATTGCCAAATTTTTATTTCATATATTTTGGTAAGTCTTTTTCCTCATTGCGTTGAGTTTATTCTTCCTCCTTTGACTTTGACTCCTGTTTTCCCGTTCTCAATCCCTCTGTGTCTCTCCCTCGATTTTTCTTCTTCTCTTCTCTATCTTTTTCTCTCTTTCACGATGTGTTTTTTTTTCTCGCTCTCTGTCTATCTCTATCGACACTCGCTTTCTTTCTCCATACCCTTCTCCCTCTATTTATCCTTCTGTATATCTCATCACCCGCTCGCTCCTCGTACTCTTCTATTCATGTCGCTCATGTCTCTCTCTCTCTCTCTCTCTCTGTATCTCTATTTTTATCTCTCCATTTACCTTTCTCTCTCTATCTCACCCCCTGCCCTCTCTCTGGAAAGGGTCCTTTGCCATTCGTTATTCTTCGATTCATGTCGCTCATATCTCTCACTCTCTCTATCACTCCATTTGTCTTCCTCTCTCTTTCCCATCCCCAACTGTCTACCTCTTCCTTCGCCTTTCCTATATGTCTTTTATATCTTTAACTGTTCTATTCATATTTTTTTGTTCTCCGAGTCGCTCTTTCTCTCTCTCTGTCTCTCTCTTCTTACGATATCTCATATCAGCTAAAACTTTTACTCTCTTCAACTCTATCCACCTTTATCGAACCATATTTTGATCATGCGTAACGCATTCGCCGGGTGTCAATTGCGAGGCAGCCAGTCAGCCATTAAGTCAGTTATTAAGTCACTCAGACAGTCAGTCAGTCAGTCGCTGCGTCTGCCTCTGTCTGGTCAGGGCTGCATTAATTGAAAAGCTCTCTCCAGCTCCTCCCACTGCAAAATGTGCGTGTGTGTGTGTGCGCGCGCGTATATGTGTGTCTGTGCTCAACAAATTGTAATCAGCCGCATTTCCCAGCTCTTCTTCAATTTTTCAAGTGGTCTGCTCTGCTCTGTGCTCTGCGTCTGTTTCAGTTGTTGTTGTTGACTGTTTCTTTAGGCCAGCTTGACACGTGCCGTTGGACTTAATATGGGTGAGAGAGTAAGAGAGTGAGAGAGAGCGAGGGAGAAAGTGTCAGTGCTTGTCGCTCTTATCTGCGACACGCATCTGTGTCCCTTGTCTTTTGTCTTTTGCGGCCGTGCATTTAATTGCCGTGCAGCAGCCCGTGCCACGCCCCCAAATTAGCCAGACGTCCCCTCCACCCAGACGAAAAGCCAAAACCAACTGCAGCCAAAATCCATTGCCAAAGCCCAAAATCCAAAGCGAATCGCAATTGTATCTCGTTTCGTTTTTGTTTTTTTTTTTTTTTGGCCTCGTCAGTTTAATTGTTTTTGTGTTTATTTAATTTTGTGTTTTGTTTCTTCTTCGTCTCTGCAGTTTATGTATTTGCTTCAAATTGGGCCGCACTTTGCGCTTAATTTACCACGCATCCGTTTCAGCTCACATATCCGCAGCCCAAACTGTATCTGTATCTGCATTTGTATCTGTATCTATATCTGTATCTGTATCTGTATCTGTATCTGTATCTGTATC
The DNA here is from genome assembly GCF_054131065.1 of Drosophila arizonae. Taxonomy (NCBI): domain Eukaryota; kingdom Metazoa; phylum Arthropoda; class Insecta; order Diptera; family Drosophilidae; genus Drosophila; species Drosophila arizonae. The sequence continues at coordinate 3,738,449 of NC_142927.1, read as the reverse complement.
TGTATCTGTATCTGTATCTGTATCTGTATCTGATCTGTATCTGTATCTGTATCTGTATCTGTATCTGTATCTGTATCTGTATCTGTATCTGTATCTGTATCTGTATCTGTATCTGTATCTGTATCTGTATCTGTATCTGTATCTGTATCTGTATTCTGTATCTGTATCTGTATCTGTATCTGTATCTGTATCTGTATCTGTATCTGTATCTGTATCTGTATCTGTATCTGTATCTGTATCTGTATCTGCATATGTATCTGTATCTATATCTGTATCTGTATCTGTATCTGTATCTGTATCTGTATCTGTATCTGTATCTGTATCTGTATCTGTATCTGTATCTGTATCTGTATCTGTATCTGTATCTGTATCTGCATATGTATCTGTATCTATATCTGTATCTGTATCTGTATTTATATCTGTACCTGAAAATAGCTTAGGCTAGATCTCATTCTTCAGCCTTTTTCTTTCAGTGTAAACCTAGACCAAGTTTTTTTCTTCACATCGAAAGACTTATCCAAAAATATCTTAAGCAACGCCTACACCATCAGAAGAGAGCCACAATTTTTTTAGGCCAGTTCGCTGAACCAGGCCCGAGTGCAATGCTTTGCAGATTATAAACCTTTTATATAAGAATATATGTATATGGTTGTTTTTTATTTTTTATATGGTATATATGGTTGTTTTTTTTTTTTTTATAGGTATATTCAAGTTGGGGTCTGTTCAAAGCGCCGTGCGGCAGACGTGACTTTTGGGCCATGACGCTCGAGCACAATGCAAAGCAATTTCAATTCGTGGTATGTGACTAAATGATAAATATTTGCGTTCATTTATCGAATAGACAAACAACAGCAACAAACCCAACAATAATAACAATTTACTGTGATGATCAGCGGAAGTAACTAACAAAAAACAAACCCAAATAGAACAAGTAAGAAAGTTCCAGACGGAAGTGCCTGACTGGGCGGTACCCCGAGCACGATGCTATTTAAACCAATTGAATATTCCTCTATATAGGCAAATACGTATATGTACACATACATACAACCTCACTCATTTAACTTGCAATGAGAAAATAGTATCTCATCTTAGTCACATAGTATTTGGGGTCCAAGTAAAATATCGATATATATCGATAATAAGAAAAGGAGATTATATATTCTATATATATATGTATGTATATTGTTTATACTCGAACAAAGAGACAGGCAATCATGGGTAGTTCGACGCATCACATCAATGATCAATAATATAATTTACATGTACTTTATGCGCACTGCCACGCCTCTTTCTCGTAAAAACAATAAACCCTTCTTTAGCCATTTTCACTGATTTTAGCCACAGCAAAAAGACCTTTCAAATCGAACTCTGGTCAAGTGAGGCGCAAAGAACCAATGCGAAATAATTCGCAAGCCCGATTATACAATCATGACTAAATGTGAATCTAAGCACTAAACGCAAACGACTTAAACATGCTCGCCCAGAGTATTGTATTTTATTCTTTATTAGAGCTACGTGACGTTCATTTGTTAGCTTCAGCAAAAAATGAAATAAAAAAAAAAAAAATAAATAAATAAAAAAAAAAATCATTAATTTGTTCGGCTATTTATTTTAATGACTTCGACTCACAAGTTTTTAATGGCATGCCGTTGAGCCGCTGAAACATCTTGCCAAAGCACATTATCACACAAATTGAAGTTCGTCCAATAAATCACAATTATCATAAATAATAAGTTAAGGAACTAGAACGAAATTGCATAACAAATAACTAAAGGTAACTAGACTAAAACCACAAGCTATAAACCATATACGACTGCTTCTCATCTGATCTTTCATATTCAATCTGAAAAGATTATGTTATTATGCAATCGATATCACGATCTAGCCATAAGCCGTGTATCTTTGACTCGCATGCATCTGTATTCTCGTATATGTATTTATAACTGTATTTGTATCCGCGTATTGGTTCGCATCTCGTGGTATGCATATTCATTGGTTGGCTGCGACTATTTCCATCTCATTCACACCAATCGACTCTCCCAATGCTCAAGGTCTCTAGCGAAAAAGAGTACAACAGAGAAGAAAACAATACCGAAATTACCCCACCCCCTCTCCTAATCACATACTCTTTCACACTAAGCAACACCCGATATACGCTGCGCTCGGCTAGAAGACAAGTTTTACAAGTAGCATAAATATAAATCAACAACAACGAACATAAAACGCAATACGAAACGAAAAAAAAAAATCAAAAATTGAATTGAATTAACATGGGAAATATGCGCTCCTCCACTAACAACAATAATAACGGCAGCCGCAACAACAACAACAACAAGGACAAGAGACCAGCATGAGAACGCAGCAAGTGCAACTGTGATTTTTCGCGTCTCTTATGTGCATGCTGTTCTTCTTGCTGCCAGGCCCTATGTTGCTACAGTTTAATGTTGCTCAGCAGCTAGTTAACCCCTCAGTGCGTAGTTTAAAACCAACAATACAACTAGAACATTCTAAATATTGCACAATGTTAAGGGCTTATGTGCATATACGTATATAATGTATATTGTTGTGTATATAAAATGTATTTTAACCAAACATAGGCCCATGCTTATAAGACTGAATATTCATGTGTATCAGCCTGTAAGCATTGCATCTAAACGTAAAGGAACTGTGTTGCTTACCTGTACGCAAAATGCAGCCAAAAACGCGAAGCTCCATAGCCAACAATGTTGCCGAGCTGTTGTTATTGTTGATCTTGTCGTATTTATTGTTGTTGTTGCTTTCGGCTGTTTCTGTTGCTGCGGCCTTTTGAGTCGAATTCTCGTTGTGGCTTTGCTTAGCGTATCCAACATTTTATGGCCGTCTTGTTGCTGTTGTTGTTGCTTGTTGCTTGCTGTTGCTATCTGAACGCTGTTGTTTCAGTTATTATTATTAATATTTTTTGCTTGCTCCGTTTTGCTTTTTGACTTTATCAATGCACTATGGCTAATTTTTTTTAATTTTCGACATTTTCGTAACGGGAGTAGTTTTTGTTTTAAGCAAATTCATCGTTTGTTTTTGTTTTGTTTTCTTTTTGCTTCTTGGTTTGTTTGTTTTGCAATTACAACTTAATTATTTTTGTATTAACTTTCCTCGCGTCATTCTGTGAGAGAGTAAATATTGGAGCGTGAGAGGGAGTGAGAGAAAAAGAGTTGTGCATTTACAACGCATACAAAAGTCTACATATAAGCGCGAGAGCGCCAACTAGACAAGCAAACACATCTGTGTGCGAGCGTGCGAGTAAGGTATTTGTGTACGTGTTTTAATGTGTATGTGCTAGTTTGTATGAGAGCAGCTTTCAAGCCCAGCTCAGCACAGCTTTTGCTGTTGTTGATCAATAGCGCTTCCTCGCTCGCTCGCTTGCTGCCCCTATCTGCTTCTCTGCTTTTTCTTGCAATGTGCGTTATGGGCAGCAGCGGCGCCTGCGCCAACGGTTTTCTGTTTCTGTTTGTTGGCCAAGCTTTCGATTTTTTATAGGTATTTCTTTTTGTTAATGTTATTGCATTAAAACTTTGTCAGTTTCCACAGAGCAGATATGACGTCACAGCACCAAAAGCTGAACAGCAAACACATACATACATACATACGAAACATGTATGCATATTCGTGCCAGCGTGCGTGTGAGTGTGTATATTTATAGTAAATACCAATAAAAAGAAATCAACAACTTTTACAGAAACCTGTATTTTTTGGTTTTTACGTTAAAGCTGTCTAGGGTCGAGTCGTTGGTGATTGTTAATAACATTGCCATATGCAAAAAGGCCTTCAACTCTGTTTCTGGCTGCATCGGAACGAGAGAACAACAGAGAGCAAGAGAGTGCGAGAGAACCAAGCACCCATAGTAAATGGTGAAGAAGCAGAACGGAGCAAACCGTGAATGATGGCAGATTTTACACTCGCTCTCGTAGAATAGACACTCCAAGAGAGAAAGAGACAGAGACAGAGAGACTCAAGCTAAGCTTAAGCCATTGTTCTGTTCATTAATAGAACCGCAACAACAGCAATAGCTAATCAACTTCAGAGCTTGAGAAACGGCAAGTAAACAATAACAATGCAAAGCTCAGAAAACAAGTTTTTTTTGGGTAAATTTTTTTTAAAAGCGAATTTAGGACAAGTTTCTAACCACAATTTGAATATACATATTTACATACATACATGTACGTAAGTACATACAACAATAATAAACATTGTTAAAGCACCACAATGTTTGTCAAATTCATTCACAAACACTGGTGAAATTTAAAAAAGTTTTTTTTTTTTTTTCAAATAAAAAGAAATAAACCAAGGAGTAGAAACTGAGAGACGATTGCAAAACGGCGCCAACAGAGCGCGCTTTAGTGCGAGGGGGAGGCAGTGCATTGGCACGCAAAAGAAAGCGACGGCATGCAAAGGAAGGAGAAGGAGGAGGAGGCGGCGGCGGCGGCGACAACAAACCAAAAAAAAAAAACGGCTTATGCTGCCGGTGTTGCTAGTGTTGCGTAGGTGTGTTGTTGTTGTAGCTTTTGTTGTTGCGACAAAAACTCTCAATTTCTGCTTTTACTTTACAGCGGCTGCTGCTGCTGCTGCGCTACGCTTTGCTACTCATTTCTTGGCCAAAAACAAAAAAGTAGTGTGTGTATGTTTATATATATTAATGACACGAACTTTTCTTGTACATTATTTAAACATATATATCTATGTATGTGTGCTTTCATATATTTATAAATATGTAGCTGCGTTCAAAATTATTTTGCTAACCGTCGCCAAAAAAAAATAACACAAACATACAACAACAAAAAAACAACAAAAAACGTACACTCAGACGCAGAGGCACACACATACAAACGTAAACATACACGACGGTGACGACGACCGCGACGGACAAACACAGCGGCAAAACAGAAAACGGACGACGATGAAACAGCGACACGTAACTGAACACGTTCACGGCCAAAACTCGACTGAGCATCGGGCTTTGTAGCGGTGGCTGCGCTGCCTGCATCGCAAGTCGGCTGAGCAAGTGTCTGCGAGCGTGTTTTTTAAATGTTTATGTGTGCGAGTGTGCTTATGTACATAGGCTTTAACGTTTGTGTGGGAGACGACTCCCGATGCGCTGGGTGGATGTTTCTGTAGCAGCGTTGCCATACTTGGCGCGTGATTTGAAATTCGTCAACGGCAGTGCTGGCAAACTCGTTAATTATATTGTTAACAGTTTTAAATTTAAAGCTGCCATTTTGAAAAGCTGTCATACACAATCTGAACTTAATATTAAATATAAATATATAACTTATATCATACTTATTATATTTAAAGACATGTATTCATTGACATTATTTTTAATTCACAATTTAATACATATTTTGAAAATGCTCAATTATATGAAAAAAATATACTCATTTAATGATGGGCTAATTAAATATAAAAGGCGGTACACTTGTATATCTAAAAATATTCAAATATAATTCGAATCACTGACCAAACAGTGTTCGAATTCAACTTTTGGTGTTGGGAAATACCGATGATTGGCTTGAAGATCGATATGTAAATAGGCATACTGCCGTGCCCTAATCGGCTTATTGCACACAACGAGACTATCGATATGATACTTACATCCCTATTTTTAGTGTTTCTTTAATTTTTTGCGCACCACCAACACGAACCAAGGCTACACGGTTTTTTTTGCAAATACCTTCAGCGTTTATATTTATTTACCTAATATAAACTTTGTATTAAAGTTGAACGCCTCCGCTTTAACGCGTATTGCAATCAAGTACAATAAGGAGTGGCAATACAAGTATTTAAGGCAGCACAATCAAATAGGGAAAAAGACCGGCAGCAGCTTCCACACAGACGCATACACCCAACACACACAGGCTCACATATACGCATACACATGTAGATTAATCTATGAAAGTGTCGCTAAAAACAAAAATCATCTCCCATTGTGCAAAGACAGCGAGCGTGAGCACAAGTGAGAGCAAGCTAGCGAGAGAGCAGGAGGAGGTGGAGCAGAAATAGTAGAAATAGGTGTCATCATCAACACATTTAGGCCATGAAGAGCGTACTGATGGTGGCCGAGAAGCCTTCGCTGGCTGCGTCCCTCGCCGGCATTCTCTCCAATGGACGCTGCACGGCAAAGCGAGGTTAGAGACGTTAAATAATAACAATATTAATTATTAATCTGGTTGATGAGAAGTGCGCGGATTGATCAATTGAAGAGCTTGGCACATTCTAATGCTATAGGGTTAAACTTCTGCCTAATGTCTGACAATCTAAGCACCTGCTCATCTATACAGATATACCAATATATACACAAATATTCATATAATATACCCTCTCTATGAACAGGGAACAACGGGTGCTCCACTCACGAATGGACCGGACCCTTTCGCAACGAGGGGAACGTACACTTCCGCATGACCTCAGTCTGCGGCCATGTGATGTCGCTCGATTTTACTAGCAAATATACCTCATGGGATAAAGTGGATCCCGTGCAGCTGTTCGATTGTCCAACAGAGAAAAAGGAATGCAATCCCAAGCAGCAGATGCGTTCGTTTTTGTCGCATGAGGCGCGCGGCTGTGACTATCTGGTCTTGTGGCTCGATTGCGACAAGGAGGGCGAAAACATATGTTTCGAAGTTATGGATGCAGTGCAGCACGTCATACACAATGTGTACAGCACATATGTGACGTATCGGGCGCACTTCTCGGCCATCACGGACAAGGATATCAAGGGTGCGATGGAGTCGCTGGGGCATCCCAATAAGAACGAGGCCAAATCTGTGGATGCACGGCAGGAGCTGGATTTGCGTATCGGCTGTGCCTTTACGCGCTTTCAAACGAAATTCTTTCAGGGTCGCTACGGCGATCTGGACTCGTCGCTCATCTCCTACGGCCCCTGTCAGACGCCAACTTTGGGCTTCTGTGTGAAGCGACACGACGATATACAATTGTTTAAGCCCGAAACCTTTTGGTATTTGCAACTGGTGGCCGGCCAGCCGGAGGTGACGCTCGAGTGGGCGCGCGGGCGTGTCTTCAAAAAGAACATTGCCATAATGCTGCTGAATCGCGTGAAGGAGCACAAGGAGGCGACGTAAGTGAAGCCTCTATTTTCATCTTTCACTTACATAATCTCCCTCTCTATCTCTCTCTCTCTCTCTCTCTAGCGTGGAGAGCGTCAGTAGCAAGGAGTCATTTAGGAGCAAGCCGCAGGCCTTGAACACCGTTGAGCTGATGCGAATCTGCAGCTCCGGCCTGGGCATTGGTCCGTTTCAGGCCATGCAAATTGCGGAGCGTCTATATACTCAGGGCTACATCAGCTATCCGCGCACAGAGACCAATCAGTATCCGGAGAATTTTGATCTGCACGCCGTGCTGCGGCTGCTGCAGCCGTCGGGCGATTTCGGCGACGAGGCTCGCGCCATTTCGAGCGATTTTCAAACACCGCGCAAGGGCAAAGATGCGGGCGACCATCCGCCAATAACGCCCATGAAACTGGGCCAGCGCAACGACTTTGATCGTGACACCTGGCGGGTGTACGAGTTCATTTGCCGTCACTTTATGGGCACCATATCGCGTGATCTGAAGTATCGCACGACGACGGCCAAGCTGAAAGTTGGCCTAGAGACGTTCACGTGCACGGCGAATGTACTGCTGGATGCGGGCTTCACCAAAGCCATGACCTGGCTGGCCTTCGGCAAGGATGAGGCAATGCCGCCGTTCGTTCAGGGCACACAGGTGCCCATCACTGATGTGCGTCTGGCCGAAAGCCAAACCGGTCCGCCCGACTATCTCACGGAAGCGGAGCTGATCACGTTAATGGAACAGCACGGCATCGGCACCGATGCCTCCATACCCGTGCACATCAACAACATCTGTCAGCGCAACTACGTGAAGATCGAGACTGGCCGCAAGCTGATACCGACAACATTGGGCATTGTCCTGGTGCACGGCTATCAGAAGATCGATCCGGAGTTGGTGCTGCCCACGATGCGCTCCGAAGTGGAGCGCATGCTCACGCTCATTGCCAAAGGATCGGCGGACTTCAATGATGTCCTGCGGCATGCCATCAAAATCTTTAAGCTGAAATTCGTCTACTTTGTGCAGAACATCGCCAGCATGGATATGCTCTTCGAGTCGTCCTTTTCGCCGCTGGCCGAGTCGGGAAAAGCGCATTCACGATGCGGCAAATGTCGTAGATACATGAAGTATATACAGGTATATATATATATATATGTGTATATATAGAAGAAGTATACATATATGTGTGTATATAATGCATAATTTGCTGATGAAGCACGAGAAAGAGAGAGAGAGGGGTAAAATAATAACTGGTTATAGGAATGATTATATATCAGAGATAAAGAATAGTATGTGTGTCTAGACAGAGATAGAGATAGGATGATAGTAGAAAGTTGAGATGAGATGAATGAATATGGATATTAATAAGCGATAGATGTAGAGATGCGTAAGGATAAGCAACAATATATTTATAGATAAGATATCTGGGTACGATGGACTATGGATACTGATATAGAACAAATTTGAAAAAAAGCGATAGACATATAAATACGTAGTTATGTAGATGGAAAGGGAGAGAAATATGCTAAGCTGATAGAAAGAGAAAGAGTATATGGTATATGTGATATGTATGATATTATAAATAGAGATAGGATAAGAAAAGGTATATGGGTAAAATATATGAATCAATGAATAAGCTTAGACTTAGAACTGGAAGACAAAGAGAGACAGAGAGAGCAATATATGTATACATTTATAGAGATGTATTATGGGTGACGGATGGTAGATATAATATAAATAGAGATAGGATAAGAAAAGGTTATGGGTAAAATATATGAATCAATGAATAAGTTTAGACTTAGAACTGGAAGACAAAGAGAGAGAGAGAGAGAGAGAGAAAGAGAGAGAGAGAGAGCAATATATGTATACATTTATAGAGATGTATTATGGGTGACGGATGGTAGATCAATGATTTTGGATATAGATATAGATATAGACAACGATATATGTAAGAATATAGATAGAGAGACAGAGAGAGCATGATTGTATGGGGAGATTTGGATGGTAGATGACAAATAGTTAGTAGATAATAGAGAGCAGATGGTTTTATAACCGTGTGTACAGCAGATATCGCTAAGATTTATCATAAATGATAGATAGACAGTTTAGATTAATAGCCATGGTCAAAGATTAACCTATAAATATAGACGTAGAGTACGCTATGAAACGTGAATATACGTATTATATGTGAAGAACGATATGTAACTATAGTTAAAGATAAGTAGAGAACTACAGAACAGAACAAGCTTGCCAGACTAGCCATAGCCACCTCTATCCATTCGAATTGATTGACAACTGACTCTTCTATTGCCATCTCTTTCGCAGACGAAACCCGCTCGCCTGTACTGCTCGCACTGCAACGACAACTATACGCTGCCCAATGGCAATGTGAAGGTGTATCGGGAATTCAAGTGTCCCCTGGATGATTTTGGTCTGCTGGCGTTCTCGACGGGCGTGAAGGGCCGCTCGTTTCCGTTCTGCCCGTATTGCTACAATCATCCGCCGTTCAGGGATATGCCGAAATTCGGCGGTTGCAACACCTGTACGCATCCCACCTGCCCGCACTCGCTCAACACGCTGGGCATATCCAGTTGCGTGGAGTGCGAGACGGGCGTACTGGTACTCGATAGCACACTGTCGCCCACCTGGAAGCTGGGCTGCAATCGCTGTGATGTGATCATCAATTGCTTCAAAGGTGCCACCAAAATAACAGTCGAAGGTGAGCTTCAGCAATGGCTAATGCATTAGCCACATCTTTGCAAACTGATTATAATTGTGATTTCTCTTCCTGACAGAGAACAAGTGCAGCGAGTGTGGAGCTCAGCTGGTGAATGTGGTCTACAAATCGGATAAATCGAAATTCAAGGATGGCAGCGAGGAGAAGAGCGGATGCGTTTTCTGTTCTAGCGAATTTGCCCATCTGGTTGAGAAGCATCGGGCGGTCGCCTCGCGTCAGGTGCGCAGTGGCGGCCCCTCGCGTGGCGGCGGCGGCGCTGCCGGTCCGGGCGCTGGCAACGCACGTGGCGGACGACATGGTGGACGCCCGCCAAAGGATAAAATGGCACAACTGGCTGCATATTTTGTTTGATCCACCACTGCCCAACACTGGCCTCTAATTCAAATTGCATTTAACTAATCTAGAAATCGAGACTCTGCAGTAAATAAACAAAATTTGTATAAATAGAATTACAATTCATGCTGTTCTCTTTTAGGCCAGGGCAAAACTTAAGGGTTAAGCACCTCTAAGCCAAACAGTGTTGAGCAATGACAATGCTACCACAGAGCTTGGATCCCAGTAAATACTTATATACATACATATATCTACTGGATATATTTATTAAATAATATCAGATCAAGAGGTATAAACTGCGATTTTTATTTTTCTGCCTCTGGCGTCTCAAAATATTTATTGAATTACCCATTCGAAAGACATCTATGTATATTCATTAGACCCCCGTACAAGCCTTACAATTAATATTATTGATTTCTTCTGACAAGTTTGAAGCATTGCATTGTGCATTTTAGTGGCATTTACAACATATTAATAATACCTGGGAAACGGCTGATTTAAATTTAGTATTTTTCAAACGCCAAATACCTCCATATTCTAACAAAAATAAATATCGATCGTGCAATGTGGCCTAAACGATTAATTTTCAGTATCTAATGACATTTGTATGTGTGCCATCCGCGACTATCAATTATGACAAAATTATTATATATTTCTAAAAATATATGTGACAGTCTATTTTAATGATTACACATTAAAATTTTAGCTTTATTGCAAGGCACGAGCTCAAATCAATCGCAGGTGACTAAAGAAATTATCGATATTTTTCACCTGCCTAACCGATTATTTGGTCCTCACAAGTGTAGCACGCTGAAATGAAAACAACAATAATAACAATTACCTTGGAAGCATATAGCAGTAATACTTGTATACGTCAGATTGCACGATCTTTTATTTTAAGTTCGAAAATTTGTTGTATACCAGAAATATAAACGCTTCGCATCTATACCAGCATCAAGAAATATCGGCATTCGTGCATTCGTGCATTTGTTGGTTGCATATGCTAATTCATTGTGCGATAACTCACGAAACGCAAGGTCGTTGCCGATAACAGCTGTTTGTGTCCGTCTGTTATTGTCACAGAGTCCCATCACTAACATTGGTCTTGTCTAAAGAAATTTATAAAGATTTCGACAGATAGTAAAAAGCAATATAAAACGAATTGAGCAGCGCGCAGGCAAAGGCATACTGCGACTCTAACAGTACAGCCAGTGTAAAATTAAATAGCACGCGCACGTTACACACAACTCAGTTTGTTACAAATTTTCATAAATCCAATATTGCCAGCCATCGTCGTCCCCCTAACCCCTCGAGCAGCAGTTTAGCCATCAACGTTTGCAATGGACAAGCTCATCAAGATGACGAACCATCGTTCCGGGATAGTCGTGGGCGAAAAATACAGAATCATACGCAAAATAGGTAAGTGCAGCTAAGCATCCATTTAGATATTTAGCAGCAGTTGCCCCATTTTTTTTTTCGAGGGTCAGGGCCAAATGCAGCTCGCCTGGATTTTTGATTTTGATTTTGTGTATTTTGTGAATTTCTGCATTTCTGTTTTTGTGATTTGTGCTATGAAAGTTGTGAATTTCGAATTGAAAATTGTAAATATGTAAATTTTAAATTGACGCTTAACTTTAGGAAGTGGCTCCTTTGGCGACATCTATCTGGGCATGAGCATGCAATGCGGCGAGGAGGTCGCCATCAAGATGGAGGCAACCAATGCCCGCCATCCGCAGCTACTCTACGAGTACAAGCTCTATCGTGTCCTCAGCGGCGGCGTGGGCATTCCGCGCATTCGATACTATGGCAATGAGAAGAACTTTAATATATTGGTTATGGATCTGTTGGGACCCTCGCTCGAGGATCTTTTTAATTTTTGCACACGTCACTTCACCATTAAGACGGTGTTAATGCTGGTCGATCAGATGATCGGACGTTTGGAGTATGTGCACAACAAGTGCTTCATTCATCGCGACATCAAGCCGGACAACTTTCTCATGGGCATCGGACGGCATTGCAACAAGCTGTTCCTCATTGACTTTGGCCTGGCCAAGAAATTCCGTGATCCTCATAAGCGCATACATATACCATACCGTGAGGAGAAGAACTTGACTGGCACAGCACGCTATGCCTCGATCAATGCCCACGTTGGCATCGAGCAGTCCCGTCGCGACGACATGGAGTCGCTTGGCTATGTGATGATGTACTTCAATCGGGGCGTGCTGCCCTGGCAGGGCATGAAGGCGACCAACAAGAAGCAGAAATATGATAAAATCTCTGAGAAGAAAATGTCCACGCCCATTGAGGTGCTCTGCAAGGGGTATCCGGCTGAATTTTCAATGTATTTGAATTACTGCCGCAGTTTGCGCTTTGAGGAGGCGCCCGATTACATGTATTTGCGTCAATTGTTCCGGTAAGTGATTGTCAAACATATTCTCTCTCTCACTCTCTCTCTCTATATGTCTATCTGTTTGCCAATGAAATGCATTAATTGATTTGATTTGTTTTCGATTTGACAGCATTTTGTTCCGTACGTTGAACCATCAATATGATTATATCTATGACTGGACAATGCTGAAGCAAAAGACCCATCAGAATCAGCAGCAGAGCGCGGATACTATGCTGACGCCGGAGCAGCGTGCCGAACGTGACAAGGAGAAGCAGAGCGGCAGCAAGCCAAACACATTGGCCGACTAAACGATGCTCGTTCAGAGCGATTATAATAGCAGCAACAGAATAACACATCAAAATATAAAGGAAAACAAGTAAAACAGCAAAAAAAAAAAAATAAAAATAAATAAAAATAAAAATTTTAAAAACATACACAAAAGAAAAAAAAAACAAAACAAAAAACAAAAAAAAAACTATAATCGAATAAACAACAAGAAAACAAAAGCAAAAAAAAAAAAAATGAAAGATAAAAAAAAAACGGCACTGGCTGCATTGCAGGACGAGCTAACCAGGATTAGTAAATGAGAGAGATATGCATATATAACAACAACAACAACAGCGACAACAATTTGTAATATATATATATGTATGTGTATATACATATATTTGTATATATATACATGTGATATATACATATATGTACATACATATATATGTATATAGTTTATTTTTATAACAAGTGCAAGGGCAGCAGCTATTATATGTATATAGAATTTAATGTTACACACAGAGATAGAACTCCCCCTTCCCCGCTCTGTTTTCACCCAACAGGACACAGCTCCTGCAATGCACACGAGAACACACACATTTATATATACATATGCATATGTATATACATATATATTCTATATAGTTGTTATCAATGCTATAGTTGGGTCTGTTATCAGAGACTAGACCCAGAACCGGCATATATATGTATATAATTATATATTGATATGCGTATATATATATATACATGTGAAGATATATATATGTATATGTATTGGTGTCTATATATACATATATATATTGTAGTATATATCGTATCATAAACACTCATTCACACTCACACACACCCACACACAATTAGTTGTATTAGCTAACACAAACAAATTTGAAGCGCAGAAGATGTTTATTTTCTTCTTACCCCCGTTGCAATCGCTTAAGTTACACAAAATTAACTGCAAACAAAACAAAAGAAGAAACAAAACAAAACAAAAACAAAAAAAAAAAAAGAAAAAGAAAAGAGAAATTGTATTAAACGTTCGTCTAATCAGGTGCACAATTACAACCCGCCCACTCCTCAGCCCTACTAACCCACACCCACCACACATTTGACACTGCATCGAGTTCGCCTTTTCTCATTTTTGTAACGTTTTCCTTATTTTCTTAAGTCTTTAAGGACGAGCACAAAAAGAAATTCTTCGTTTTATCCGCAATAGCAACGAAAAATCATAAAATCAACAATTATACAAAAATATATAAATATATATATATATATATTTATATATATGTATTTTACACATTCTACTCCATGTTAAACGAATTGTAAATCAAAAAACGTGAAAAAGAAACCCATTTGTTTAACAACAAATAAAAAAAAAAAAACTGCGCAAATAATAATTTCATAAAATTTCGAAATTTTCATCTTTCCCACAATTATTTTTTTTTTTGTTCTGAACTGAAAACAAAAGCAAGATCAATAATAATAATAATACATAATAATAATTTAAAAGAAAAAAATCTTACAAAATTAAAAAAAAAAAAATTATATAAATTATGAATAAATACAATTAAAAATTTATGCATTAAGCATACGAGTATGTAATATAACAAACAATTGTAATATTGTAATCTATTATTATGAAAAAGTTTACAAATAAAAACAAACAACAAGAAAATTACAAAAAAAAAAAGTCCCCAAAAAAATGCACGAAATATTTTCCATTTCAGATTCGATTGAAAAACTTGAAGTTGAGTTGAAGTTGAAAACAATTCCATGATAGATTGATTGAGAAAACAATTGTGAATTGTTTATTCACCATTCAGGTTGATTCACAGATTGGCTGATTAGCTATAGACTAGCTTATAGACTGGGTTGACTGACTAATAAATGGGCTGATTGATTAAATGCCTAGAAAAAGCGAAAACTGATTGAAACAATGGTGCAGAGCTTATTATTTATATCGAACGTTGATTGGCTGACTGATTGATTGACTCAACGGCTTACAAACCAACTATATAAATAATACTAATTGAGCTGTTCTGTTTATTAGGTCTATATAGTTAGAGATTTCTATAGAAAATCGCAGCAAATAGGAGAGACCGAGCAACGCCTGGTAACAAGAAAGATATATATGTATGTGTGACTGCTCTTTCCACTCTTTTCTTACAAGTCAATCTCATCCTATATATACATATTCTCGATCCAGTTAATGAGCCAGAGAGCTAGTTATTCGATCTTTCGTCAGCTATAGAAAGATGAGATATAGCTTCTTCGTCGCCGCTGGACCGTATTTGTTTATGTTTGATTGACTGACGACGCTACGACGACAATTGGGCACCGCCGTCTAGGCTGGGGACACTACCTGAGACACATGTTTGTCAATTAAACGAAAACAAACTTTAGCTTCAGATTTGGTAAACAGCAGAATCAACTTTTCATATGAATCAACTTTACAATCGCATGTTTATTTTATTGGCACTCGAAATCTTCCATTATTTGTTGATAAAAACGAAAAGCTACGTACAGCTAAGCAGCTTACTGGAAATGAAAATACTATATCTTCAGCTCTGTTATAGTAGATTCCATTTCAATGCAATACGATTTACGAATCAGGCCACATTTTGAGGTAATACGAAATATAGAATATTAAGTTGCTTGTAAATTTATAGGTAAAATGGATTAGCTGGAATTTTTCATCAACTAACTTATATATCAGACTGTATTCATGCAATTCAGTTTTTTATCTACCCATTCACATGGGTTCTATATCTTAATTGCATTCTGTCTACATCTGTAATTGATCTCAATCATCTGCCCTATATCTATCTAAAATTAGAGATCATTCTATGAATCTATCTTTTAATCCTATATCTGTCTATATAAGTACTACTTTATTATTCTATATATATCTCGTATTACAGATCATTCTATGAATCTATCTTTTAATCCTATAACTGTCTTTATAACTACTATACCCCATCTACTTATTATCCTATATCTATCCAAAATTAGAGATCATTCTATGAATCTATCTTTCAGTCCTATATCTGTCTATATAAGTACTACGCCCCATGTACTTTATTATCCTATATATATCTCGTATTACAGATCATTCTAAGAATCTATCTTTCAACCCTATATCTGTCTACTTTATTATCCTATATACATCTCGTATTACAGATCATTCTATGAATCTATCTTTCAATCCTATATATATCTCTCTATATAAGTACTACACCATATCTATCTCATATCCAAATTTCTTTCTGTCTAACTATCGAGCTATTCATCTCTCCATCCATATATGCTAACACTATATAAAGAGATCCATCCACCTATTCCTTTATATATCTGCAATTTAATCCCAATTTTCAGTACATTTAGAAAAGAAAAGAAAAAGAAATTACATTTTAATTTTAATTTCAACATATTTATTGATGTAATTCAAAAAATTAAATATAAGTTATTGTTTATAATTATTACGGCTTACAATGCAAACATTTATTTGCAGTTTTGTTTGTTGTTGTTGTTTTTTTTTTTTTTTAATTACTTTTCTTTTTGTGTTTTTTTTTTTTTTTTTTTAATGGTTTTTGTTTCTATATATTTCTCCTCTCTCGCTTGGCCTTGCTCGCATGTTTTATTTATTCAGATTTTTATTGCGTTTGATGTCTGTTTTTTCTATTTATTTCATCATTTTATTAAAGTGAAATCAATACCAATTTATGTATATAAAAATGTTTATATACATATATATATAAACATTTCTATATGCATATTTTTACACACGAGAAACATTTGAATGTGTGTATATGTATGTGTGTGTGTGTATTGCATTATATACATATATAATATATATTTTTGCATATATCATATATACATATATATTTATATGTATATTTATATACATATACATATACATACATATACATATATATAGTTTTGTTTTTGCTTTTATTAGGCTAAGTGTTTTGCTCTTTTGTGTAAGTGTGTGTGTGTGGGTGTGTGTATTTATATATATGAAAATTGGCGTGTGTGTATATGTGTGTGTGTGAGTGTGAAATCCATTTAAATATATCTTTCATCTTAATGTTTGTTTTGTTTTCGTCATCGTCTTAAATGTTTAGTATTGAATTTAAATTAATAATAAGAAACATCCTAGCTTCCGCTTCCGCATACGTCTCCTCTTCCGTTCCACATCTTTCATTTCATCTTTATGCTTATTTGTTTACTCCATTTCAATTTCAATTTCAATTTCAATTCATTTTGTGTTATTCATTCTGCTGCTGTTTGTTTTTAACGCTTGCCACTCAATTATTTGCTTTATTTGTATTTCCATTTGCATTTGCATTTGCATTATTATTATTATTATTATTATTTATCTGCCTTTCAGCTGAATTACTCGGTGATGGGAGGTTTGCAGTTCGGTTTCTCTTTCTCCTTATCGCGATCGTTGCGTGGCTCCAACTGTTCCAGCATCAAGGCGGGATTCGGCTGACCCTGGTGGGTCTTCTGCTTCAGCATTGTCCAGTCATAGATGTAGTCATACTGATGGTTCAGCGTTCGGAACAAAATGCTAAGCGTATCATCAAGAGAAAGGAGAACGAAAAGAAGCATTAGAAATTTGTTGTTGTATAGCGATCGATCGATGTATAGATAACTATTTACCTACATCTCTGTGTATCTATATACATTATATCTAACCGTTAATATATGCTACATACATTACTTAATTTCTATCCATAAATATATCTATATCTATATCTATATCTCTCAATATATATCCACACATCCCAATGTTCTGGGCTACCCATATATATTAAGATATTTCCCTGACTTTATCCTGGTCTATCCATAGATACACTTCCTTAACATTCTACCTATCGTCTATTCTTTATCCATCACTGATAGCTTATCCGTTCATATTCATGAATCTTTCTACCATCTTCTGCTATTTTATATATCTCTTTATTGGTGCATTCATCTATCACGTACTTATCTTACAATCCCACCTATTTCTACTCTTAGCCACTCATAGCTTAACTATTTTCGTATCTATCATATCATATCGTTTTCTTTGTCAGCATTGTCAGCTTTTGTCTGAGCCATTTCACTCTGTTCTCATAGTATTCTTAACGCTCCCTAGAATCCCCAATACTACAATACTTGAAAAGCCATTGAACTAAGCTGATCGCTTGAGTCAATCAAATCTTAAACTAGATTACTATTCATGTCTATATAATCTGACTCCAAGCCAAGCGAATAGTCTCGCTCTCACATCTCCTCGCGTAGAGTCGAGCTTAAGCAGACATCGAGACAGCTAAAGGAAGCCGTACGGCTGGCAACTAACCGGAACAATTGACGTAGGTACATGTAGTCGGGCTGTTCATCGAAACGCAAGCTACGACAATAGTTCAAGTACATGGAGAACTCGGCCGGTGAGCCCTTGCAGAGCACCTCGATGGGCGTGGACATCTTTTTCTCAGAGATTTTATCATATTTCTGCTGCTTATTGTTGGCCTTCATGCCCTGCCAGGGCAGCACGCCCCGATTGAAGTACATCATCACATAGCCAAGCGACTCCATGTCGTCGCGACGGGACTGCTCGATGCCCAAATGGGCATTGATCGAGGCATAGCGGGCTGTGCCCGTTAGGTTCTTCTCCTCGCGATACGATATATGCAGGCGACTGTGGGCGTCGCGATATTTCTTGGCCAGGCCAAAGTCAATGAGGAACAGCTTGTTGCAATGCCGTCCGATGCCCATCAGAAAGTTGTCCGGCTTGATGTCGCGATGGATGAAACACTTGAGATGTATATACTCTAGACGGCCGATCATCTGGTCGACCAGCATCAGTACGGTCTTAATGGTAAAGTGGCGCGTGCAAAAGTTGAACAGATCCTCCAGCGATGGCCCGAGCAGATCCATGACCAAAGTGTAAAAGTTCTTTTCCTTGCCATGATGACGGATTCGCGGAAATCCAACGCCTCCGCTCAGCACACGGTACAGTTTCGCCTCGTACAGCAGCTGGGGATGCCGGGCATGAGCGCTCTCCATCTTGATGGCCACCTCCTCGCCGCTCTGGATGCTCATGCCCAGATAGATGTCGCCAAAGGAGCCGCTGCCTGCAAAGCAATAAGCCATCATTTAATACAATATCATCCATCTATTTATGTTTAGCTACTAATCAAGTATAAAGTGGCTAAATTGAGTCAGATATCTGAGACTTTATGGTTTACATTGAGCAAAAGTAAGACGATATTTACTTAATTATATCTTAATAGGTTCTTTATAACTCTGAAATATCGCATCATATTAGCTGCAGTTCGATAAATAAGCTCGAGAAGTTTACACAGTTCTGGAAATGAATACGATATGAAATAGCTAATGTAATACGATTATATGACTAAGAAACTACACAGATGTCAAGTTATGTTTAAACATAAAGCTAATATTTCAGGCATATCAGTTTATATCATAAAGAGCCACATTTATGATAAAGTGCGTACAACCATTTGTATGCACCGAAGCCTATATATGATCTAGAAACAATGCTTAAGACTTTCTATAGTTATATATAGCATATCGACGAGATATATCAACTTGATATGGTTTTTGCATTGAAGTTCATAGCGCAAATTAGCTCTATAGTCAAACCTACGATAGTTATAAAAAGTGTAGGCTGTAGATTTAAATGATATATAGGAGAACAGACGGTCGGAAGGTCACATGGGGTTGTATTTAACAGAGGCAAAACTTAATATATATAGTAACAGCTGCTATATATGAAGCTACGTAATGCCCCCTGTCTATATGTATATGCAGAGCATATTGCTCTCTAATTGGTCTAAGCTTTCTTGACGGTTTTCAACAAAAGATCTATTTGATATGGTTATAGCAGGCCCATAGAGTTATGCAAGCTATAAGACCCACTGTATATACAACTCTTATTGTTTTTATAAATATGGTTTCACACACACACACACACACACACGCACAGTTGTATATATTTGTAAACAAAAGAGGTGGAAAAACAAAAAGCATATGAATGACAGTTGCTATGATAGCCCAGTGTTTACATTATGCGATTTCAATCAGTATCTGATTACGAATGAACGCCGTAGCTATGCAAAGTTGCGCCTATCGAATTGGCTGTTGGTTATATGAGCTATATGTATACAGTTATGGGCCTGAGCTATGAATTAGAGGTGCGCAAGGGACGACTTTTTTGCACCCGGCCCGATCCGCCCACGGTCAAAAGTTCAAAATTTTATCCGTACCCGAAAGCAAAAAATATTTTCATACCCGCACCCAAACCGCCCGCCCGAAACACTTACAAAAAATTTAATTCTCATAATTCTCACTTAACAACAATTTAATTCCTAAAAATTACAATATTATTTACAGAAATATTACATGTTTTTATATATATATATAAAAAAAAGAGCATATTAAGATTTGCGCTTTTCATTTAAAATTTGTCCAGAAGAGGAGAATACTCGCTCGCTTACCGGAATAAATAAAATATTTTTTACCACAATTTAAGGTTCGTTGCCTCCTGCCAAAAATCTAAGATTGAAAAGTTTGAATTATAGCGTGTGGCATAATATTTATCAATTGCATTTTTGCCAGGTTCTTTTTTTTGGTTGGTTTTTGTCCAAAAACTCTAGAAATTCAAGACTCAAATTTGTCGGAGAGTTCTCAATTCTCGCGTCCTCAATTGAATCATTTTGCATATCATAAATTTCAACCATCATGCTTTTGATTTTTGCGGGTAAAACGGCTTAGCGGGGTAACCCGCACCCGCCCGCACCCAACCCGAAACTCGATACCCAATAAAAACCCGGCCCGTGCCCACCTCTACTATGAATGGACCTAAAAGAGTTTGGGCTGAAACAAAATTCCTAAATGAATATGTATTTATAATAGAGATACACACACACACACACACACACACACACACACACATACATACATCTATGTGGCGACTTACCGATCTTGCGTATCACCCGATATTTGCCGCCGATTATGATCTGGGAACGATGTTCCTTCATCATCCGCAAGTTGTCCATGTTGTTGGGATAAGGGCTACGCCGCGCGCTTGCTGCTATTTAACCACTCAGCAACTCTGCTTCTTCTTAGTTATGTTCTCTTTTATTTTGTTATTGCATATACATATATATATATGTATATAATATATAAACAAATATATACATACATATATATATATATATATAAATATATATATATATATGTATATATATATATATATTTGATTTTAATTTATAGACGAAATCTGTTGAAGACGTAAATGTAAAATAAAAACAATAACTGTATTCATTTGTTTATTGGCGCCAACGGAGCAAAAGGCATAAGCACAAGCACTTTCTTTTCGAACGTTGTTTTTTTGTCCAGTTATTTGTTGTTGCTGTTGCTCCGTTCGTTCGTTTGTTATTGCACGCACACACACATATATGTACATATACACGCACGCTAAAACACACACTTGCTATATTGTTTTGTTTTGATTTTCGCTGCACTCTCTTTGGTATTTATGCTTCGCTAAGCGATTCGCTTCAAAAATAATAAATAAATAAAAATAAAACCTTAAAGGGTGGAAACATTCGCCTGCTAATATTGCGCATTTTCATAACGAAATTAACATTTTGAATCGATAGTCGATATACTGAATGCGTGCGCGTGTGCATGTGTTTGTGCAAGTGCTGGATAACAACAACAACAGCAACAACAGCCATGGGCTTCTGGTGAGGAGCAGTGTCAGGTGGCCCCCTTGGCAGCAGACATAAACAGACTGTGCTGTTGTTCGATTAATTATTTTCATAATTGCCGATTTCTATATAAACAGAGCCACTGATAAACGATAAAGAACTGCGACAACTAATCACCCAGATACAATGGCAGGTATAGAACAATAACAACAACAACAGCGTCAACGGGAGAACTACATGCTCCGCTTCTTTTACCCCGTTGGAATGCACTTTACACACACACACACACACACACGCACACGTGTGAACATATATGTATATGCAAACGCAGCAGCACCAACACTTTTGCATTGGTGTATATGTACACATACACTCACGCACACAGCTGCAGCCAGTTTCCACTACTGCACCTTACATGTTTCTTTTCCATCGCCTTTTTTTTTGACACAAAAGAAAAAATTAAGTCAAATGTTAGCCCGCATTTGAACGCATGCTGCGCTTTGTTTTACATTTTCGTAGATCGTTTGCAGTAAACTTGTTCAAATTTGCTTTTCCATTTTATTTCCTTGTTCGGTAATTTCCTTATTTTGGCATCAAATCTTACCACGAAACGTTTGCGAACATCAGTGAAACGGTTTAAAACTGCTGTGTTGGGTGTTTCTCAAGGTTGGCTTTTTACTATTGTACGAGGGGGGCCAAAACGAACGACAAAAAAAAATAAAAAAATTTTTATATATGCAAGTGTATGCGTGTGTGCGTGTGCCTGTGTGTTTATGTGTATGTATATATGTATGTGTGAGTATGTGAAATTTCGTAGGAAATTTGCGTCTGTGACAGCGAGGTGGCCCGTTAATACACTCGCAACTTTCGCGTGAATGTCATTTAGCACTTTACATACGCGTACAACGAAAAAAAGAGGAAATATGTGATTTTATTAACTAAAATAAAATGGTTAGACTCCAGCAAAAATGCTTTTGCTAGTGCTGACAGCCAGCGATACACACGCACGACTATCGACTATCACAACACGATACCGCGATAGGCCATGTCAACAGCAATAACAGCGCAGAGCAGCCAGACTAGTGCAGTGCTGCATAACGCCGTATGTAGATTTATCGTGGTGTTTTCTTTGGCAGGCACTGCCACACTGTCGCCAGCTTTGAACTTTAAAGGAAACGATCCAAAAAATCAATTATTGTATTTGTTCTCTTATGTAAATAAGTAGCCAGTACCAATTTGGGTGTCTAACTATGTAAATATTGTTGTATTCCATAGCGCGGCTTGCCGAATGCTTGGCTGCCCTCGAGACTGTTCTAGATGTTATAAAAAAATCATGGGTCTGCGCCAAAGAACTTGCGGCGCGCTTTTTGAAAAGCTTTTATATACTTAAACGTATGCAAATATTATATTTGCTTTCTTTTTCATGCCCACGCCCTATATAAACACAAAGTGGATTCCTTTAGCCAGCGAAATTTCTGGAAAACCCCAATTTTCTGATCAGCCGAAAGCAATGGAATTTGTTATTTTTTTTTTTGGTCTATATATTTTTATTAAAAACATTTTTTTGTATGGTTTTTTGTTTTTTGGTTTTGTTTTTGGTTTTTTTTTGTTTGTTTTTTTTTTTTTTTTGTTTGTAAATAACGTGACGACTTGAAAACAGAAATTAAATAAGTGTACTTTACTCGTAATGTAGTAGAAAGTGTTATAAAAGCAATATTACAATAACTGTGGTAGAATTGGCTCCTAAAATAGATATTTTACAACTGATACCACTTTTTGTCTTTATATTTAAGCATTAATTGATGCGCTGTACCGCTGAAATCTTGAGCTGTATTGGCCATACGCTCCGCGCGCTCCTCCAACAAATTCAATTTCTCGCCACGCTCCATCGCCAGCTGATGGGCCCGACTGATCTCCGAGGCGGCCGTCGACGCCCGTTGGCCCAGCTGCTCCAAGTTGGGGCCGGGTATATGACGGGCAACCGAACGATTTGCTTTCCCGCTCTGTTCACCAACTATCGGGGAGAGAGTTCAAGGAACGGGTATTACTACAAAAGATATCCGAGATCTACGCCAATAATTTAGCATTTTCAATGATAATAAGTATGCTTTCCATTCTGAAACTTCAAAGACATATATGGATGTATATAAGAGTGTTTCCAAGATATAGATTCTCTTCCTTTTTCGCTCCTCTGTCTTTTACTGCTTTTTAATCATTTCTTATTCTTTTTATCTGCTCTTCTTGGTCTCAGATTCTCTTTTTATCCCCTACCTTCTGTTCTTTTTGCCTGTTTTTCTTCTTGGAGTTCATCTTCTCTCTTATTTCTCTAATCGTTCCTCTTCTCCTCTTATTTTCTCTTCTCTTCTATTCTCTCGCCATTCTATTTTGTCTACTCTTGTCTTCTCAGCTGAACTCTTACATATAATAAAAATTATCTTCTTCTTTCTATCCCCTTTCTATCTTCGCTTCTCTCCATTGCATCTCATTCATTCCTACTATATATATTTATACTTATCTATTACTTACACAACTCTTCGCGATCCAAAAGTTTGGCTCCACCGCCAAATAGACCCTTAAAGAAACCCTCCTTCGGCTGTTCGGGCATTTCGTGTACCGTATATAAATCACCCATCATCTCCAAAATAAATTGACTGTATGAAAAGAATCAGATATATGAATATATTATAGATAATATAGATGTTCTTAATCTCAATTGGCTCTTACCAAAATTCCGATGATATCGTGAATTTCTGAATTTCGGTGGGCGATGCCATGTACAATCCATGACCTTTATGACTAAAGCAAAAGATTTTTGATATTCTGCAATGGATGTGAAGAATCCGATTAAAGTATGCCCCATATAGAGATCGATTTGTCAGCTTACTGAGTTGTATCTTCATGAACAATGATCTGTTGACCCCATATCGAAAGCATTGGATCCACAATTCCCTGTTTACATTTGGTTTGAAAACTGGATAGAAATAGAACAATTTTACATCAAATCAAATGTGGACAATATTTCGAATAGACTTTGACACGCACCTTAAGTCCATAAGCGGTAAGAAATCAGTATCCAATAACAGTTTTAGACTAGGAAGACTATGTACCATTAGATGGCCATTCGAAAGATAGGTTGCTAAGCAAGAGCCATCTATGGGGGATGGATATTGAATTAATAACCTGATTTGTGGAGGAAATCAATAAATACCCTTGCAAATACATCAACAAGGCCTACACAGGTATCGATATATGGCATATCGATTTGCAAAATAGATAATTATTTGATTACAAAAAATGTATAGTTATATCTGAGGGAATAATTAGGGCATATCGAGTTTTTTTCTGCACTATAAAGGTTTCGATTTTTGCTTATCGATTACGGATTAAGGAAATGATCGATAATAGATAGCAATTAAATTGATCATACAGAGTCTATAGTCTACTAGTATGTTAATTTGCAAAACCTATCGATAAATGATATTGATTTATCGGTAGTAAAGATGGATCATATCGATAAGTTTGCCTTGTTCCTTTTGCAAGGGTATATACAGTTGTTGCTTTTCATTTTCTGAACCTTTCATCGTGATAGTTTCTGCCTTGACTGCGAAATCCATTTCCGATAATTGTATGCGATTAATGCAGCACTGATTGGCCACATCAAAGACCTTTGTCTGCTTTTCGCTAGCGATAACTATATATTGTCGATCGGTGAGTGTTTCCAGCCCGGTGCTAACGCTGCCGCTGATGCCGCTGCTGCTGGCGCTGCTGCTGCTGATGCCGCCGCCGCTGCCGCCGACACCGGCGCCGCCACCGCCCGTTGCACTTCCGCTGCCACTGCTACCTGTTGCGCCTGCCCCACTCGCCGCTGATGCAGCGCCTCCAGCACCACCAGCCGCTGTGCTGCCCGCTGCAGCTGCGCTACCAGCACCGCCAGCAACCGAAGTGTTTGATATTGTATTGGCAGTTGTTGGTGTAAATGTGGGGCTGGTGCGGCTGCTGCTCTTAGTGGGCGTGCCTAAATGGAGTAGACGGAAAAAAACAAACAGCGATATATATCGATTGTTAAGCCGACTCATTCGATTTTCGTTAACAGTTACGATCTTTCTTGTCCCGATTCTCGTCGCGCCAAGGCTCAAATGTATAGGGTATGATCGAGCCATACGAGTCTAAAAAAGACATGGAAGTTATGGAACCTTTGAGTCGTACCACGGGTCCACCTAAACAAAAACAAAGCTATTAGATTTATCTACGTAGAAAGAGACAGAGAGACAGGGTGTCTGACTGAAAAGGGGCTACACTATAGCTTACCGTTTATTGTAACCAACACTGGCTGCGATTTGCGCACATCGCGCTCCGGCATTGTTATGAACAATGTCAATATTGAACCGAAACTAGTTCCAATCCATAAAGTAGGAACAAGTGTCAAAATATCTGAAAAATAATCAAAGATATATGCGATATATATAACGATACGAAAGAGCCAACGAATTATGCGTTGATGCAACTTCATTGATAAATATCGATAGCATTGCTGACTTTGATTACTCGATTATGATCGATATTTATTGATATGTAAGAATTTGTATATCAATAATTCCTTATTTATTTGAATTTATAGATATATCCATTTGGCTTTAATTGTGCTCGAACTGTTCGATATTGATCAATTGTGCGTTATCGATTACAATCGATATTCATTGCTGTATACTGTTCAAATTAAGTGAAGCTTACTTTACATATATATTACAGTTCTGGAATTATGCATACGACTTTGTATAATTATCGATATACATATGTTGCACACTAATTTGTTGGAGTTAAACAATTGTTTATCGAACATATGTTATAGGCATATAAAGTTGTGAATTCGATAGCATTTTAATGGATTTTGAGTTATATATATCGATAAAAGATATTCGATAAATAATGGACAAGTCACAATCTATATTTATCGATTATTTTTTCACATTATTTTTACTTAAATGCTTTCTTTCTATTGCATATGTATTTCAATAGGGTACTTTGATTCCCCTCAAAAGTATGCTATATAAATATACATTTACCTCTATGGAAATAGGAAACTTTTGAATAGATTTCGACTTACCATTGCGTTTTGCATAACTCTCGATAAAAGCTAAACAGGTAACAGATTCAGAGGAAGACATATCAATGCTCGACATTGATGACGATCTGGATCTCGAGAAGGTGCCATCTAATTTATCTGCAAGTCAGTTTTAGTATGAGGAAACAAATCGATTAATTCAATATGCATATATATATATTCAAATATGCATAGATATATACATGTATACATATACATATATATAAGTATATGTATATATATATATATATATACGTATGTTTATATCGATTATTAGATAACGGTACAGCAAAGAGAGTGGCAAACGATTACAAAATACAAATTTTTTATATAGAGAATTTTTCGGAATTTATAAAGAATGAGGCAGAAATAGAGAAAGATATATAGAGAGAGAAATAGACAAAGAAAGAGTGAGATTGAGAGAGAAGAGGAAAGAAAGACAGAGAGAGAGAGAGTAAAAGCGGCGGGCGGTAGTAGGCATAACTTTTGCATAATAATTATTTTATTTAATGAATTTATTAATTCTTCGTTTGATTTTTTACTAAAGAAAATCTATTTCTTTTATTTTTGATTTTAATTTTTGTTTTTTAATTTTAATTTAATATTTTTTTTTGCTGCACTATTTTCGCTAGGCTGCTATTTATTGTTGTTCTTGTTCTATCTATATATGTATGTGTGAGTGTGTGTGTGTGTGAATGAGTATATAATATGTGTCTGTGTTTGGGCCAATCATCGAAAGTCCTCAAATACAATCGCATGTGTGCATTTAGTGTGTCTGTGTGGGTGTGCCAATACATTCGTGTGTGTGTGAACTATGCAAAAATACTTTTGCCAATGCAAAATTAGCTGAGCTTTTGTTGCAGTTAGTTGTTGCTGTTGCAGTCTTATAAGTTTTTTTCATTTCTTATTAGTTGCTAATTGGAAGCGTGCACAAATACCGAGAGCGAACGAGCGAGCGAGACAGAGTGTTTTGTGAACAAATACATAAACATATTTTGAGTAAGACAGAGCGAGAGTATAAACAGAGTAAGAGAACTAGAGATAGAGAGAGAGAGAGAGAGATAGAGAGAGTAAGAGAGAGAGAGAGAGAGAGAGAGAGAGAGAGCGAGCGAGCGAGCGAGCGAACGAACGAGCGGTAGAGTGTGGAGCGAGCGAGCGAGTCAGACAAAGTCGTAAGAGTTGTATACAAATATATATATTTTTGAATTTCTTATATTTTTAATAATATTATTAATTTTATTTTTATTTTTGTTTCATGTTTCTGTTGTTGTTTTTGTTTTTGTTGTTGTTGTGAGCGAAAGTGACGAAAAATGTGGGCGAATCAAAGGCGACATTCCTAGCAAACCCCTCCCTTTGCAGGAAATAATAATATTAACCATTGCAGTCGCTGCCATCGCTACAGTCGCTGCCATCACTAGCGCAGCAAGCAAAAAATAAAGAAAACAAAACAAAGACATGATAATCAAGACAAAAAGGAAATTACAAGATGGCCGCTGCAAGCGGTGGCGCCTGGCAAATGGACACAGAAGACAATAGTGTGCATGTATGTGAGACAGAGACAGAGAGAGAGAGATAGAGAGACAGAGAGAGAAGAGAGGCAAACCACAGGCAACGTGCTGCTGAGTGTGCGTATATATGTATGTGTGTTGTGTGCGTGTGCGTGTCAGTGCATGTGCGTGTGCCCATGTGTTAAGTTAGTGTTACAATGTTATATAGTATGTGTTATACAAACAACTGTTTTGCATAAGTGTAGCACACAGATACATATACATATATCTATATAAATATATATATATGTATATATATATAAATATATATATATATATGGATATACATGGAGACAGAAAGGGAGAGAGAGAGAGTGTGATAGACAGAGAGCAATGCTTGTTGTGGTGCAAATATGTTGTTGCTTGTTCTTGTTCTTGTTGTTGTTGTTTATTGTTGTTGTTGCTGTTGTAGTTGTTGTTATTGTTGGAGTAGTAGTTGTTGTTGTTTGGTGCTCTGTTGTGCTCCCACCTTGTGATTTGGACTTTTTTAGGGACTCATACGATGTCACCGACTGCTGTTGCTGTATAACAAATGTTTGGTGCTGATGGGGATGCTGATATTGTTGCTGTTGCTGTAGTTGTTGCGCACCTGATGCACCAGCATAAGCACCTGCCTCGCCATTATCTGCATCAAATGAAGCCAACAATTGTTGTAGATATTGTTGTTGTTGCTGTTGTTGTTGTTGCTGCTGATGATGCTGATCAACGCCGCTGCCGCTGCCACCGCCGCCGCCGCTGCCGCTGCCGCCGCCACCCGCACCTGATAGGCCACCACCACTACCAATACCACCAACACCAACACCGCCACTAGCAACACCCGCACCTGCATCGTCCGCACCATAAACGCCAGACGCCGACGCCGACGCTGCAGCTGCAGCCGCAGCGTTTGCTGACGACGACGTCGACGCGGACAGAGGATCGCCCATTGTCTGCTGTTGCTGCTGCTGTTGCTGCTGCTGTAGCTGCTGCTGTTGCTGCTGCTGCTGCTGTTGTTGCTGTAGCTGCTGCTGCTGCTGTTGCTGCTGCTGCTGTAGCTGCTGCTGCTGCTGCTGCGCTGGACTGGCGCTTGCATTAGCGTTCGCATTGGCTCCGCCGTTGATCTGGTCAATTGTAAATAAACAATAATAAGGGAGGGGAGAGAGAGATACACACAGAGAGAAGGAGAGAAAGAGAGAGATAAATGCACTAAATGATTGAATGGAGCAACATATCAATTGTACAATTTGTTGTTCATCTTCTTTTCTTTTTTGTTGGTTCTTGTGCGAGCACGTGTGCATATATATATATGTACATATATATAGATACATATATATGTGTATGTGTGTGTGCCGTGTGTGTATGTGGCGTGGGTGTGTGTGTGACGAATAGCATACTTTGTTTTGCTTGTGTTGGAAGTGTCAGGAAGGGGAAGGGTCGCATGAAACAACGATAAACTTAACAAATGCATAACGAGTGTGTGTGTGAGTGTGTGAGTAAGAGAAAGACAGAGAGAGCGAGAGCGAAAGAGTGCATATGTATGTAAATGAGAGACACAGTGTAGTTAACAATTAACAGTAATAATGTCCATTGCGTTTTCGCATTGTGTGTCAGGCAAACAGAAAAAACAAACAAACAAAATGCGTGTGTGGGTGTGACAGAGAAAGCAGTTGCTGGGGTGAACAGTGTTGGTTAATGAACAACGTTGACATTTATCAAACTGTGATGTGTGCAAATTAATGGAGAACGAAACAACAAATCACAACACAGAGTGTGAGTGAAACAGAGAGAGATAGAGAAAAGGAGACCGCAACAGCGACTGCCATGGAACTAAACAAAGTATATATATGTATATATGCATATATAAATATTTACCTTATATATACATATATTTATATATAGATAAAGTATATAAATGAGGCAGATCTGAACGAGAACGTTAATTATATAGATAACTAGTTAAATACAGAAACATTATGTAAAGAGGCAAGAATGTAAGCAGCTGTAAATGTGGGTGTTTTTGTGTGAATGTTATCGATCGAAATTTATCGATTATATGATGATATACATATTAAGCTTATTAATTTATATATAAAAAAAAAGGTATTATTTTGGTGTTTTGATTTTTACAGTGTTCGTGTAGGCAAACAAAGCAACGGTATAAGCGTTGCAAGCGATTTATTTTTATTGTTTTTATCGATAAACATAACGGAAAGCATAAGAAGCCAAAGAACTAACACAAAAAGTAAAAACTAAACTGAAATCGTTTGTAAAGCTAGTCAATAACTCAATTATGAACAAATTGGATAGTTATCGAACAACTATCGCAGCTTCAACAGAGACAAAGGCAAAGACACATCCAAATATTTATAGAGAGAGAGAGAGAGAGAGAAAGAAACGCTTCAGACAGACATTGAGTGAATCAACCAACCAAAAACAAACAATCAAACAAAACACATACATACAAACATACATATATACACACACACACATATTAAGTAGTTATCGATAAACGATTGCTGCTGCAAATATAGGCATCGATAGAGATGTTCTTGAGTTGTTGGCAGTTTGGTGGATCGGGCTGGCCGGCGGTATCGCGGTTGTCACCACATATACATACGAAACATCTATTGGGGCTATGGTACTATGGTATTTCTTTTTTTTATGATAATCGTGATGCGGATGAGGACGATGGGCGGTATTTATGGTATTTATGAAACTTACACATAACAAACGTGTAACGTACAACACTCACTAACAACCCATTAAAAATTTGTTGATTTTGATTTTTATGTATATGGTATTTTTGGTATTTTTTATTTGCACAGTGCATACACAGAGGATTTTTTTCAGAGGTGAATTACACTTAGTGGTTTTGTGTAGTTGGTATTTTTTTCGGTATTTTTCGGTTTATTTTAATTTTCTTTACAACAGTTATGCATACTATATAAACATTATTTGATATTAGTTATGTATATCAACACATACATACATAGACACATATGGTATACATATATACAAAGTATATATATATATATATATATAAAGAGAGAGAGAGAGAGAGAATTAAAGAGAAAGAGAGAGAGACAAAGTATTTTTTTGTTTGTTTTTAAACAGAATTTTAGAACATTTTTATATATTTTTTATTGATTAATTTTAATGCTATATTGTTTTTGTTTTTTTTTTTTTTTGTTTTGCTTCGAGATTTGTTTTTGCCGCCGTTTTGTAAGCCGTTGCAGGGTTCGAGGTATGTGAGCGAGCGGAGGGAACGGCAAGGACAGAGAGAGAGAGAGAAGGGTGGGGTGGGGGCGGGGGCGGTCTTTCGCACTACTGAGCTAAGATCACAATACATACATACATTGACAGATATGTATATATGTAATTGCTCATATATATGTGTATGTGTTTATGTGTGTATGTGTTGCTTGTTCTGTCATTGTGCTAATTCTGCCTCTGCTTTATCAACATCATCTCTTCTTCTTCCTCAGCTGCAAGCTACATACATATGAAAAATTCGTTAACTTTATGTGTGTGTGTTTGTGTGTGCGTGAATTGTGCATTTGTGTGATGTTGTTGTTGTTGTTGTTAGAATGAATTACCAAAGAACTTCCATACAATCACATAAAGGCAGTTATATTGCAGCTCTTCTGCATCCGTTGCCTAGTTTCAGGAGAAAGAAGCATATAGATAAGAATTTCAATTTTCATTTTTCATTTTTCATTTTGTTTGTTGCTTTTGAAATTTGATTTGCATTGTTTTTGTTGCTGTTGTTGTTGTTGATTGGTGCTATTATTATTATTGTTGTTTTCATTATTATCATAGTCATTATTACATTATAATTATAATTGTTGTAGTAGTTGTTGTTGTTGTAGCTATTGAAAACAAAGAAACTCTACGAAATTTTGTCGCTATACAAAATGCAATTCGTAAAATCAAAACAAATTTGAAGCAGCCCCATTTCATTTCATTTACAGTTACGCTCTCTAATTTGACTGAGGAATTAACGGGGTGTGAGGGAGACGGGTAGACTGGGCTCAGCTTGCTTGCATTACTAAAACAAAAATCTACGGCTTGCATACGATATAACATACAAAAGCCAGCAAAGAGTAAGTGTGAGAGAGACAGAAAGAGGTTGGGAGAGAGAGTTAGAGCAGCTAAAGAGAGAGAGGGGGGGGGGGGGTATGGGTGGGTTATTATTGTTGTTGTTCTTGTTATTTATTGGTCTAAATACGCCCTAATTAATACACACGCACAAAACAATGCACCGCAATGCATGGCAGGCAGCATGGTAAATCAGCAGCACCAGGCAGCCAGCACTGTGTATGTGTGAGTTGTGGATGCGTATGCGTGTGGCTGTGTATGTGTGTGAGAGTGAGAGATTTTTGTCAAGTTTACTTTCGATTTCGATCTTCGCCTTTGACTCTCTCGCGTTCGCTCTCACTAAATTGCAACTGCTACAACTACAACTATGCGCCTTGACGCTCACACGCTCACGCTCTCTGTTGTTGCTGGGACGGTAGAGGAAGAGAGAAGGGCAGGGGGAATAGTGGAGAGTGGAGAGATTGGAATTAAAACATATGGAGTCAGGCCGCTTGCGCCTGTATTACGCTCTCGCTTTCAGTACACTTACGCACTCTGCACATTGCAGTTGTGGGTCGATGAAGGGGTAGGTGGGTGGTTGGTAAGAGTTTTGCTATTTTTAGAAGCATTTACACACGCATACTTACGTATCTTTTTGGTTAGACTGCCGCTCATCATTGGCGACACATCGTTCTTATTGGCCCGCCCAGCGCCAGCTCCGATGCCAATGGCGCCCGCGCGCTGCTCTCTTGGCTGATATTTGATGTTCGGCACCGAGAGCAGGCGCTGATCGCGCGACTTCTCTTTGAACTTTTGCCGTGTCGGCTTCAATGGCGGCTGCTGCTGTAGCTGTTGCTGTCCTTGTTGCGCCTCGCTCAATGGCAAATTATTGGGCCTCTCGCCGCTCTCGGGCGGCTGCTCAAAATCGACACGCTTCTGCGGCGGCGTCGCAGTCGGCGTCACAGCCGGCGCATCGCCTGTATCACAATTGAGCATTGCACTGGCCGCTGCCAGGCCGACATCCTCTTCACGGCACTCGAGCGCCTCGACTGGCAGATCCTCGGCGCCTTCGGGCGAACTCTCTTTGGTCGCATAGAATATGGAGGAGCTGTTCCTCATGGACTCCAGCTCCGTATTGACATTGGGGCTGCCGCCACCGATTTTCATATTGACTTTTGATAATTGACGCTTCAAATTGAACGTTTTCCATGACATCGATTTGCGGCGATCCTGCAGCTCTTTGGGTGCCACGCCCACCTCATCACGCTGCGGACTTTTGGCCGCGGCCAGCGCTCCAGCCGTCACTGCGCTGGCGTTGCTCATTAGCGACTCTTTTGTGCTGTTGATCACATCGGCCACGCCCAGCGGTGATGTGGGCCGTGAGCTCGTGTCGCCCGTTGCTGCCGACGCTGGCGTCGCGGCCGACGTCGATGCCGTTGTTGCTGACAGCGCTGCTTCATTCGCCTCGGGTATGAACTCAATCGACGGACTGTCCGGGCTGGTCGTATCGTTCAGCTATATTTGCATATATATATACACACACATACATACATATATATACACATACATATACATTTACATATATATGTATATATACATATACGTATGCATATACATTAGGAGAGGGATGGAAGGCGGGCGCAATGCCACAAGTTTTAATAAAGTTTCGACTAAGCAAGGAGACGCGTACGTAACAGGGGCATTTCGCATATCCGAGAAACCAAAAGCAAAGCCAAGAAAATAAAGGAATACAAAAAACCAACAACAAGAACATGAAGAATTGGAAGAGTGAGAACTACTTAGAAGAAGATGAGGAAGCAGCAGCAGCGGCAGCCGACAAAAAATTGTGCAAAGTTTGTTTGTGCGAATTCTTCAAATATCCGATATTAAAATAGAAATAGAGAATCTTTTATTTTTTGCGTTTTCCAATACTGAAAGCTTTTAATGGCATATTTAACTGTTACCTGTATCATAGCATACTAACATACAATATTGAACTGTTATAAAAGTATGTTCTGAAACTGTTATACGTAGATCATGATATCTGACTGTTATATGATATATGATATGGTATTCAACTTTTAAATATTGTATATCCTGCCTATCTTATATTGGCATATTTCATGGTATATATCTTATTGTTATACTTAGAAACAATATAGCTTGCTGTCATACGCATGTTTATTAATCTACTATATTTTTATGAATCCTACAAAACTGTTATAACTGTTCTTTAAATATATGTAAAATATAATATTTATATCAAGACCTGTTATACATGTGTATGACACCTATCTCACTGTTATATGCATATTGTCAAACATAACTGCTATATTTTTATCAAATCTTACATAGCCATTAACTGTTATACATGTGTATAACACCTATCTAACTGTTATATTCATATCGTCTTTTATAGAAAACATTGATGACTGCTCTATACATACAATACTCAACTGCTATATGTACATAGGTAACTGTTATATATTTTCTATATTGTTGCTATATCAATTGTTATATGTGTATGAATAGCCTTTCCAGATTATCTAAGTACCAAATTGGAAAGCAAAAATATAGTTCACAAATGATGAAAAACTTTGCAACTGCTGCTCGCTTTGCTTTTTCTTCTATTTCTTCCTCTTCTGTATAGTCTTTCCGTTTTATTCCTCTCTTCTGCTCTTTGTCATAGGTTTTTTATCATCTCTTTATGCTTTACTTTAAAGGCGCTTAGAACTTTTATATTTAGACATTTTATATATAGAATTATTAAATGTTGTTCATATGGGGTATATATATATAATCAGAAAAATAGGGGAATACCGAATTTACAGAGACATATACATATATGCGTATGCATATTTAAAATATACACAAGCATAAATACATGTGTATGTATGTCCTACAAAGTATACGAATTCATAGTTGTTAACTGTTAGACGAAACGTATAACAGATATAACACGCTCACACACATACAGTCAACTATGAATTCGCATACATTGCATTAACACTCATATATTTATATGCATATATATATCTATATGTTCATCAATCAGTTATCTATCGATTATCAATCAATGGTCAATTATATATGTATAACAGTTAACATAGATTGTTATATTGTGGTTTCACATGGTTTCATTTTCAAATTTAGTTTAGTTCGGGATTTTAGTTTAGTTTTAGGTTGGGTTTAGGTTTAGGTTAGTTTTTAATGGATAGGCGGAAATGTTACATCATGATGTATAGCAGTTAAAAATATAGATACATATACATATACATATAAATATATATATATATATGTTTATGTATATGTATATGCATATGTATATAGTGTGATGTAAGGTCTCACAGTTAATGCAAACAAAAACCAATAAAAAAAAAAAAAATCAAACAAAAATAACTAACACACATACATATACATACACTAAAGGAACGCACATCAATCAACCAATCAATCAATCAAAGAAACCGTGTCTGATTTATACAGTTACAACTAGAGACACAGAGAGAGAAAGAGAGAGAGAGAGGGGGTAGTGTGTGAGAGAGAGAGACAAAGAGAGAGAGAGAGCGACAGAGAGGTAAAGACACAGAGATAGAGAGAGAGAGAGAGAGAGAGAGAGAGAGAGAGGCACACGCACACACACACAATATACAAATCAATCAATGATGGAACGTGGCAAGATGCGAGCAAGGTGAATGGTGGCAGCGTCTGTGTGTGTCTGTGTCTCTGCGTGTGTGTGTGTGGTAACAATCAATTAAATAATCCAATCAATCAATCAGTGTCAATCAATGCAACGTGCAAAGTACAAATTTATAAAAGAAACTCCATACACACGCACACAGAATTCCTATATGTTTCCATTTGATTTACAATCAATACCAATCAATCAATCTATCAATCATTTATGATTTACCATGCTGACAACTTGTGCGCTTTATTAAAAAAATTATTTAGTTTCAGGGCAAAATCAATACAGTTTTCTTTATATAGTATATATTTATACATATATACATATAGTATATATATGGAGAGAGAGAGAGCGAGAGATAGAGATACATAGGAGTTAGAGAGCGTAAAGGAGAGACAGAGAGAGAGAGAGAGAGCGCATTCTAATGCCTGTAGTATCAAAAGTTTTGAAATAGTTTTTTTTGCGCAACTGAAAGCTAGACTAGACATACGCAAAAATGAATACTAGAAAAATACTAGCAAAAATGTTAAAAAAAAAAAATTAGAAAAATAGCACTAAGCATAGAAATTGAGAGAGAGATAGATATACACAGAGACAGAGAGAGCGAGAGCGAGTATATATATGTATATAGATATATATATATATATATATATATAGATATATATAAATCAGTCGGCTAAGCCGACTTGTGAAATTAAATAAAAATAAAGTTTAATTTGCAAATATATATATATATATATATATATATATATATATATATATATATATATATATATATATATATATATATATATATATATTTATAAAAAAAAGAACTAGATTATATATAAAATATACTAAATAAAATGCTACTATAATATTTAATACGAATTTGTAGAGGCTACTAAAATAATTTAGCTACAAATATATAAACCATATACATATATACCATATATATGTATATCGTACATATATATGGTATATAGTATATATGTATATATAGTATATAAAACAACTAATATATATCAATATGTACTTTTAG
Source organism: Drosophila arizonae (assembly GCF_054131065.1). Lineage (NCBI taxonomy): Eukaryota > Metazoa > Arthropoda > Insecta > Diptera > Drosophilidae > Drosophila > Drosophila arizonae. The sequence goes on along the minus strand of NC_142927.1, from coordinate 3,701,489 downwards.
CTATAATGTAAATACTTTTAAAAATATTGCTTGCATAAATGTGTGTGTAGTATTTTTTTATTTTTTTATTTTTTATTTTTTTGTATTTTGTACTAAAAATGAGGGGAGCAAACTCAAAGGAAGTGTGTAAGTGTATGTAGTGTATATGTATTGAGTAAATTTTTGTTTATATTTAAAAAAAAAAGTACTTCAATCAAAATGCCAGACAAATGCAAATTTTGTTTGGTCTATTTTTGAGTATTTTAGCTTAATTTAACTGTTAAATGAAAAAGTTGTTAAATGCGTTTTCTACAATTGTTAATCAATCAATCCATCAATTTAGGTGTTAAATATTAAATGTGTTAAGTTTAGTATAAATTCAAAAATGTTATTGTAATTTGTTATTGTCAAATACATCAATCAATCAATCAATCAATGGCATATTCGAGCGCTATTTGTCTAACACTTGATGCGCGTGTGTCAATGTGTGTGTGTCTGTGTGTGTGTGTGAGTCATTGTATTAGTGTCATTTGATTGAAGGCGGCAACATTAGCATTAATCATTATTAACATCAATCAATCATGATCAATCATCAACATCATCATCATCAGTATTAGCGTTAACAATCATGACCAATCGATGATGATTAATAATCATTAATAATCATATTAACTATTAGCGTCATCATCATCATCATCATTGTCATCATCATCAACGTCATCATCGTCAATCGTTATCAATCATATTTGTATACGTGATCAATCAATCAATCACTTACCTGATCAGAACTGGGCGAACGGCTTTGCTCCTCTTTGCTTTCAATGCGTTTTGGACTTTTTGGTGTTCGCGAATAAGGATCGTGTGCGCCATACAGATCGGGACATGCAACACTCAATAGGCAAATTTTTTGGATTATATCAATTATGACAAGTCCATATTCGGTACCATAAGCCATTCTAAAAACAGAAAAAAGAAAAGAACACGCCATCATGTCAACAAAAACAGCGGCATCCAGCAAAACCAACCAAAATGAACCCATAATCAACAACAAAAGAGAACAGAAAAGAAATACTAACGAGTAAACCAAAAATCGATATTGATATATACCTACTATAGATCACGCTCATACACACACAAACACACACGCACACGCACACGCAGGCACTAAAGTCCGGTTTTCTTATGCTGTCTAATGCTTGACTGCCTAAGACTAACTATAACGAGTAGCGAGTAACAAATAACGAGTGCCTAATCCTTCTACCTTCTAACTAGCCGCCATTGCAAAAGCATTAAGCCAAAGAGCAGCTCCCTTCAACGACTAACGAGTTACGAGTAACGAGTAGCTAGTAGCGAATAGCGAGTAGCGAGTAGCAAGTAGAGTATAGCTAGTTGCGAGTTAAGAGCAGCTGCTTGCACTTGCTTTACTTGTGAGCGGCTTCCTAACACTAACGTGTGACAAGTGACGAGTGACAATTAGCGAGCACCAAGTAACGAGTAACTGCTTAGACGTGTTCTAGTTTAATAACTATAAGAATTTTCTTATAGTTCAATTGAACGCTATGCGATTTCTTACAAAGTCTCTAATGTGTATCAAGTAAGGAATACCGAGTAGCGGGTAGCGAATAACGAATAACGAATAACGAGTAACTCAGACGCGTTCTAGTTTAATAACTATAAGAAATTGATCGCTTTGCAATTTTTGGCAAAGTAAAGTCTCTAGTGTGTAACATTAAAGAACTCGTTATTCCCCAAGTAGCTAGTAGCGAGTAACGAGTAGTTGTACTTGTTGTTCGACTAATCGCTCTTGGTAAAAGTTCAATCGACTGACTTACTTCTGTAAGTGTGATTATCGAAGTAGTGAGTAGATAGTAACGAGTAGCTTGCTATTAAAACTTGTACCTCGTTTTAACTTTGTAAATTGGCATAAAAGAATAAGAAATATAAGAGAAACTTACGCCAACGAGTAGCGAGTAGTAACTAACGAGTAGCTTAGCTAGTTTGGTCAAGTATGATTTATGCATAGCGAGTAACGAGTAGCTGCTGGCACTCGCTCCAGCTGGCAACTACTAAGAACAAAAAGCAAATCAAAAGCAAAAGACAAACGCACGCTAACTAAGTAACGAGTAACTGCTGGCACTCGCTCTAGCTTTAGCTCTAGCTCTAGCTCTAGCTGGCAACTGGTTGCAACTACACAACGCAAAATGGCAAACGAACAGAGTTAAGCGGGTGCGCGCGGGGTAGGCTCTCGTTGCGTCCAAAACTGTGGCGAGTGGGGAATTTAGTAGGGCTTTACTTGGTTTTTATTTATTTTTGTCTATGGGCTCTAAGTACTTCAGGCGCTTTTTTTTTCGGAGAACTTCATGCACAATTTACGAATACAAACTACGAATACTGCACTAAAATAGATTCTTTTTTTTTTTAAATATATTTTGTTGTCCGCGTGTGTGTGTATGTGTGTGAGAGAGATAGTGTGTATGTGTGTGTTGTATGGCAGGACACTGTATGACTTGGGGGGTAGATAACGAGAGTGCTACTTACAGTCCATAGCTAGAGTTGATGCACAACGATGTCACCTGTACGGTGCGACGATTGGGACCCGTTGTCAGACAAACCAATTGGGATTGAAAGCCCGGCGGCTTCCGCTGAGCACCAAAGCGCACCTTCAGCGTGCACTCCGTCTGCAAGAGAGTGAAAGAGAGAGAGAGAGAAAAGAAATGATAAGTAATGTTAAGAAACCCATATTATAGAGTAAATACTAAGTAGTAGTACATATATGTAGATAACATAGATAACATATAGAAAAGTTTTAGCTTGTGCAGCTAAACTAACAATTTCTATTGTTATCGATAAATATCGATTTGTAGTTTAGCCTCTTTTAACTACTTCCTCATCATAATATTCCTCAATAATCAATCCAGCATTGGTACGCACCTTATCCGAATCACTCGATTCGGTCTTCTGCACCTGATGTCCAGTGAGAAAATCGCATTCCGGACTGGTGCCATAGATGTCATCGAAATTCTCATAGAGTATTGGTATCTCCAGCACCAGCACCTCCGATGTGGATTCGACCTTGCGAAACTTGAACAACATTACCTGGCCCATCGCGCCGGCGACGCAGAGTCGCCGCGACTCCGAGCATAAAAATATCAAATGCACTGCCAATGGATTATCGCTATCCGAGTGGCTAACATGACGCGGCTTCTCGAATATTTTCGCCGTCTTCAATTTGTACAAAATCTGCGAGCGGGCAAGAAAAGTGATTTACAGCATATCTCTATCGTTATAGAGCAACATTACTTACCTGGAGTGTGCCAGCGCCAGAGTCCCAGAACTTAAGTGACCCATCCTGATGGCCAGTGATGACAATTTCCGAATAACTGCACGAGGCTGGCGACCATTCGCCACCCGAAATGGGCCATTCGCGCTCCGAGAAGCCTGTCTTTTTACTTGTCGTTGTGCGACCAACCTAAGTGAGAGTGAGAGAGAGAGACAGAGAGAGAGAGAGGGGGAAGAAAAGAGACAAAGATAGACAATTAGTGCTTTGGCTATGGGTCACAAGCTCTATTTAAATGCAATAAACATTGCGTTTTGACTGTAATCCCAAATGCAGATAAAATTTTGTATCCTTATGTCAAAGCTCATGTTAAGCTTGAGTAGGTTTGACCACTCCATGAAAAAACTCAAAGGAATGTGAGAACAATACTTTTATCCTGATGCTAAGTCCTATATCACCTAATAATTAATAAAAGTAATATATCTACAGCATATTTAAGCTGATTGTCTGACTCTAAGCCTTATCCTCATGTCAAATTTCATGTTATTTAAAGCTGATTTTTAATTTTTACACAGAATTTGCCAGTTTTAACTAGCCAAATACTTACGGAATAGAAAGCAGGAACCAAATCCGATGGGCAATCGGTTAAATATGTGCAACATGTAACAGGTGATTCGTGTAAGTCCATTGGATAAGGCGATTCAAAACATGGAAAACCGGGCGTTAATAAGTCTATTAATACTAAGTCATATTGAAGCAACACAGCTATCGCATATGGTTCCTGGGTTTCTGTACAGACCAAAAGACAGAGATGGAAAGCGAATTATAGAAATTGAACTACAGCAACTTCATTCAATTGTTAACGAACCGCAGGGCCAAGGATTCTCGCAGAGGGTAATGAAATCGCAAACGGCATGCTCCATTTCCAAAACGGTTGTGGTCTTGCCCACCATAACTGTGATGCAATTCGACTTTGAGCCCTTCTCCGATGGCATGCCGCCAGAGAAAATTGTAAAGGTTTCGCTGCGAAAGAATAAAAGCGACAAAAAGAGAAATGAAAATGAAAGTCATCACAGTGAAAGAGAGAGTGGTATGGGAGTGAGTGTGAGGAAGAGAGTTAAGTGGTTTTGTGACTTACCCAGTTGTGCTTGACTTGAGGTCAACTTTATAAATCGGTTTACATTTTTCCGCATTGCCATCCTTGTTGATTTTCGCTGCATCATCGGGCAATCGAGTCAATTAATCAAATGCTTAGCAAACGTATTTCCTTTTCACTTACCATGCGGACAAACTTGAGACTGGGGTTTCGGCTGCGCCTTGGTCGGCCACGAGCAAATGGATCCGTCCGTATGTGAGGATACAAAGTATTTGCCCTCGTAATGCCAGGCCAACGATTTAACCGCCTCCGCTGCTTGCCATCGAAACTCAGCGGCCTTCGCCTTCAGATCCCACAACACAAGCAGCCCACACTCAAATGCAATAAGCAACTGTCATTGATATGGGATTAATCGATCGATTAGTTGCCAATTCGAATCGTATTAAATTTATAGCACTCACCTTGTTTGCATCCAATGGATTATCACATAACGCAATCACAGCACCTGGATGACTAGTTCTAACCCTGCAAATATTTACAGAAATGTGTAAGATATTTAAATAACTATATAATAAGCTAAAGTTTTTCAGCTCTTTTTATTAACAGAGACTTAACATGTTGCTGATAAGAGTTGTAAATTTATCATGGGGCAATTATCATAGCTTTAATAGCAGACTGTTAATATTAACAGAGTACTGTATATAAAAGAAGAATGCTAAACTGTAAACTTAACATTGCCTTAACAGCACGCTGATAATTTTAACTGAATACTGTAAATATCAGTGTATGCTAAGCAGCTGTAAACTGAACATAGCTTTAACAGCGTATGCTAAGCAACTTTAAACATAACATAGAGAAGTGAACATAGCTGTTTGTACTGAATGCTGTATGTAACAGTCTATGTATGCTTAACAGTAAACTGTAAACTGAACATAAACTGTCAACGTAGCTTAAAATGTTACGATTTCAGAGAGAAATAGGTTGCTGATCACTTTACAGAGCCTAGACAGAGGCACTTAACAGCATTGGGCAATGTTAATACTTACACTTCAATTGCTTTATTCCAGTTAATAATATATCCACTAAGTGCAAATGTATCTATGTGAACGACGTGTATGTTACCCTTCTCGGTGCCCACGTACAGCCATTTGCTGCCCACGGGCAAGTGTATGCAAGTGACACTGAAAGAATCAGATTGAAATATATATACATATATGAATAGATATATATATGATGTTGGGTATGATTGAGACTTACTGCTCGCGCTGAAATTTGAGACTCTGCACAATGCGCGGCGTCTTTTGGCGTATGTTCCACAAGTGTATTGTATCGTCGGCTGTGACCGTCACCAAAGCGCCCTCGTTCACCAGAAACTGGGCGAAGAGGACGGCGCATTCCGATTCACCTTCATGTTTGGCATGCGCATCGACGCAAGGTCGGCCCAAGCTATGCACAGAGGAAGAAAATCACACAAAAGTTAGCCAATCAAGTAGAATTTAATTGAGTTTTCCTAGTTCATAATGGAATCAAGTCAATTATGCACGAGCTTTGTAACAGCCAAGTTCATTACAGTGCTGCCATATGGCTACAATTCAATTGAACTAACTGTATATAAGCCGCAGCCAACTTAATGCGGTCACTCTACACAAATAGCAGTCTAGTGAAGCCGAAGCTACGAGAGAAAGCAGCTAAATATAGTTTATAATCATACTCATATTCAGTTTCAAATTGTCATTCAATAGACTATTTCATCTGCAGGCGCAGCCAACTTAACGCGATGCAGTGCTGCCAGATATTTACAACTTTAAGCCGCAGCCAACATAATGTAAATCATCTTAAATAAAGCTATTTCTATGTGCATCTTAAGGTGATTTCTAGGTATTATACCTCTCATAATTCAAAAAGAACTTAATTCTGTTCCAAGTGTTGCCAGACCGCGTAGATAATGTCTAATAAAACTGCTAGAGCATATAGGAATATTGGCAGACCGTTATAATGAAATTAATGAGTAAATTAAGCTCGAGTTTACTGTAACTGGACTAGTTGTAATCACGATCTATCGATTTATTATATAACTTACATGCGTATATAGCCGGATTTATCACCAATCGCTAATAGTTTTTGTACTGGATCGAAGGCAAAGGATGTGGGTGAATATGGAAAGCCATGGCGAAAGGTCTGCAAAAACGGAGATAGAATTACAAAATATAGACGAATGTAGATAGATATGGAATATAGCTGGTAGAAATATACATATTTGGGTTAGGTTGCTTATTAAACAGTTCTGTTATAGCCGCGTGTGTCTTATGATAGACTTTATAAAATACAACTACCAAATAAAACATCCGCTGGCTACAACAGACGTCAATTGTTTTCATAGTCGATCACTGGGGTTTACATATACAGTTTAACTATCGTATATATGTTATGTTATATGTTATATATACATATTGTATAACTTTCCACGTATGCATTTTCTCATCTAAGTTAAATTCTATATATCATACTTCATATTATCTATCATACTTCATCTATCATTTTCCGTTTTACATCATTCATCGTCCATATCTCTCATCCTTAAAACTCCTACAATCTACTTTATATCTTCCATACTCTACTTTCTATCTACTAGCATCTACCAACTGTCTCATATCTTTAATATCCTATACTTCATTTTCTATCTACCATATTTAATCTTTCTATCCATCTTCGCTCTATCTTTTATTTCCTTTCCACTATTTACTATATTTAACCTTTTACTTTCTAGCTTCTACTTTCTGTTTTGTTGACTTTACCATTGATATATAATATCTTTTATCTTTCATAGCTTTATCTTGAATACCCTTTCTCTTTTGATACTAAAAGTAGATAACATACATATATAACATACATCACACATATACAAAATGTATTTATCATCATCATCTTTGTCGTCATCTCACTTACTTTTTTCAATGTAAAATGCTCGGGCTTTAATTGTTCGAGTATCTCCTGCTCCTGGCGTATGGCTTGTGGCTGTACGGTTTGTCGAAATCCATCCAGAACTCCTTTGAATGTGAACTTTTTCATTTTTGTAACATGAGTCGTCCTGCTGCTAAAGCCGATCTGAAGGTTGCTTCAAAAGGTTATCTAAAAAGGGGGGGCAGCTTCTTTCTGCTGCTGCTTTATTCTTCTTCTTCTTCTTCTTTAGCTTTATCTTTTTTTCTTGGGATAATGCTTTGAATTTCTTGTTTTTTCTTATAACACCGTTGCAATAATAGTTTCTTGTGTTCTGTTTCTTTTTTGTCTTTTAGATTATTTCTGGGTTTTTTTTTGTTGATTTTTGTTGCTTGGGAAGTGAAACTAGGTTAGCAATAGTCGAATTGAGAGCTGCAATTATCAAAGAGTGGGAGATGGTCAAAAACAAAAGGGAAAGAGAGAGAGAGAGAAATGCATTAGTTGAAAAAGTTTTGTTGCATGTGGCTTTAATGGCTGATGTCTAACAGTTTGATGATGCAATAGCAAAAACTACACACACACACACACACACACACACTCACAGACACACTTGCTAAACCATCGAATGGTATCGTTAGCATGGCTTTCAGTATACATTTGCTTAGCGTATAAAAACTATAGCCCACTTTTGGGCGCAAACCCATCAAAATGCAATTTTCATGCAAAGTAAATAATGTTGTTTGCCGATATCAATGCTAGTTTTATGACCGCTTTGTAAATAGCGGTACATGTTGATTTTACTTAGATTTTTATTGGATTTTCTGTAAATAACGTTAAATAGAATATGATTACAAATATATGTCTGTATATAAAAATCGTATTCGTTTATACACATACAATGTTTGCATATATATATTTACATAAATCTGAATAATATATCTATACATATGCATACATACATAATGTATAAATATTTATTCATTGCTGTTCAGGAATATCAGCAAATTTATCTCAAACGTTCCATCAATTCATTTGCATCAAAATGTTCTATCGATATTTTGTGGAATAACAATAACGTTAACGACGGCTTTGTCGCCTGGACTTGGCTTGCGGGGCGATGATAAATTAATTGAAGGCACAACAAGCCGCGCTCAAGTACCATCTTCATTTTTAATGCAATGGCCGTTGAAAAGGTGCTCGCTATAAAACGAGCAGCGCTGCTTATGCTTGTGCTTTTGCCTGCGAGTGCGAGCGAAATAGAACTAAAGAAATGGCAATGAGGGATGGTAATGAGCTTTGTATGCCTCTGCGGAGCTCTATACGAATGTGCGAGTGTGCGTGCACGTGTGTGTGTGTGTGTGTGTGTGTGTGTGTGCAAATGCGATGTGGCTATGGGCAGTGTCAAGAGTCAAATGTTAAATGGATATAATTGAAAATCGCTGTTGCCACATTTTGTTGCACAACACTCACACACAGACCTATGGCAACATACGTACATACGTACGCGCATACATATATATAGATGCTCAGTATATGGGTTATATTTGTCTATATGTAGCAATGCCTGTGTATAGCTGTGGGTATATATTGTTTTATATATATGTATATATATATATGTGTGTGTGTATGTATGTATTTGCACTTATTTTTGGGATGGCACTCAAATCGATTTTTCGCACACTCATCGCACGGCGACGTCGTCGTCGACGTCCACAACGCTGCCAGTTCTTATTTGCAATTGTTTACGCTTTGTCAAACAAATAATCACACATGCACGTATACATACATACACTGTTTGCATGTGTGTGTGTGTGTATTTAGCTGGGTCGCCAGGACAAACGAGCGCGCAACAGTAAAAAGTGAAAAGCGAATCGCTGGCATACTTTAAATTTAATTTGCACAAACAAAAAGGCAAAGGCACACACATACACACACATAGAAGGAACCTGGACTCATGCAGTGAGCAACAACAATAGCAAAAACATACACACATAGATACACGGCGCCTGACCGACGACAACGAGCCGTTTCTCTATGTGTTTGAGTGTGTGTGCTGCCTAATGATGATTAAAATACCATCGCTTGTTGTTGGTTGTGTAAACAGCAGTGCTTGGCGCTGGGAGGCTGAGCACACAAGTCACACTCTCTCACTCGCTCCTCTGCCTCTGCACTCCCCCCCTTCCCCCCCTCACTCGTTCGCTTCTCTCTTCTTTTCTAGCATACATACACTTGTGTGTGTGTGCACGTATAGATAACCTCGATTTACAGATTTTTTCACACATACACACACACACACACACACACACACACACACACATGCACGCAAATAGCTGTACGTCTTTCATCTTTTTTTCTGTGTTCCTTCCTTTTTATGCGCTTGTTGCTACTCACTTGAATTTACTCTACATTTTTATTTACATATATTTATTTCTTTTGTACTCTTGGCGCTTTATGCCCGCAGCCGTGTCCGTTCCGCTCCTGTCGTTTTTTTTATTTTATTTTTTAAAAAATATTTTTGCAAATAGCAGCAATTCACGCGAAATAAAAAAACTTAAAACCAACAAAAAAAAGGAAAAAAAGAACTTTAACGGTAAATTGTTCAATAGTTGAAATCCGAGCTTTCAACAATTACAGCTGCATTTGGTGTTTCGAGAGAAGATTTCAGTATACTCGATAGGCTTTTGTTAATGCATATTTTAAAGTATTTTTCGCACTAATAACAAAAATATGTGTATCAATTGATTTTTCACTAGAAAAACACACACACGCACGCACGCACACACACACAAAGACGAGACAACGGCACCAAAAAAAAAAAAAAAAAGAAATCACACACAGTGAAGAAAAACGTAGACGGAGTCAAAGTCGAAGTCGGACACACACGGGGATATGTAAGACGAGAAAAATGCTGCTGGTTAGCTGGTTAAATGGCAACTGGAGCTGCTGCTTCTGCTACTGCTGTTGCTGTTGCTGCTGCTGAAGCTGAGGCTCGTTGCCGAGTGGCGTCGCTGTCGTCGTGTTTGTAAAGGAATTTTTTGCACCTTGTTTGGCGCACGCGAGGACACAGTGAGAGAGCGTTCGCTCGTCAACCCTGAAAGCAAATGCTCTCCAATGCTTACGCTCTCTCCCACTCTCCATCATCCGCAACACAGCAGCACAGTAGTACCGCCTGGCACGCGCGTTCGCCCACTCTAACACATACACTCTCCAACTCTCCCATCATCTTAACTCTCCCTCGTGCTGTTGTTTGCTTTGTTTGGGCATGCAAGAAAAGGAATGAACAAAAAAACTTATACTGTTGCATAGCTCGAGGCGCTAGGGGCTCTGGCGGTTCGAATTTTTACAGTTAGCTGTTGTTGTTGCATTTATTGTTTATCGCAAATACAACAAATAAGCAAAAGATTTACCCATTTTCACACACTCGTCTTCGTAGGTTTGTGTGAGCGCGTGTGTGTGTCAGTAGAGTGCTCGTAGTAGGTGAGCATTGCGCATGCTTACGCTAAGAGGCGCCCCATCGTGTCCTGGCTGGAGGACGATGTGTCGCACACAATGCGAATCGTGGTGAAACCGTTTTTGCGCGCGCGGTCACATGACACGAGGCCAACACATACACACACACAACATACACACGCAAATCTGTTGAGGTAGCAAGCAAAAAGCAAACAACCCCCCACCCTCGCTTTGAGCCTGGGAAATAGGCTTTGATTTTGTTTAAATTATATATGAGCGTGTTTTGCTTTCACTACCATATTTCCCACAAACACAAGCACACACACACGCACACCTGTCTGTATCTGATGTGCACATGAATATATGTATATACATATAGAAAATTTAAAGACGATTACGTTTGCGAAACATTTGTGTAGAAGGAAACGTTGCACGTTATTTGGCCAAAAGGAAAGTCTAAACTGAACATCCGCGTTGTGCTCAACACTTTTGCTGCTGCTGCTTCGGCTGCTGCTGCTGCTGCTGCTACCTCTGCTGCTGTCTTAGTACCGCGCAGTTTAAACGCGTATGTACATATTATGCTGGAGAGGAGTGCGTGACACGCGCACGTGAGTACAAATACATATGTATATGCTCAAACTTTTAAGTTCAAATCCAAATGCAATCTATTCAATTAATTGATTAATTAATTATTATAAATCTATATTGTATTAAATAATATATAAAACACTATTTGTATTAAATACGTATATGGTTTAAATGCTATTTAAGTCCATACAAATTTGTCGAAAATATCAGCAAGCAAACAGAAAACTTTTTTGCAAATATTTCATAGTAGAATTTCATATCTATATTTTTGTATAAATAAACACGTTCTCAAAAATTAATATCTCAACAAATAATATATATAAATTCTTCAATTTTCGTGTTCTCATTGCTAAAAAATGCAGTACACGCCCATCTCTATAAGCATACAAACACACATATATACACAGGGGCACGCATACATACAAAGCTGGTCAGCTTGGTAGCAGTTATGCAAAGCAGCGTCGCTTTGCTGCGCGTCGCGTCGCTTTAGGGTTGCCGCACAGCAGAGCTTTGATTTGCGTCCGCCCCAACTCTAGGCCTAGTGCGCGATTTGGGCCAAGCGGCAATCCTGAAGCCATGGCCTGGAATCGATACTTGTTGTCCTCACACACACACTGACACACGCATACCCATACACTCTACCACACAGGAACAAAGGAACACACATCAAAAATTTAATCAACTCAAATGTAAATACGCACACACACACACGGACTTAATAGCACAAAAATTTGCATTGAAATTGTTATGAGTTATGCCGTTAAACGTGCTCTCCGTACTACGACGCTCTCCCATTTAACAGCTAGCCAGGGCGGCCATATTAATAACAACTCTCCCACTCGCACACACACACACACGTATGTATGCCATAGTATGTATACACTCGACCCATTAACACACAGAAAAGTATGCAATAAAAAAATGGCCAAGCTCTTGCGTCATATGCCCAGGAATCATCTTGAAATCATGTTTGCAAATACACATACACACACTCAAACAAATACACACTGGCAAACACAATTTATCATCCCAATAAGAAACTTGTTGGGCTGGCACGCGCGAGTCAACCACCAGCAGCAGCAGCAGAATTCGCAGTCGCAGTCGCTGCCGCCGTCACCATCGCCGTCTGTTGATAGCAATATGAGGGCGCCATAAACAACAAATGTGGTGGTGACGGGGCGGACCCACCAGCCCAACCATCGCCACCGCAACCTCCATTGTTTGCATGAGTGTGTGAGTGAGAGAGATTACAAAAGACTTTCATCATTTCAGATTAAGTGATTCATTGGTCAGCTAAATAGGTTTTATGATGCTGCTCCTAATGACGCTGACGCTGACGTTGACGTTGACGACGCAGCTGCTGCACAAACACAGAGCACACTCACTAACGACAAGCATGTTGTCATTTTTATCAGCATATGCATGTACACCTATACACACACATACATGCACACTTATACATATGCATGAGTATGAGTATTGTACAATTTGCACAACAGACGAGAACAGAAGGAAAAAAACAAACAGTCACAAAAAAGAGTAAAGCGCTGACGCTGCAAACATAACATCATCAGCCAACAACAACAACGTAAAAATTCCATTTCACAAAAATTCAATCAGCCACCCCCACAGTAAATGCGCCCACCTGTTTCATTGCGTTTGGCACTGCGTTGATATACATATATGCATAGATATATGTGTATTTGTATTGACACTTGCACGCGTGGCCAATTTGTTAATGCATTGCGTCGCAATTGTTACTACGCGTATTGCAATTTTCGCACCTGGACTTCAACGCGCACAACTTTTTCACTTATTTGCTTGAAGTTTCTTTGACATGTATTTCTCCTAGCTGGAATCGTCTCGTGTGAAGCTACTTCATCAAACTGAGCAGCAAGTAAACAAACGTAATTTGCGCAACGTGAATTGTAAGCGTTTACAGCATCGTAAGTTGTTAAAGCAGCGCTGTTAACGCAAATCGGAGCCAGTTTAATGCTGTAACTGCTAATCGTAACGCGAAATGCGTAACGTTTGCAGAGAGACGTACAGCAACGCAATATGCAGCTCACTTTGACGCGAAAATGCTCGACGTTAAATGTAAAAATATAAGAATAACATTTTTGACTTTTTTTACTGTTAATTTAAAAAATTTATTTAATTTTTATAAAATTTTATTCATGTATTTATTTATTTACTTTTTTTTTTTTTATTGGTTGTTTGTTATTCTAGATATAACATTAATTATTACATAATGAGCTTTGTTTAATATTTGTTGGATTAACGCAAAAACTTTGCTGGGAATCCCAGCAAAAATTTATTTATTTATGTAGACATATAAATTTAAACAAAATTATAATGTATTATAGTTAAAATTAAATATAAAGCTTAATTATTGATTTAACCACAAGCAGAAGCATTGTGAAACATACAATAATTATATATCTATATATGTATATGCATTATTTATATGTTTCATATATACATATGTATTTATGTAAAACAAATGATTTATATTAGGTGAATATGATTCGAGTGTAGTTTTATAAAACTTGAATAATACACGGACAATAAGCTTATTTAAACAGGCATAATATACAAACTATATATGCATATATGTATATACAGACATATATACGTAAATAGGATTATAAAATAGTACAATAGGTTGGATATAGTATAGTATAGCCCGATCAATTCGAGATGAGTATATTTGGCTCAATTGAGTGTAGGACATTGAAGCCCTTGTGTAGAATGCAGGTGCGTAGGACGCCGCAGGTGACCAAAAATTGCGAGAACTGGAATATACGTAGAGATGAGAATTGAGAGATGCATCAGATAGTTCTATATATATATATATACTCAGACTGACCTCCACGGCATGCTGATGTATGTTGCTCACACAGACGACAATGCGTTGTCTCAGCTGCGCCTCGAGTTGGGGCACCTGCAACGCCTCGAGGCGCTGCTCTCCCAGCTGCACGGTAGCAAAGGGTATATTGATTGAATGGGGTACATGGACATGGCCGAACTCGACAACGCTACGCAAATCAATCAGGGCCAATTGTTCCGGTGCGTGCAGCAGCAGTTGATGCACATCCTTGGCGCTAATGCGCGGACACAGCTCCGACTGCAAATGCTGCAGCTCCACCTCCCCGGCGCCAATGTCCTGCAAAATCGGGGAAAAGGCAAGTGTGAAATGAAATCGAATGGCAAAGGCGATTCACTTTCACCAACCAGAACATGTGGCGTCTGCACGCGCAGCGCATGCTGCCGATGGGTTATGCTCTTCGGTGTGGACTCGTACATCTTTTGGGACTCAATCACACAGCTCTCCATCACAATGTCGGGCAGGTCGGAGAAGAGCAGGATGCACTCATTGAAGCCAGAGTTGAGCAGTGTGCTCTTCAGCTGCTTCAATATGGCAACGCCAATGAAGAGCGGGTAGGAGCTGTCGCCCAGCATCAGCTTGTCCCACAGATGCAGAATCTTGTGCAGCGGAAAAACATCTGCAAGCAAGTCCAACAATCAGTCAATCAACCAACCAATCAGTCGGTTAGTCAATCCGGTGCAGACTTACGCGAGAACATGGTGAGAAACCAGGGAATGGCAAACAGTTCGGGTATAAAGTTGATGCTGGCCAAATGCTGTGCCAGCAGCGGCTCATGGAATGCGCTCAGCTGAGAGAATTTACACAGATACTCCTTAATGATAGCCGAATTGTCCTTCAGAAAGAACCACTGCAGATACTTGGGTATAAAGCGGAACAGACTCAGGAATGCCATTTCTAAAAGACAAAAGAAACGAAATGGATTATATATATATATATGAATACATGGAGGAAAAAAAAACTAGTTAATCCTTAGATTTGTTTAACAATATAATCTACATAGATTATTATAGACTATTTGCGAGTAGAATATCAGATAGAGTTATCTATTCATAGCTACCTATACTAGATGTACACCTCTCTCGGGTATACCCTGTGTTGCTATATATACCCTGTGTGGCATTTTACAGGGTATCATAGCAAATACTCCCTGTTACAATAGATTTTGCTTACACTTATCTAAGGATATAAAATACAAATAGCTTTAATTTGTATGATAAACCCGCCTATAGCATTATTACAGGGTATATGCAAGGCATGTTACAGTGCTAAGATATAAATTTAATATTTAATAAAATACTGCTAAAATATGCCCTAACATTGACATTTTATAGGGTATATTCAGCACTGACTGAGGGAGTGATTTATATATAAAACTGAAGCCTCAATACATCTTCTAAATTCATTATGGAGATCTATATACATATATGTATAATATACCCTATAATACACTCTACATTTACCAAATTATACTTTACAAATATCATTCATAATATTATACTCTATCTCTCTTTGTCGCTTTCGCTCTCAGTCTATCTCTCTCTCTCTCTCGCTCACCTTCATTGTTAAAGTTGAGATAGAGAAATGGCGCAGTCAGCGAGTCGAGTCCCTGCCAGTAGACATACTGCGGATGGGCGGTCACCCAGGCCTTGAGCAGACGCTTCAGCTTGCGATGTCCGTCCGGCGAGGAGAGCAGCTCATCGTATTGATGACACCTCGGTATATCCACCTCGATCTGGCGATCCGTGCTGGTCGCTGTGAACTTATCAATTTTCGCGTAGCTCGCATTGGGCAAAACGCCCAGAAGAGCCGCCCAAATGGGACCGCGCAGCAGCGGCGGTATATCAATGGCTGCTTCGCGCTGCAGCTGCTCCGCCGTGTGCGGGTATCCATGGAGTAGGCGTGTGAAGAGACGCACACGACGAAATTGATATTCAATATCACGTTCCCTTATCAGCAGAGGCAGCTGCAGCTGCTGTTCCTGCTGTTGTTGTTGCTGCTGCTGCTGCTGCTGTTGGCGCGGCATATGCAGCAGCGGAAAGTAGACGGTGGCTGGCAAGCGGCTGAGCCGCTGGAGCAGTGGCTGTAGTTTCAGCAGCACCACACGGTCGTCCATCAAATAGGATTGACTGCGCGGCGGGCAGACGCTGGCGCCGCTGAGTCGCACAATTTGGGGCAGCGCCAGGATTGGCGCCTCGCTGCGTATGAGACCCTCCTTCTTCAGCTCCGCCTGCACGTCGCCGCCGGCTAGCTGCCAGAGGTGATAGATCTGCGTCAGGGGACAGCGCAGCAGCAACGGCACAGGCTCTGCCGATGCATCCGGCCGCACGGCCGGCGCCTGGCTCAGCTGGGCAAAGCAGGGATGCTGCAGCAATTCGGTGGGCAGCGGACGGTGGGCGGGCAGCACGCTCAGACAACGCTCGAGCAGCTCGCGCACCTCCTGCGGCAGCTGCTGGTACAGCTCCAGGCGCTGATGCTCACGTGCGATTTTCTCCACAACGCTGGCTTTGGCATTGCGCGCAAAGGCCAACACCTTCCAGGCAATGTTGCTCAGCTTCAGCTTGGGCCACAGCTCCGTTTGCAGTAGCTGCTCCAGCAGGAGCATCGCCCAGGCCCAGACATCGCTCTTGATGTTGCCATTGACGCCGAGCAGACGCTCCGGCGCCATATAGCGCACATTGCCAATGGGAAAGGGAACATAGGCGCCGCCCTTGGTCATATGATGCATGCCATAGTTAAAGAGCTTCACCTGCACAGCATCTTCGCTGCCCTCCACGAGTATATGGCGCGGCTCCAGATTGTGGACGACCAGCCTCTGGGCATGCAACACAGCCAGCCCGCTGGCCACCTGATGGAATATGCGTAGTATATGTGTCTGTTTGATTGGTGTCTGTGCGTGCCGCTTCACATAATCCTCCAGTGTGCAGCCCACATATTCCGAGACGACGATGGTGCGCTCTAAAAGAAAGAAACGCTTCAGTAAGTTCTGCTGTACGCAAAACAGGGAAATGAGTAGATGAGCTTGTGGGTCCTGCTGTTACCATGCTTGCCGCGCACCACATCCAAATACTGGCACAAATGCTCATGCTGCAGCTCCTTTAGCCGCTGGGAACGCCCTAAAATAGCAATCGAATTGGGTGTGAGGGGCAGGCCATTGCTGCCGCACACATCGCCCGGATGCAGACGGGCAAAGAAAGTGATGGCGCATAGGCGACGCGTCTCCGATTTGGTTAACGATGTGGCGCCAGCGGCCATTTGGTGGGGCAGGCAAAGAAAGCAGCGAACACAGCCAAGGAAGAGCAACAATTATTTCTTGGCCACTCAGCAGGGCAAATCAGCTGTTCTGTTATCGATAACAGTACGTTGTCAGCACTGCTTCGGCATTGAGCAACACTACAACAAGTTTGTTTTGCTAATGCACTAGGTGTGTGAGCACCTACGACTTTATCAACTAATATGTAACACAGTTGCACCTTGATATATGTATATGTATATATACATATAGGCATATTCATTAAATATTAGCATTTATTTACTAATAACAAATAATAACTTTAATAATGAATGTTGTTTTCTTTTTATTTTATTTGTTCTGCTTTTATATGTATATGTGGCAAAATATATCATACGGTAAGGGTATCTGATAATCGCCATGCTAGACACATTCGCTTTGTTTGTTTTTATTGCGCACTCGAAATAGTTTCGATTTCGTTTTGTATACAAAAAAAGAGGCGTTGATATGGCAATTTTGTAGCCATTGGAGCGCAGTTAGTCGTCAACGGCGCACTGCACTGCAAACAATTGCCAAATTGAATAAATTGAATTTAATTTACAATCGCAACGCAACTAGTCACAAGGAATGTCGTTTCTGGTGGAGTACACGGAGCCCCATTGGCGGGATCTGGATATGCGTGCCCTGCGCGTCGATCAGGCTTACATGTATTTGCATTCGCAGTATGCCGAGGACAGTTATCTGTATACCCTGTCCGATGAGTGCTATACGGTATGTTAACACTTGCACACATTCATTTCCCGCTGCATTTCATCTCTTAAAGAGCTTTTGTTGTTGTTGTTTCAGTGTCCATTTGCCAAAGTGAAAGCTCTGCCCTCAGCTGAGTCGGTGGAACCGTTAAAGCTCAGCACCGCTTACCCGTTGAGTTTCAAAATTTATGCACACGATCAGGGTCACTATGCCTACGAGAATGCGTATGTGTTGCAATTGGTGTGCGTGTGTGTATGTGTGTGTGCCTTACAGCGTTCTAGAGATGGCCACGTTTGATGTTCATCGTGAATCTAGTGCCGATCAAGCGCGAATCAATACAGGTTTTTGAAAATACCATAAACAAATTTAATGCGAGCAAATTGTTAAATTTGCTATAAGCAACTCTATTGCATATTCATCTTATATAATAATCATATTTGCATATTCCGTGATTGGCTTTCGTGTCTCGTTCAGCACACGCCCATCACTACCACGACGCTCATATGCTTTCTGCTTATGCATAATCTTTATAGCTCCAGCTCCAATTGCAATAATATCATCATGACATCTGTTTACACGCCATTCTTATGCCTAAACGTTGTGTGTGTGTATGAATGTATGAGTGTTTGTGTGTGACTGTTTGTATTTAATGCTTATTCACTTGATTTCTCTTTCATTCGTCCGCTCCCCTTGCAGCTCGGCTTTGTGTGCGCTGCGGCGCAGCGATCTACAAGAATTCGGCGTATATAACCTCACACTTCTGGCCAATGGCAGCTGCAGCTTCAGCGTCGACAAACCCGGCGTTCCCATTAATTACGGTGAGTATCGATTTCCAACGTTAGTCAATCTAATCGCTAACATCTTGTGTGTATAATACTTATCGTACTGATTGTTGATACATACTTAAAACGAAACTTGTTCGTTTGCCATTCATTCTCAAGCCTTTCTCTCTCACTCACGCTTATGTTTTTTGTAGGCTTGTACCAAAACACTTTGAGAGCCCGTTACTAATCCACTCATTGTCGTCCCTTATGTTGAATTCGTAAACGATTTACTGGCAATGTGTCATAGCCAAACTGCAGTCCATCTATGCTACGTACATACATACATATACATACATACATACACATGTTTCATTCATTCTTAGTTGTTACAAAACAGCAATGAATCTCAGCAATAGTAATAGCTGCAGCTTTGTTGTTTCTCTCCTTGGCACTTCAATTTGTATATCGCATTCGTAAACGTGCTTGAATATGTATTTTGTGTGTATACGAAAGCTTTAGATACGTACATATGTATGTATGTCTGTCGTGCTCTCTAAAATACTTTACTAAATGTTAGACTGGTTTTCGTAAACGTTTATGTTTATCTCTTTCTAATTCTACCTCACATTCTCTCTCTCTGTCTTTTTCTCTCTATCTCTCTCTCTCTGCCTTTAAAAATGTGTTAATGGCAAGACTTTAAGAAATAACTGTTTTGATATCTTTTCTCCTCTTTTCCTCTCTCTCAAATTATCTTTCATTAGTTTTCACTCTCTCTCTCTCTCTCGCTCTCCAACTCTCTCACTTTCTCTCTCGCTCTCCAACTCTCTCACTTTCTCTCTCGCTCTCCAACTCTCTCACTCTCTCTCTCTCGCTCTCCAACTCTTTTGTTCTTCTTCAGTCTCTCTTTCGCTCTGTCACCCTCTCTCTCTCTCGTTTTCCGTTTCATTCTCTTTCACTCTCTCTCTCTCTCCCTATTTCGTAAATATTTTACTCACTCGACTTCAACTCTACTCTACTCTACTCTACTCCCGTACAGCATTCCTCTCTGTCTTTGTGCTGGTCGCCTCGCTGCTAATCCTCTTGAAGCTCGTGAGCTGGGCCTGGAAACGTTACCGCTACGATGAGGCAGCTGCCGTGGCGGACAGCATTGGCGATGCAGCGGCGAAGGCGACGCAGCGCCAGCGAATGCGCAGCCTGGACACATTCCGCGGGTAAGCAGCTGAGATACCCTGTAAAATGGAATCGATCTTGTTTCATAGCCCCGTTGCAGCCTTTCGATTGTTCTGATGATATTCGTAAATAGCGGCGGCGGCGGCTACAGCTGGATTGAGCACGCTGCTTGGAATGGACTCCATCTGGCCGATATCGTCTTTCCCACCTTCCTCTGGATCATGGGCGTCTGCATACCCCTGTCGATCAAGGCGCAACTGGGGCGTGGCATCAGCAAGCCAAGAATCTGTTTGCGCATCGTTTGGCGCGCCTGCAAACTGTTTGCCATCGGACTCTGCCTGAATTCAACGAACGGCCCCCAGCTGGAGCAACTGCGTCTCATGGGCGTACTGCAGCGCTTCGGCATCGCCTATCTGGTGGCCGGCGTGCTGCACACGATCTGCAGCCGGCGCGACTACCTGAGTCCACAGCGTGCCTGGCAGCGCGCCATCTACGACATCTGCCTGTTCAGCGGAGAGCTGGCCGTGCTGCTCGCCCTGATAGCCACCTACTTGGGCTTGACATTCGGCCTGCGCGTGCCGGGCTGCCCGCGCGGCTACCTCGGTCCGGGCGGCAAGCACAACAATGCAGCCGATCCCGATTGCATTGGTGGCGCCGCCGGCTACGTGGATCGCCTAATCCTGGGCAATGCGCACATCTATCAGCATCCCACGGCCAAATTTGTTTACGATGCGTCGGCCTTTGATCCGGAGGGAGTTTTTGGTAAGGCTTTGAGTCCCAAGGATGCTCCATCATCTCTGTGTGTTATAGTAACTTTCTATTCCGCCGCTTCTAATTTTATACACCTCCCGCTCATTCACTCTCTCTCTCTCTCTCTCTCCATGTGCCTCTTCCTCTCTCTCTCTCTCCATGTGCCTCTTTCTCTCTCTCTCTCTCTCCATGTGCCTCTTTCTCTCTCTCTCTCTCCATGTGCCTCTTTCTCTCTCTCTCCATGTGCCTCTCTCTCTCTCTCTCTCTCTCTCTCTCCATGTGCCTCTTTCTCTCTCTCTCTCCATGTGCCTCTTTCTCTCTCTCTCTATGTGCCTCTTTCTCTCTCTCTTCGTCTCTTTTTCCTTTTTCTCTCATTTCCTGTGCGTCTCTCTCTCACTCTTCATGTGCCTCTTTCCCTCTTCTCTCTGTACATGTGCCTCTTTCTCTCTCTCTTCTTTCTCTTGTTCCCTCAATTTCCTACCGTCTTATTCTCCCTATTCGATCTATCTGTACTCCACTTTCACTTCCATTCTCTACTTTTCATTAATCTTTACATCGTATCTCTCTCCCTCTCCCGCTCTCTCCCTCACACTATCATCCTATTCCTCTTCCACTCTCTATCTCGTTCACTCCCCCTGCTCCTTCTCTACATTCTCTCCTGCTCCCTCTTCATATACTCCCGCTCTCTCTCTTGATATCTCCCTCTCTAATTTCTCTACTCATATATATGCGCATATGTATATGTGTGTGATATTTCCCCTCTCCATTTACAGGCTGCCTTTTGAGCATTGTACAGGCGATGTTGGGCTGCTTTGCTGGCGTCACGCTGCTGGTGCATGTCACGTGGCAGGCACGACTGAGGCGCTGGCTGCTGGGCGCCACGCTCTTGGGTGTGCTGGGCGGTGCTCTGTGTGGCTTCTCCAAGGAACATGGCATCATTCCAGTCAACAAGAATCTCTGGTCGCTCTCGTTTGTGTTCGTCACAGTGGCCTTGGCACTGGTGCTGCTCTCGGTGCTCTACTATGTGGTGGATGTGCGCCAGCTGTGGTCCGGCTCTCCGTTCACAGAGTGCGGCATGAATGCCATCATTATGTATGTCGGCCACACGGTGATGCACAAAATGTTGCCCTGGCATTGGCGGATCGGCGCAATGAACACGCATTTTCTGCTGCTGCTGGAGGCGGTGTGGAATACGCTAATCTGGATGGGCATTGCTCTCTATCTGGATGCGCGACAATTCTATTATAGTCTATAAACATATCGAATTTATCAACTAAATATATGTATGTACATATGTTTCTAATCGAAACCATCTACTCAATGCGCTCTTCTCATGCCATGAACCAGTTCAGCTGAACCGTTTCATGAGCGGCTTTAAGCCAAGCTTGGCGAATGAACTTGTTTTTGCATGAGGGAAATAGACATAGCTAGGGTGACCATTTGAATGTATTTCAAATTTCTTCAATTGCAACTGAAATGATTTAGCTAGATAAAGAATTAACATTATAATTACATGGTATTATTTGAATTATTTACTTGGATAGAAACCAGCGCTGAAGTCGCACGGACCGCACCGAGAGCAGCTCCAGGCAAAAGATAAGTGTGCTGAGCAGCAAACCAATCAGAATCAAGATGAATATCACGTAGAGCTCCTGTATGCCAAATAGTCGGAAGCTCAATTGGGTTGCTCGTATTTGGCTCTCGTCTAGCTCCCAGCGTGCCCATATGGCCAGCAGTCCCACGGAGCGCATCCACATGATCTCCTCGTTGAAGGCGTCGATCAGAAAGGAATGCTTCCTCAGGTACATCGTCAGCTGCAGATCGATCACATCCTGCGCAATGATCTCGAAGTGATTCGCCTCCCGCTGCTGGGACTGGGCCTCCGCAGTGTACGCACTCAACCGGTTGTACATGAGGAAGATGTCTTGCACAGTCGCTGCCACCTGCCGTTTGTCCCGCGGGCGCGCAGCCAGATAATGCAGAGGCTGCATCAGGTCGCCGTTGACATCGACCAGGTGGTAACGCATCTGTTGCACCGTGGATATTTCGGAGAGGGCATCGTGTATGCTAGCCGATAGCACCACCGTATAGTTGTGGGCCACCAGCTCCTCGATGGACTGCGGCAGCCTGTTCAGCTGATGCGTGCGTATCAAATGGTAGAGCATGCCCTGGTAGACGGTGCGTATGAGCAATGTGTAGAACATCAACATGATGCAGTAGACACTCTTGGCAATGGAGCTCGACAGCTGCAGCATCGGCATGCCCACAAAGATGAGCTCCAGATTGAGCAGGATGGAGCTCTGCTCCCTCAACTGCAGCAGCCGATCCATAATGAGCAGCAGCACAATGGACATGGCGAAGACGACGACAAGGCCCAGCCAAATGGATGTGGGATACGGATAGAAGAAGATGTCCAGAGAGCTCAGCTCGTAGCTGGCGCTCAGGACACCAAAGCGAACGCTCGTCTGGTGATAGTTGTGGGTCGATGTGGCCGAGATGCTGTTGGCCACCGTCTGGCGAACGCCACCGATGCACAAATCCGCTTCGTCACGTTGCAGCTAGAGACCGAAGACGGTAAGCATTAAAAAAAGAGAACGTTGGGATTGACAAACATTTACCATTTGCAGCATTTTGTTGGTGAACAATTCCTGTCCATTAGGCAGCTGCTGCACTTGAATGCTCAAGTTGAGCCTGGCAATGAACGTCTGCAAGAGGCGACCTTCCAGGCCGCCCGTGATGCGCGTGCCCTCTAGCTAGATGAACGGCGGCATGTGCAACAATGCGGTACGCAGGGGGCAGCCATAGAAGTTGCGCAGCTTCGGCGGGAAGAGCTGGGGATTGAGCATCTGGCTGCCGTTATACCGATTTATCAGCTGGGGCGTCATATCTGCACAGCTCTCGGGCCCGAATGGCAGGTACGTGTAAAGCAGGATGTCGCCATTGGCGCGCTGCACCTGGACGTTGCAATTGATGAGCTGGTGGCGCCAGCAATGCTCGAAGATGCGACGCATCTCGCCTTGTAGCAGACGATCGCGTGCTTGCAGAAAGATGTAATAGTACTCGTTGTAGTTGTACTCCTTGGAATAGGCCTCCACCTCGATCTCCGCAAAGGCCGCATAGGAGTCCGTGAAGATGAGATTGTAGTGCCGGCGACCCGGAACGAATTTACGCAGCATGCCCTGCTCCACAGTGACTATCTGGAGCGGGGCTATGCCCCAGCCGCGAAAGAGTATGCTCATCATCTCGTTGTAAAAGTTGCACGTGTGATTGTTGCGGCAGCAGAGGGTCAGCACCAGCGACGGCGTCACGCTCATAATGTGAATGTGGACCACGTGCAGCAGGGCTTGCGCCACATACTCATTGATTTGGTTCATCTGCTGCCCGGACAAGTCCTGATACGACTGAAACAGCTGTGATATGTTCATTTCCGTGCCGATTCTGAAGCTCAACTGGCTCTAGCAATGGCGTTGGGCCCGCACCAGAGGCAAAAAAGCTTTGATTAAAGTTTTGTTTGTCTTTTCTCATTAATTGAGCTGTAAGTGGTTTATGATTAATGATGGGAAAAGTATTTCAGGATATTGTGGATACTAGGTTCTATAGTTGTTTTGAGTTTACGTCATATTTGTCGCTGTTTCTTATTCATTTTGTGCCTTGCAGTTGATGGCGTTGATTTTACAGTTATATTCGAAAATTGCATTGATTGCTCCTCGAGTGCAGCCAACTTGACGCTGTAAGGACTCCAGTGCTGCCAGACTGTTCGCCATCCCGTTTGCCGCCAAGTCATAAATTTGAATGTGAGCTTGATTTGAATGCAGACTCTCCAATTAGGCAAATGCTCTTTCTTGTTTACAAATTTGACAAATTTATGTAAATTTTTGTAATATATTAAGGTGTGGAATTTCATTGTCACGCACGAGCTTAGCTATTGTTATCGCCTGGCCATTTCTTGACCTGTCTTAACTCGAGCACTGAATATACGCCAAGCCACACACACAAAAGCACATACAAGCACAGTTACTTTTTCCCACAGTTTTTCAAAGCTAATTATAATAACCGATACAAAAGATAAAACGAATATTTCTTTGAGACGCTTTAAGTTGTTGGGCATTACGTAATTAGTCTGAGCCGGCGCAAGAGAGAAAGGAAGAAAGAATGAAAGATATGTAGAAAGAGAGAGAGAGAGAGAGAGAGAGAGAGAGAGAGAGAGAGGGTGAGAAATAATAGGCAATTATATGTGTCTAGCAAATGACCTCCACAAAGAACTAATCAGCTTTCGATCATTGTATACCCCTTAAAATTTCAATAAATCTTTCACAGTTTTCAAAGACTGCCTTGACACGAGCATACCCCATTCCGTATAAGACAGTTGAATATAATAAAAAAGTGAATGTAAAGCCTCCACATTAGCAACATGTAAATAATGGACATAAAAAAATGAAATGCTATTTCTCTCTCTGTCTTTCTCCAGTTTCTGCTCCCTCTCATTTCTTTTCTCTTTTCTAATCTTTCTTTGCCCTCCAAACATGCTGAAATGAACAAACAGGGCAGCAGCTGAAACACGACTACTATATACCCTGAATAAAAGTGATCGTATCTACCCGACTTGTATATACCCTGTAAACCGGCTTTATTAGAGCAATTTCATATCATTGGCCGCGTTCCAAAGAAAAAAGTCTTTTGACTGGTTGTCAAATTTGACAGGTGTCTAAGCATTGATTTTCAAATATTACAGGGTATTTTTAAGGCACATTGGCTATGCAATTGTTAGGACTCATAGAAACCAAAGCAGTCACCAGTTTGTCTTAACAGCCAACAAAGCACTAACCGCAGCAAATGAAATAAGTGCGTGCTCTGGCGGGGCATGCACGTCGAACAGATACCCTATACATCTACCATACGTAGCTGTGCTAGACTGGAAACTACTGCTCAATTTGCAGTCTGAATTGCAGATATTGGAGAGTTTGAGTAGATTAAAAAAATCGATATTTATCGATATTGAGTTATCGATGCAAATCTAGTTTTTAATTAATAGAATATTCACTATAGGAGTTAACTGTTTTTATTCCCTACATACATACACAAAAAACCAATATGCCACTCTTTAATCTTAGTTCGCATTTTACAGGGTATAATTACTTAACACCTCTTTGTAAATGTGGCTGGCAGGTGCATGCCACAGGTCACAGGTGCCAACAATGACAGCACAAATGGGACTATGGTGGTCAATGGAGATTAGTTATCAACGCATATACCATATAAATTATATCTTTTATCATATTGTACCCATTGTTTTGGATTGTATGTCTATTTTATGGGTCTTGGAGCTGTCACATTGGTCAAATGAGCAAGAAAATTTGAAAATTATCGTAGTTATTGTTTAATGAAGGAGGGTGAGGGAGGGAGGGAGAGAAGGGGCGAGCAGGGTTATAGGCGTGCCAAGAGCTCTGCCTCAATGAACTTGTTGACATACAAAAATATATATTTTTCGTTTTCTTCTTCTGCTTCTTTGTCTATTTCTTTTGAAGAAAGATTAAAAACTTTCGGCGCCGATGATGAAATGATGTAAGCGATAGCTGACGAAATCGAAACAGCGCGAATTGCATATACCACGCTTTTATATACCCTGTAATCATATACAATCTGAAGGAGCTGAAGAGCTGAGTGTATGTGTACTAAATAAAACTATCCTAACGAATGCCAGTCCAACTGAACTCAGGAACTATAAGAGCTGGAGCTGATATTTCAATTTAGATATTCAGATATGTGCATATATTGTAGAACTATGTACGCCTAGAAGGCAGTGGAGTATCTCCTAGCTGGGCATTCCCGACTACAACGTTTTTAACTGTTTTTCATTTAATTTAATTTGGGTTATTCAGTTGCAAATTAGTCACACGTCTTGACGTAAATTGTTATTTAATTAAGCAAAAAATATAAATTAAATAAATATGCTTAACTACGCATTGTCACGTTCTTAACGCAGATTCTCGCGATGGTGCGTGGGCGCATTAAAAGAAGAAGAAGAAGAAGAAGAAGCAAAACAAATAATAAACCGAACAAGGTCAAAGCTGAGTGTAGAGCTGACCCTGAAACTTGAGACAATTTACAAATGATATAATTTCATGCAAAGAGAAACTTGAAAATCTGATGAGAAAACACATTTTTAACACAAATAATACGTTATTTGTTAGGTATTTTACAGCACTGTAAATTTTTAAATTAATTAGAAATCATATTTGTTGTGTCCAAAATAGATGTAGAATAAATTACATGGGAAATATTTAACTGTGCAGTACTTTTGTGTTATTTTACAACACTGTTTTGCTTGAAATCTATCTATAAATCAATTTTAGTGCAAAATTACTAAATAAAACTTGTAATTAGGCTGGAGGATTTCCTATTTCTATATTTAGTGTTATCTTTGCAAGTTTTTCAACACTGATTTTGAGCACTTCATAAATTTGATACAATTACGCCAAGGCAAAAAGAAAGCTCCAATTTATTGATGCATATGAATGAGAAATTTCTATTCGAAGGGTTTTTCCTTGCAAATAGATTTCCCAACACTGGTCGTTGAACCTGCTATAAATCGCAGCTGCAACAGCTGCACTTGCTGCTGCCAACTTTCGCACGGCTGGCATCTTCAAGTGGCCAGGCCGGCAAACCACCCAGCGATTCACCTGACCAGACCAAATCAATCCGCAGGCGGAGCACAAGTGCAGCGCGTCATGAAAACTAAATGCGAAATCGCGCTGTCAAGTTCGTTGCCTAAGTCTTTCGTTTCTTTTTTCTCCTTTGTTTTTATCGTTGTTTCATTTTCTGTTAATTGTTGTTGCTTAAGTTGTTGTTGTTGTTGTTGTTGTTGTTGCTGGTCAAATGCCAAAAAACACATTCATCGTTCAAGTGTTCATCCTTTCACTTTCCGCAGCTGATGTGGGTCAGCACTGTGGCCAGGATCAGCTTTCGCATTGCATAAGTAGGAGATAAAACTGACGATGAAGCAGAAGCAGCAGAGCTGAAGGCAACAGAAGCTGACAATGCAGATAAATATGATTAATAATCCCCCTCAACGCAGTGACATAAGTTTATAGCCTCTTAAAACGCATCACGCGTCAGATCATTGGCCAGATTATGGCAATGCGATGCCAAGTGCCTTTCAGATATGAAACGGATTCGATATGGGAATAGGAAAAAATGTTTATGTGTATATGTAAATATTAAAATAATACAAATTATAAATACTATAATAAATAGATATTATAATATAATAATAAATAAAAAAAATTGAATATTAAAAAAAATATGCTTATATTTATTTCTATTGACTGTAAAAAAAATCTGAAAAATCGATATGAGATTTAAAAAAAATACAAACACAATGAAGACTTAGGAACAGATTCGAAAAATATCGATTAAAATCACAAAATCGATAAAAATCGATTACAACATGAATTTTCGATTAATTCCATTCAGAGCAATCTGGTGACATATTAATGAATTCAATCATATTACAATCGAGTCCCGTTAATTCGATATGGCAAGGGGTTCAATTTTTCGATTTACACAGATTCAGTCTAAATTATCGAGAATTATCGAGAACGAATTTTTTCAAGGCGATAGAATTTATTTCGAATTATCGCGATGCAAAAATAATGCAGTATTAATGAAGGAAAGTATATCAAATGCTTCAAGTACTCGAAGCCAGATGATTCTGAGAGCGGATTCTGTTCCGCTTCAATCGTACTCCAGTGATATATTGAATTCGAGTGAAAGGAAATCGTATAGCTCATTCGCAAATATTGTAAATGAAATGAAATGCAGTTGATTAAAGAACTAGCGGTAAATACGTCGAGTTATTCGCCAATTTGATTTGGAAATTAGATTAAAGTCGCTCCACACTCGCTCGATTTGCACTTTCAGTGGAAAGCTTTTCACGTATTCCACACGGATGCCATTCGGATGTAATGCGTTCAGCGAATTTGTCTAATTGGCCATTCCGTTAACGTTTCAATAATTTCTCGCACTTGCTCCACATGCGACTCCAGCGACTTCACACGCTTTCAAAATAAAAAGCGAAACGAATTGAGAAAACCCAAATCAAATGTGTATTTATATGTATATGTATCTATCTATATATACATCCGACTTTGATGAGCTGCGCATGCTAAAGAGATCGATTGAAAGTCTGAAAAGCAGAGTCAAAGTGAGAGGGGGCGTGGCTATGTTTCAAATTGCTTTTATTGGACGAGCGCTCCATTTGGCATAAACTTAGACAAAATCTACATGAATATAATATATGTAAAAAAAAAAATCAGAGATATATATATAGAGAGTGAGAGATATTATAAATAGTTGTGAATAATTTAGTGGTAGTTGTGCGTGGGCGGCAAATAGGTGGAGTCTGGCTCGAAGATGGGCGTGGCCGAGTCACCAGACTGGCCGGGCGCGCCGTAGAGGACCGACGGACCCGGGGCCGCATAGTCGTAGCCCGTTGCCGTGGGCGGTTGCAAATACTGTGTGGTGGGCGTGGCGTAGTCAGAATAACCCAGACTCGACTCGTGCTTGGCGCCGAGGAAGGCGCTGGGCTTGAACGGCGCCTTGGCCAGCTCAGCGACCAGCTCGTTCTGATCCTCGTGCTGATGGATGTCCGTGTTGAGGGCCAGCGGCTTGCTGGACGTATAGCTGAAGTGGCCCAGACCCTTGTGGCCCAGCGCATAGGCCGGTGTCTGCTGCTCCGTGTGGCTCTTCTCCGCCGGCAGCTGTTGCTCCTCGTGATGCAGCTCATGGTGCTGCTGCGGCTGCTGCTGCTGATGCTCCTCCTCCGGCTGGCCGTGCTCATAGCCAGCCAGCAGCGGCACGCCGTAGCTGTTCAGCGGCTGCTTGGCATAGTGCTGCAGGCTGGGCGGCTCATAGCTGTAGCCCAAGTGCTGTTCATGGTCCAGAGCGGGCGCAAAGCTCAGGCCGTGGCTGCTGCTGCTGCCGCCGCTGCTACTGCTGCCCAGGCTAAGCGGATGACCGTGACCAAAGCTGATGCCATGGGAGGATCCTCCGCTGCCGAGGCTGCCAAGGCTGCCAAGGCTGAGGCTGTTGCTGCCCAGGCTTCCGCTGCTTCCGCTGCTGCTATAGCTGGGCGTGGTTAGCAAATAGGTGGTGCTGCTGCCGCCATGCTGCTTGTGCGAGGCGCCGCCCAGCAGGCTCAAGTAGCTAGGGGATCCGCCATGGCCAGAGTACTTGTAACCACTATGACCCTGTTGGCCAAAGCCATGACCACCACTGCTGCCACCGCCGCCGTTGCTGGTGTGCACAATGTAGGTTTCCACCTTGGGAGGACGCTGATGATAGCTGGGGCCAGGGCCAGCAGCAGGTCCGCCAGTCAAACTTGAGGAGCTAATGTACACGGGACGTCCATGACCATGATAGGAGCCTAGCGATTGATATGTGTGTGGCTGATGGCTGTAATGATGATGGTGCTGAGGACTGTGATAGGGCTGATGATGATGATGCAGCTGCGGCTGCTGATAATGATGATGAAGCGGGCCCTGATGGCTGCTGTCCGTGTCAAGGCTGGCAAAGTCAAAGCCGCTGCTGGCGGCCAGCCCATTGCCATGCAAATGGGCATAGGTGCTCTCATAGCCGCCCGAGCTGGCAGCGGGCGGCAAATATTTGTGTGAGGGCCCATGATAGAGGCCGCTGCCGAAGCTCAGGCCAGCATCGCGCTTCAGCTTGGTGGACTGAGCTTGTTTTTGCTGCTGTTGCAGCGGCTGCGGCTGTTGCTGCGACTGCTGCTGCTGCTGCTGCTGCTGTGGCTGCTTGGCGGCGGCAAAGGCGCACAAAGCGCAGATGAAAAGCGCGCGCGAAAACTGCATTAGAAATTGAAAATTTTCGTTTTTAATTTGTATTGCAAATTCGGCAAAGTATTTAGAAATTTATGTGGTATTTGGTATAAATCTCTAAATACTATTCAAGGATTAAACGCGTTAGTGCATTATTTAAATTTCATTGTCGTTTCACAACACTTACAGCGAACTGCATTTTCGGGGTGCACGTCAAAAAATACTAAACAAAAAAATTGAAGCTCAGCAAATGCTGGGCTGATCTATTTATGTCCTTTCGTTCACTTGCTCTCTCTCTCTCTAGCTCTTTCTCTGTCTCTTTTGCTCGATCTAAGTCGCGTTTATTCCACAAGCGCTGCGCGTCGAATGTTGACGACCTCTGCGCCGGCCAACCCTTTTATACGCGGCCTCTGCAGCAAATCGCTTGTCATTGCGCACGTCTGCGCTGGCGTCGCAGCTAACTTGACGCAGCGGCGTCGGCGGCGATGCGAAAAGCGCCAACTCAACGCGGCATATTTGTTGCTGCCCATTTTGCATATGAACTAAACCGATTTTTGGCTTTTGCTTCGCTTTGGTTTACCGCTAACCGTCTCTTCTTACTCGCACTCGCACTCGCACGCGCACTCTCACTCTTGTTTGGGTCGGTGTGTGGCGTACGCTTTGCGGACATGACTCTGGACCGTTGCCTTGGCACAGTGGGGCATCACTAATTGCGTCTGTTACTAATGCTTATTCTTCGTAAATATACGTTTATTTCAATGTGAAACGTTTTATAATTTATGTTAAGATAGTATGTGCTTTTGTCTTTCTTTTTGAGAAGTATTAATTTTGCGTGCTTGCCTAACGCATGCCCAAACGCCGACTTACTCCACATTTGATTCAGTTTTGCCGCACTCACGTACCACTGTGCATTGCGACTGTTGCATTGCCTCCCGTTCGTTCGCCTCAAGTTCAAGTGACACATTTGCCATATCGCATGTCTCAGTGCACAGTGCCTGTCTCCCTCTCTCGCTCTCTGTCCCTCTCGCGCACACGCCCTCTCTTTAAGCTGGTGCGTGTCTTTCTTTTCATTTAGGTTTTTGGTATTTTTTTATTTTTATTTTTTGTCAAGCTTTCCCAGTCTTTTGGCTTATGCGTGAATTGCAATTAATTCCAAGTAACATTTTGATGAATGTGAGTGCGGATGACAGGGCGTACCCCACCCCACAGCAGCCGCTCCCCCTTCCCCCATGCCCTTCTCCTGCTGGCGCTGGCAGCGTTAACGGTAGTTTAACCGCATTGCTGATGAATGTTTTCATTTGCTACTGTTGCTGTTGTTGTTATTGTTGTTGTTGTTGCTATTTTGTCAGCTGTTGCAAATTTGTAACAGATTGTGTTTGCCTTTCGTTTTGTTTTGTTTTGTTTTTTTTTTTTTTTTTTGTTATTTCCTTCAAACTACAATTTAGTTCGGGTTGCCTGTTCCCGTAATCTTCCCCCTTTTAATTAAACTCTTTGCGACAATGTCGTAATAATATTTCTTGCCAAGGCCTCGTAATCCACTTGTCACAAACGATAGCCGTTAACCGTTACTTGGGCCTGCTCCCTGGGTGTGTCTGATATTGATGCGTTGCCATCTTCGATCAGTCAATCATTTAAACAATCGTTCAGTCAATCAATTAATGATCTTCCATTTGCTGCTAATAGACCCAATTAGCTTTACGAGTCATACACTTTGATTGACCCTTTTAAGGCCTCTTTCCCAATTGGAGGCTAGTCGAAAGGCATTCGAAAGGTCTTCACTTAGCTCGTTAATGCTACTAAATGAGCTCATTATCGAATTACGTAGATTAGGATCGGTTGGATCGCATGGCCTCAATTCGTACTACTCTTCAAATGGATAGCAGATATGGTAGATAGGGTATAGACTCCACTGAACTGTAGAGCTGATCACAGATCGTTGAGCTAGAAGAGGTGATAGGACCTAAGATATTTAGATTGATGTCTAATTTACTTAAGTTTGAGATACTACGTTCCGACTTGACTGTAACTGTACATAAATTTAAATAGAATTTGTTTGGAATATATAAATTCTAACTTCAGGTTTGATATGAGAATTAGAATATGTATAAGAGAAGAGAGGCTAGCGAATGGGTTAGCCTGAGAGCATTTCGCCTATAACTCGATAAAGCAATAGCGGATTGAGTTCTGAGTTAAGGAGCTCTGATCATATCAGATCATATTATGAGAGGCAGATAGGTTAGGTAGCTATAGGAAATGTATACAATCATTTGAGTTTGGGCACCAGAACTGTCTAAATGACCAGATCTTATCTGCAGTAAGAGTTAGATTTCAAATAGATCTAGGCCTGCATACCTCTATAAAGCTAAGAGGGAATACCTCTCTCAGATCTCTCGCTGCTAACCTCAGTAGGTGAAACAGCTGGGCATTAGACTAGCTACATATTGCTGATATGGTAAGATAAACAGATATGTATGCAAGTATAACTACAACAACAACAACAGCAATTAGCCAAGTTATAGCACCCACTATTTGGTACGCCCTCTCGTTTAGTTAACGCATCGATGTGTCTTTGCCTAGCCAAGCAATTACGTCAATTACCTTTGCTCCGCTTCTGGCGGGCCCTGGCGGCTGTTAGACGAGGCAATTGTCGGGCCACTTGGGGCGTCTCCATGCAATCTTCAATGCTCAAATCGACGACCTCGTGCCACGGCGCAGCGCAGCGACCTAAAATCGATTGCGCAATGCTCAGCGAGACGTTGCCAAGGTCGAGCGAGAGTCAATTTCACCAAGCGAAAGCAAAGGGCGAGTGGTTTGATCAAAGTTTTTCTTTGTTTATATCGAAAGTAAAACGAACAGCGATAACAACAACAAGCGACTTAACTTCTAACTAGATTATATTGATGGGACGGTGCCATGTACAGATAGTGCGGGGGCCTCTGCTCCGCCTGATCCACGCCGATGAGCGGGGAGGCAACGACGGCGGCTGCTTGCGGATAGCCGGGAGCATAGAAAGGTGGCTCCGCCTGCTGATTGAGCTGCTCCAGCTGCACCACCTGCTGTTGTCGCTGCTCCAGTTGCTCTCGCTGCTCCACTTGCTCCACATCGTTGCTGTAGCCCGCAAAGGGCGAGGGTCTAAAGGGCACCGTAAACTGTTGCGCCGCCGGCCGGAGCTGAACTCCCAGCAGAATGGGTCGTCTAACAGTCGTCTGCGCTTGTGCCTGGCCAGCCTCAAGCGGAAAGGTCTGCGGACCCGTGTAGCCCAGGCTCAGCTGTTGGGCATCCAGCTCTTGTCTGTGCACCGGCACCAAGGGCCGCCAGGGCGTTGCATATAGCCAGCTGTGATAGTAGAAGGGCGGCGACTGCGCCTCGACCAGCCAGAGCAGGAGAAGCGCCAAACCAGATGCCCAGCTGAGGGCGCGCATTGTGTCCAAGTTGTGAGGCGTGTCTGCAGCCAGGCATGTGACCGAGCCCACTTAAATAGCCTACGAGGCGGCTGTAATGCGATCCAGGTGGTTCCGTTGATGGTGAGAGATGGGAAGTGCGAAATGGAAATGGTAGTGGTAATGGAACTAGATACGGATACGGCTACGGATATGGATATGGATATGGGCTTGACTCGAGAGAGCTAAGGGCAAGGCTGAGCTCAACGACAGCGCGTTCAATGCACTTCCTCATTGCATCATCGGCAACGGGTAAAAGTGATGAAAGACAGTCAAGGAATCGAGCTAGGAAGGAAAGAAGAAGAAAGTGGAGAGGATGGGATAGAGAATGATATATCAAGAAGGGAAAGAAGAAGAAAATTTATAGGATGAGATAGAGAATGATATATCAAGCGATGAAACACAGGAATCGAGCTAGGAAGGAAAGAAGAAGAAAGTGGAGAGGATGGGATAGAGAATGATATATCAAGAAAGGAAAGAAGAAGAAAATTGATAGGATGGGATAGAGGAAAATATATTAAGTGATAAAAGACAGGAATCGAGCTAGGAAGGAACGAAGAAGAAAGTGGAGAGGATGGGATAGAGAATGATATATCAAGTGGTAAAAGACAGGAATCGAGCTAGGAAGGAAAGAAGAAGAAACTAGAGAGGATGGGATAGAGAATGATATATCAAGTGACGAAAGACAGGCAAAGAATCGAGCTAGGAAGGAAAGAAGAAGAAAATTAATAGGATAAGATAGAGATTGATCCATGGCACATAAGGATGTGCGGGAAATGTGGAAAAGGAAAAAGAAAGGGTAGAGCTTTCTGGCTGAGTTGAGGTCCTGCTGGGAGAGGGTCCTGCTGTTGCCACGTCTTCCGCTCTCTCTCTCTCTCTCTCTCTCTCTCTCTCTCTCTGTCGCTCCCTCAGTCTCTCTCTCTCTCTCTGTCCCTCGCTCTCTCTGTCTCTTCCTCCCTCTCTTTCTCCCCTTAATCTGCTTTGTCTCTTCATAATAGGCCTATTCGAACTGACTCTAAGCCTATTTTCGACGCTTGTGTAAAACGTGTCGCAAGACCCCAAAAAAAAAAAAAAAAAAAAACAATTTGTTAGACCAATGATAATGGTAATGATTATTATAATCATAATGAGCGAGTTAACAATGCGGTTTTTGCTCAACAATCCATGGAAATGGAATTGGAATTCAAATTGGGCGGTTAGGCGGTGGGCGTGTGCGCCCATCGGAGCATTTGCATACCCTGTAATTTGTATTGTAAGAGGCATGATGCATGCTGTCTTTCAAGCAGGCTGAGCTTGAGCTATGCTGTATGTACATACGCTCTAAAAAGGTTTTACTAGCTGAACTAAGAGTGATGCAAATTGAATAATCGATAGTTATCGATTAATGTGCCGAATCGATTGGTTATACAAGTTGAATGGTAGAGTTATCAAAGATCCCGCTCATGCATCGATAGCTATCGATTGTGCAATAAAGGGTATCTGCTAGTCGTGTACTCCTCGTCTCTCTCCCCAGCCAACTGATTGAGTTTGACGCAAATCGTTTCAAATTAAGCACTTGACGCCTGATGTTTTGGTCTTGCATAATATCTATATAGATATTCAGCAAATCTCCGATAGACTTTCTCCTATTGAACCACATTTTCATTAGGCTCAACACAAACGATCTATAAACGTTTTGATTGGATATGTCTGGTTTCCTGGCATTTTGCTGCTGCAGTTGCTCCAGTTGCAGCTGCTCAAATGAAAGTTTTGCATTTGTGGCCCAGGAGCGGAGTAAAAGTGTGCTAAGCGCCTTTACTGGGGCCCGCATCTGAAATAGAGAACTATAATCATAATCTAGTATTAATCTAGTATTATTAATCATATTCTAGTATTATTATTGGCGATTGGAATCCTTTTTAGAGGTATATCAAGGCAGAGCTCTGTTCACTAATGCATCGCCCCGCTGCTCTATCGGGCCCAATCATCTGCAGTGCGCTTAATCCGCTACTGTTTGGCTGCGTTTGCGGCTGTGGGTGTTAAATGTTTGATTTTGTTTGTTTTACCTTCACTTTTGCTCTCCCTCTCTCACACACGCTCTGTGCCTCATTCTCTCTCTCACTCTCGCGCTCCCTCACTCTCTCCCTGTTCGCCCTGTCTTCGCATTACAAAGCACGTGCAACAAATGGAAGTAATTTGCATAACGGAAGCGAGAAAAAAAAGATTAATTTACAAAAATTAAATCAAAAATAAACCAAAAAGCAGAAAAAAAAACCGTTTCAACGCGTGCGTTTTTCAGCTTATTTAGCTAAAAAAAAATATATATAGCATTAAATAAAGCCCAGAATAAAATTAAATTTAATTCGGTTATTCAAATAGATTTTAATGCGACCTAAGCCAAGTTCCAAGTTCACAAATTGCACAACTCCCGCAATTAGCGGCAAGAATTTGGAGTCTGATGCGGAAACTCGAGTGCTCGGAATGAAAATGTTTCATTGGCCAAGAGGCGCTGAGAAAATGTTGTCGTAAACAACGAGCGTAATCAAATTAGCTGCGATTATTTATGGCACTGCTTAAAGCCATGCTCAAGGTCACAAATTCCAAGCCAGAGCTCAAGCTGAGCGAGCCCAGAGTTTTCCACATTATTCATGCTGTCGTGGGCGCAGCATCGAGAGCGAATCTCTTCAATGACGACGGACCAAAACCAGTTGGGAATTCTAAACGAAATTTGAGACTTTCACATCACATTAGACAACGATTTCTCTCGAAATTTCATAAAAAAATTTGACCATTTTAGTTATGTAGATTATTTCTGGAATTAGGACTAGATTTGCCACGCCCCTATGGTCGGATATATGCTATATATACTATATATTTGTATATCTCATGCCAATGGACAAGAATACACTCCATGCCCTTTATAAAGATTTTTATTGAATTGGATTTGTTTATTTAGTTTTCTATTCATTAAATAATGCTTTTATGTAATAAAATAAACAAGCACAAAATGTATGTATATATCTCAATTTATAGATATACAGTGAGTAAAATCCATATTCGTTTTTTTCCAACTTTGTTTTCCGGTTTTTGTATAATCTTTGTTAGTATGGTTAAATGTATTATACTGATATATATCTCATCGGAACAGTTATTTTTCAATATAAAATTTACCATTTACACTTTTTTAATTTCAGTTAATATTATATATTTTATAATTTGAAGCTGTAAAATAAAAAAGCGGAATATTAATGTTAATGTTAAAAGGCTTAAACCATTTGAGAATTCTATAAAAAAAAATTAGGAATTTGTTAAATAAAACTCAGCTGAGGCTCTTTAAGTCGAATGTCTTTATTTTATTCACATAAAATGGATTTTAATACTCTTGTAAATATTCATATTAAATATACTTATATATCTCTATATTAAAAAAAAAATGCGATTTAGTTCAATAAAAAAAATAAGAGACGCTTGATGAAATACGAAAAATTCATTTGAAGCCAAATGCAAATGTTTTCATTGCGTTGGGTTGGAGCAGCTCTGATCCATAGACATAGTAGAGCTCAAATGGGTGTGGGGAGGTGGGTGGGAATGAGGGAGTGAGGAGCAGGAAGTGGGCCTGGGGGCATGGGAGGGGTATACTTAGTAGTAGGGCGCTTGAAACTCGCGACTTGGCTGCGTCACGTAGGCGTTTTGTGTGTGGGCGTGGTCATGGAAAGAGCTCAACTGCTGTGAGTAGTCGAAATGTTGATGCACCTGTGGCAGCAACTGTTGGTACTGTGGCAGCAACTGTTGCTGCTGTTGCTGCAGATGCTGTTGTGCCAGCAACTGTTGCTGTTGCTCTTGTTCATAGTAGCTGGTTTGCAGCAATTGCTGCGGCTGCTGTTGCGGCTGCTGCTGCGGCTGCGGCTTCGCCTCCTGCTCGTACCACTCTCTGTGCATGCTGTAGCTGGGCGGCAGCTCGTACGAGTGCGATTGCATTTGCAAATAGCTCGACGAGGGCTGTGCGAAAGGTTGCCGCTGGTAGCGCTCGGGCAGCGCCTGGCCAATCAGCTGAGCACCTCGCTGACCAGACTCCAGACGGCGATCATGCTGCGCGCCAGCAGATAGACCGACAGCTTGGCCAAACTGACCAGCTGCTGCAGCAGCAGCAGCACCTGAATTATCGGCGGCAAATTGAAAATTATTCATATTCAACTGCTGCTGATGTTGATGTTGCTGTTGACGCTGTTCCATTGGAGCACGCTCATAGTATTCCATGCGGTAGGGTCCATGGTAATCGGCAATGCTGTTGCTGCTGCTGCTGCTGCTGCTGCTGCTGATGCTGTTGCCGCTGCTGTCGTAGGTGTGCTCGAAGGGGAGCTGCTGGGCGGGCTGCTGCAGAGGATTGGGCTGCCAATGGCCGGTGGTGGTGATGGCCTCAGTGGTTAGCTCGCTAGCCGCGGGCAGGTATTTGTGAGCGGGTCCGTTATAGCGATAGCCATTGCCGTGCCCGGGGCTGGCCAGAGCAGGCCCAGCGCTCAGCGGCTGTATGCCATGGACAACGGCCAGGCTGGGCGAGCAGGCTAGCAGAGCTGTCAAGGCGATGCCCAAAATACCCTGTCAAATGACAAAGAGTTATATCCGCTCCTCGGCAACGTCTAACGCGTGCAACGTCTAACTACTCACAGTGCTTGGCTTCATATTGTCTGTATCCTTTGGGTTGTCTGCTGCTTGCTGAATGCTGCGTAAACAATGGCTAGACAAGCGAGTGCGACAATAGTTTTTATAGTGCTGTGAATTTATCATCAATGGTCAAGATTTGACTGAGGTTGCGACTCTGCGTGTGTGTGAGTGAGCAATTGAATCACGCTTTGTTACTACAAAGTGTGTCACAAAAACAATAACAATAACAAAAAAGTAAATTATTTCTACGTTTGCGTATCTGCGTATCTGCTTAATCGCAATGTTTGCTGCAGATTTTCGCTTTATTTCTCGTGTAACTACGCGACAATTTGGCGTCTACTGGCTGGCCATGACCGTGGCAGACGTGTGAAATGGCTTTCTTTCTTGCCATTCAAGACATTTGCATTTGGCCCGTTTGTAGCCGGAAATGCAACAGCCAACAACAACCGCGCCAGCAATTGCATTTCATTCAGTTAGAATTCAAACATCGATAACGATTAATTTGCCAGCCTAACGACAAGATTCACATGCGTGGGCAGCACTTTTACTTTTCCAATTATATATTTTATTGTCTTTCCTTTTCTCTTTAACGTGCGTAAAGACGTTACACAATCGTAATCGATGATTTTTAAATGATAGGCGCGTGGGTGAACTATAATTGGTGCAACATATAACTAACAATAGCTACAATAACAATAACAACAACAACCGCAATTTTGAGTGGACCAGCAAAATATTTCAATGCCAAACTCATTGCGGCAGCGCCTACTTTATATACATACATATATACATATGTGTATAGAAAGTTTCTAAGCTCCCTGATTGAAATGGTAATGGAAAAATCAATAAAATCAATAACTGGTAGTGATGTGGCTGTATCAAATGACATATAATATATTAATACCATTCCATATGTATATTTATGCTAAATAAAACCGTTGTTGCCGATTAGAGAAACAATATTTAAATCCAATTTAAAATTTCCCAATTGTTGAAATATTTCCTTTGCTGGTATTTTTGCTTGGTGTTTTTCGCATAAAATAATACCAAATAATCGTTTGACAAGTGAGGCAAATTTAGGCTGTTATGTTTTGGTATTTTACACAAAAATTGTTTACAACATTTGCTCAAACGCTACGTCATTTCGTTATTGTATATATTTTCCTTGCTCTACGTCTCATTCATTTTCATTTACGTTCGAATACAATACAAGCAGGCACAATAAAAAAAAACACCAAAAACGTATCGATATGAGCATTATCGCGTTCCAAAATAAGCAACGATACCTTGGAAAGTATCGTCTTGAAGTAATCGCTAAAGTTTACCTATCGATGTACATCTTTTTTTACATGCTCACTACATTGCTGTGAAGTCGCCGCTTTCAAAGCGTTTACGGGAAAAAGTGCAAATAAAAAATAAAATTTTCAATAAGTGCAAGTGAACAGCCCAAGTAAGTACAAATATTTTAAATTGAAAATGCTGTAGACAAAAGAGGTAGAGCGGTTTTTGTTTTGTTTTTGACAATAATACTGGCCACGGCTTGGAAATATATACATATATAAATTTTTTTTTCACCGCGAAGACTAGCTGTGCGCGCGTGTGTGTGTGTGCCGTCAATTTATATGTTGGTGTAGTTTTTTTTTTTTTTCATTTCGGCTCTTGGTGCCGCTTCCACGCAATAGTTTTACATTTGCGCCCCATTTGAATGTAGTTGTGTCATAAATTTGTTAATTTAGTGTTTTAACACGCCACAAGTGTACATGGAGCATACATATAGTGGTACGCACCAACACATATCCACACACACATACACACACAAACGAACACATATTCAAAGTGTAAGAAAAAGAGAGTGCGAGAAGGCGCCTGTTTGAAAGAGGAGAGGAGTAACGCATACATGCGCAAAAGTGCAATCGGCGTTGTTTCTAAGCCCGAAAAACAGCAGCAGCAGCAGCAACAGCAGCCGAATTTGATTACCTCTTCAGTTTTAGCTGCCGCTGGCGTTGCTGCTGCATTCCATTCGGTTGCTCGCCGCGACGCGCCGTCTGGTCGTTCGCTAAACTGGCACGGGGCACGAGGCCCAGCCTTGGCCTAGGCCCAGGCCGGTCCCCGGATGTGTGTTCGTGAGTCCCGGATGCCGAGCAATCGAGCAATTGTGCTCGAGACATGAGCGACGAGCACACACGAAGCCTTGCAAAATGGCTTCAATGTAGTACATAAAATGCCTGCACTCGACTCTGTCCTGTCACAGTGACGTCCGAACAATAAAGCACATCAGTTTGGCATCGCATCTAGCCGAAACA
Organism: Drosophila arizonae; assembly: GCF_054131065.1. Classification (NCBI taxonomy): domain Eukaryota; kingdom Metazoa; phylum Arthropoda; class Insecta; order Diptera; family Drosophilidae; genus Drosophila; species Drosophila arizonae. The sequence continues at coordinate 3,660,392 of NC_142927.1, read as the reverse complement.
CTTCGTTCCTGCAGCTCGGCTGCAGCTTGAAACAATTTTCAGGGCACACTTTGTTTTTTACATTTTCATTTTACAATTGTCGTTTGTCAGTGTCTGTCCACATTTGTACATAGGAATTTTTACATTTCATTTCATTGTGAACACTTCATGAACGAGATTCAAAACGAAATCATTGTAGAGATTTCAGGCATCCAGGAAGCTATACAAAACGTGTAGGAAAATATAAAAGTTTATATATTTTATGTATATATTCAAGGTGGGTTCAACATTGATTTGGAATCATGCCCAAGCCGGACAAAATAAAGCAAAGGGCGAAATTTAAAGAAGAAGACGACGAAGATGAAGGATCATCGGATATTGACGAAAAAGTAAGTACAGAAAATTCCAAAATCAAAAATGGCAATTTAACACATTCATGTATACATATATGTATTTGTATTTTCCTATCCAATAGGATTCTGAGGATACAGTAGTGCAGGAGCGTGAAAGCCAGGATAGCCAGGATGATGGCGAGGACATGGAGGCGGATAGCGATGATGACGACGACAGTGATAGTGATGACAATAATGAAAATGGTGGCAATGGTGGGAATAGTAACAATGGTGGCAATGGTGGGAATGGTGGCAAAGGTGGCAATGATGGCGACGATGACGACGATGACGATGACGACGACGACGACGACGACGACGATGACGATGATGACGACGATGACAAAACAGAGGATGAAGACGCTGCTGAGAAAAGCAAATCGACAGCTAGTGATATTAAGAACAATCAGAATTCGAAAATGCAGCAGCAGTCACAGTCACAGAATGTAGAAGATTCCGATGAAGATGACGACGAAGAGGAAGACGACGATGAAGACGAGGACGAGGACCAACAGCAACAGCAGCAGCAGCAGCAGCAAAAGGAACAACAACAGCAGCAGCTGCAGCAGCAACAACAACAGGAGAAACAACACAACAAACATAAGCAACAAACACAGCATCGTCAACAGCCACAGATGCAACATCGTCAACAACAACAGCAGCAGAACAAACAGAGCAACACCAGCGGAGCTGCGGCCACTGGTGCTGCATCAGCCGCTGCCGCCGCCAACACTGCTGAAGATCGCACAAGCGCTACGAATCTGATCATAAACTATTTACCACAGGATATGACAGATCGTGAGTTGTACAGATTGTTCAGCAGTTGCGGCTCCATCAATACATGCAAAATTATGCGTGACTATAAGGTGAGCCAAGGGGGTCAAGGATGCGGCCACTGACGTGAGCGGTGGGTGGGGGTGGCAAAGTAGCTGTACATCAAATTATGTGTACCTGGTCGCTAGTGCCCGGGCCATTGTCTATGTTTGTCCTTCTCACACATTGTTAGATACACATACACACACAAACACACGCATGCACTTCATTGCATACAACTTCCTCCCCCAGCCTCTCTCTTGCTCTATTCAAAAAAAAAAAAAAAAGAAGAATCTAATATGCATCGTTTCCATCTCTTTTTTACAGACGGGATACAGCTTTGGCTACGGCTTCGTTGACTACAACTCGGAGGTCGACTCTGAGGAGGCAATTCAAAAACTTAATGGATTTTATGTGCGTAATAAGCGTTTGAAGGTGCGTCCAACTTCACGAAAAAAACAGTCAGTTATTGAATTGAAATGTTGCTAAGTTTATGTAATTGAATTTGATGCAAATAATTATTAATGAATTGTGTTCTCCCGTTAGGTTTCATATGCACGACCTGGCGGGCAATCGATCAAGGACACCAACCTGTACGTGATCAATCTATCCCGCAACATTAACGATGATCAGCTGGATAGAATATTTTCTCCATACGGTCTGATCGTCCAACGTAACATCTTGCGGGATAAACTAACCGGTCGTCCACGAGGCGTAGCATTTGTACGGTAAGAGCCCTATAAGATAATATGCAGCTGCTCCACATATGTAAATAATAGAAATATATCATGATTCTAAAGTAATGCACATAACTAGATATAGAGGTATCATAAGTGTAATGTGATTCAAGTGTTATTATTTATATTTTATGATAGAGGCATTTGTAAAAGAATGTTTTGTATTTTGAAATATCATGTCATACTTCGTTTGTCATTTGTCTATTTGACAATTGCCTAAATGTTCAGATGAGTTGTATTTCAGTCTCCAGTCAAGCTATGACAGCTTTAAGTTAAAGATTGATGTAAAACTAAAGATCAGCTAAAGATTGATGTAAAGTTTTCTTGTTGACTTATGTACTGTAAAATATTTGTATATATCGATTATAAAGATTAGAATTTGTGTAAACAATTTGTTAAGTTTTACCCTTAAGGCTTAAGCAAGTTGATCATCAATCAGTCAATCAAATAATTAAAACTTTGTAACTATAGCTGTCCTTTTCTTGGTGTTTCATAACCCAAACTCATTGAATGAAGGATTACCACATAAACTATATCTACTCCGATTCCGATATAGTCCTACCTAGCTAGCCTTAAGTCTAAATGGCTTGATCCCATAACCTTAATTGATCTAAAGATTTGTTAAGAGCACTTATCACTTACTTTCAACTAATCAATAATGAAAATGAATATCAGTTTAGTCTCCTCTCATGTCTAGACACAAAGTCAGATAGTTGGGCACTTCCCGCATAACTAACAAAAGTTGACCAACAATCAAGCAGGCAGTCCATCAATCAATCTTTTCGCCTTATTCTTTGCAATTCATATACTCATGCTCTGTTTACTTTCACCCATGCAGTTATAATAAGCGCGAGGAAGCACAGGAAGCAATTAAGGCACTCAACAACACCGTGCCGGAGGGCGGCTCACAGCCGATTTGGGTGCGCCTGGCTGAGGAGCACGGCAAGGCGAAGGCTGCACAGTTTATGTCGCAAATTGGCGGGGGTCCGCATATGGGACAGCCGCAGCCACCGCTGCCACATCACATGGGCGGCCATATGCAGCAGCAGCAGGTGCCGCATCATCCACAGCAGATGCACCACCAACAGCAGCAGCCACACCATCAGCAGCACCATCCACAACACCATCATCAACATCAGCAGCAGCATCATCATCATCAGCAACATCACAGTTTGCCACCGCCGCCACACCACCACATGCAACAGTTGCATCATCATCCGCACGGAGGTGGCGGCGGAATGGGTGTCGGTGTCGGCGTCGGTGTCGGTGTCGGTCTCCCACAGCCGATGCATGGCGGTGGCGGGGTTGTCGGCGGCGGCGGCGGCGGCGTCGGCGGCTATCACCACAATATGGCACACAGAGGTAGATCAAATAGAACAACACGATCTCAAAAACCGCATCCATATAACCATGCACAGAAATTTATTTAAATCAAAATTAATTTCTTTACACAATATTAGCTGCATCACACAGGTGAAGTGTTCATGCTGCCATTGCCAATCACTATAATGCCAATGCCCCGACCACAAGCAGAGCGGCTGCAGCTGCAGCAGCGACAGCAGCAGCAGCAGCAGGAGCGTTGTCTGCCGTTGCTCCGCCAGCAGCAGCAGCAGCAGCAACGCCAGCTGTGCGTCGGCAAAAGCGTTGCAGTTGTAACTGCACCGGCTCCCACATCGTCGGCAGCAGCAGCAGCAGCAACAGCAACAACACCAGCAACAGCCACAGCCACAACGGCAGCGGCGGCGGCGGCGGCACTGGCCAACAACAACAACCCAACAACAACAGCACTGGCAGCATCAACAACAACAGTAACTTCAAATACAGTAATTCAACCACCACCACCACCACAACAACAACAACAGCAACAACAACCTCATCATCAGCAGCATCAGCATCTGCAACAGCAGCAGCAACAACAACAACAACAACAACAAACACGAATACAACAACAAGAACAACAAATTTAACATTACACAGCAGTAGCAATGCGTCGGCAGCAGTTACAACAACAGCAGCAACTGCTGCAGCTGCAGCACTAAGTACAACAAGTGCAACGATGAACATTACAGCAGCAGACGAAGCTGTAACGGTAACACAAACAACAGCTTTACCTGTAACAGCAGCAACAGCAGCAACAACAACAACTACAACTACACTAACTGCAACAGCAGCAGCAAGAACAACAACTTTTGCAACAAACATAGTAGCCGTACCCGTGGCAACAACAACAGCAAGAACAACTGATACAAGTGAATACAGAAATGCCACCGCCAACACATATTCTCGACTGCAACAGCAGCAACAGCAACGATTCCGACAACAACAGACACAACAATGGCCGCAACAACGGCAGCAGCAACCCCATCGACAACAATTGCCACAGCAACAGCAGCAGCAGCGTCGACAGCAATACTTGCCGCAGCAACAAGATCAATTGCCACAGCAGTATCAGTCGCGTCGACAGCAATACCCTCCGCAGCAACACCAGCAATTTCCACAGCAACAGCGACGCCAGCTAAATGTGTCGCGGCAACAACAGCAATTGCCGCAACGACAGCGACAGTCACAGTTGCATCCAGATCAAACTCCACCAGATGTGCTGCTCGAGCGTTTGCAACAACTGTTTGTTCCGCAGGATCAATTGCCGCAACGGCAACAACAACAATTGCCACAGGAGCAAGATGACTTGTGTGCTGCACAGGAGCAAACGCCGCAACAACAGCAGCAACAATTGCCACAACAGCTGCAGCAGCAAGAATTGTTTGTTCCACAGGAAGAATTGTCGCAACAAGAAGAATTATTTATACCACTGGAACAATTGCCGCAACAACAGCAGCAAGAATTGTTTGTTCCAGAGCAACAATTGTTTGTCACACAGCAACAATTGCCGCACCAGCAACAATTGTTCGTTGCGCAACAGCAACTGCTACAGCAAAGCGGATGGCAAGTGGTAAGCCAGGAAATGCTGGCACAGCAACAATTGCTGCAACAGCAGCTGCTGCTGCAGCAGGACTTGGAACAGTTGCCACAACAGCTAGACCAAATGCTGCAACTGCAACAACCGATGCAAATGCAGCAGCAGCAGCAGCAGCAACCTGACCACCAATTCCCTCAACAACAACAACAACCAACACCACCAGTACTAGAGGAACAGCCTCCAGCACAGCTTCCACCTCAACCGCCACCGCAACCCCTCCAGCTGCTTCCAGTACCCGCCTGCGCTTTGCGGCCCGTTTACGCAGTGGATAACAATGGCTATTTGGTTCCCACACCCTACGCCCTGGTTCCCGCCCAGTTTGTGCCCCAAGCGGGGGCAACAACAACAACGACGACTACAACCACAACAACAACCACTGCAATGCATGGCGTCAACTGCGGCTACTATAATTACGCGAACGCAAGCATTGTGAATAGCTTTGTTAACTATGATCACGATGCGAGTCAGATGTGCGCAATGGGCATGGTCTATGTCGAATACAAATGTGCCTCACCCGGCGAGGTGGCGGTAACAGCTGCCGCCGCAGCTGCAGCTGCTGCAGCCTTAGCACAGACGCAGGCGGCAGCTTATGCGATCGCGCAGGCGCATGCACAGGCGCATGCGCGGGCCCAGGCAGTGGCACGGGCGAGGGTGCAAGCGGAAGCGGAGGCGGAAGAGGAGTCGCAAGCCGAAACTGATGAAGAAGAGCGAACAGAAGCAGAAGAGGAAGAGGAACCGGAAGCGGATGACGGGGCAGAAGCCGAAGACGAGGTAGAAGCTGGAAGTGAGGCAAAATCAGAATCAGAGGCAGAGTCAAGAGCAGAGGCCGAAATAAAAACAGAGGCAGAGTCAAGAGCAGAGGCCGAATCAAAAACAGAGGCAGAGTCAAGAGCAGAGGCCGAATCAAAAACAGAGGCAGAGTCAAGAGCAGAGGATGAGATAGAAGGAGTGCAAATGGATACGGAAGCGGAAAATGCTGTCTCAGAAGTCGAAGATGGGACAACAACAGAGGAGACGTTGCAATAAAATAGCGCCACACGTGAAGGCGATGGCACTACTTGGAACAGATATACGTGCAAATATGTAGAATTAATTTAATTTCAAGTGCAAATAGCAAACATTTACTATGTGTCTAGTGTAATAATTGTTGTTATCGTTGTTGCTGTAGTTGTTGTTGTTTGTGTTAGAACCAAAATGAATCTAAATGCTGAATGTAAGGAAAACCAAACTATAGAAATACGATATATGCTACAGATTATATATACAGATACGAATACTTATATATATATATTGATATATATATACCTTCAAATATATATATATATATACATTGATATAAGAGAATGCAGAACGATGTCAAGAAATGGAAATGAACTAAAAGAAAACATTTTACAAGATGTGGCTGTAATAAGAGATATGCCTGGAATGAAGGGCATATGAAATGAATTCATATATATATATAAACGTGTATATTTATATATGTATTTAACCACATATGTGTGTGTATATATAGAGATTGAACTATATATATATCGGAATGTGTGTATATCAAGAAACTGAACTCAATATAGCAATTGGCAAGAAGCGAGAATAAGAAGAAGAAGAAGCCAGAAGAGCAGAATACACACAAGATAGATAAACTAAATGCAAAGCAAATACGTTTACACACGAGCTTAAAAGATGATGTATAGACATACACATACACACCCACACACGCAAACACAAACACACTTACACACGAACATATACTTACACGCATTTATTTTGATATTGTTTAGCAATTGATTTAAAAATTTATAATTTTGTTGAAATTCAGCTAACTAAAACGATTTTTGTTTTGTAGCAAATGTACGCACCTGGCTGTAAAATTGTAAAGGCCCCCCCACACACACACACACACACTCACACACCCACACACATACACAAAGACGAATAGGAACACACACACGCAAACCAATTGCTATAAATTTGTATGGAAAAACAACAAAAATAAATAATGCAATTTCGAATGCAAAAAAAACTAGAGTAAAAATGTTAAATATAAATATATATACATATATTTATGTATGCACGTATTTAAATTATTGTATATACATCAATATATATTATTATATATAGAGATATTGATCTATTTTGACGTACGAAACACACAAAACGCAAATACTATATATACATATATTAAAATTATATATATATATGTATATACAAAAAAGGATTTTTTAACAAATGCTGATCCTGATCGATGAATTTGAACTTACGAATTTGTTAAGATGGTGAGCAGACAGCAAATCTATATATATATATATATATATATATATATATATATATATATATATATATATATATATATATATATATGTATATATATATATGTATACATATATATATAAGTAGAATTATAGCAAACCTATATTGGATGAGAGAGTGTAAAGCTTAAAATAACAAAATTTGATATAAACTGACTTTTTTTTTTTTTGAATAATTTAAAAACTAGTCTAATAGCATTAAAATAGTTAAGACCCTTTTTTTTTCTAAAATCCCAAACTAAATTTTAATAAAAAATAAATAATAATTCAGAAAAAACTACGAAAAAAATAAACAAGATGTAAGCAACAAAAATTTAGAAATAAGGCTTAAAAACAACTATTGTACATAAAACGAACTTTTTATACCAAAATGGAAGCGAGCAGAGCGAACAGAGAGAACAAAATGGCGTCCGCATAGCGCATACAAATGAGCGAGACAGCAGCAAGCATGCATAGAAAGAGTTAGCTATATATACATATATATATACGGGTAGAGTCAAGTCAAAAATGGGGTTTAAAAAAGAACTAAGCTATAGGTACTTTATTGCTTGTACCTCTCTAAGTGTAATTAATGTATGTAATATGAACTTGGATAATAAGCAAAGCAAATTTTTTTTTTCCTCATATCTCTATATATAAATATATATATAGTGCATAGGTAAAATTTATAATTAGCAGCGGCTGCATAGAACGAGATGAACTTTCTACAGATTATATATATATATATACATATATGCAATATGTAATTGTATACAATACACTTTATTTACAAGCGAATATTGATGTCCCTATACAAAAGGAAGGAAAACTTTGTTTTCTATTCAAATGAAAACATGACAAGATTTGATGTATGTATTATTTTGCATGTGTCAAAACGAAACCTACTACAAGTATGTGTAATAAATGTGTTTCAAGCAACAAACTAAACAAAAATTTTTGTATTCGATTAATTTCATAGTAAAATTTGGTTATCTCCTTTTGAAATTGCGCGCACTTTGCACTCTGTTATGATAATTAACATAGACGTAATCTGTTGCTAACAGGTCACTCAGTGCTGCCACTCATTCATTGCTTGCATATGGGCACACTGGCAGCCAGTGGAAAATACCGTGGGGAAAATACCAGCACACATTCCAATAAAGGCAATTAACGAAGGCAACTAACGCAACGAAAGAGAGAAAAAAAAAAAAACAATAGCAGGACCAGCAAACACAAAACTATAAACGTGACTGAATTTCGACGGCTATATTATATATGCGCGAGTGCTAGGCTTATACAGACGCAGCGAGTGCGTTCAATAGGAGACAACGCAACGCAGTCCGTCGGCTAGACGAGGGCCAACTACATATTTTTGCCAATGCCTCTGAAAACGGAATACGCAATAAAAAACTGTGCGCTGACGACCTTGCCCATTTTGTGAAAAACGGCGGGACAAGCGGAATACAATCCTAATTTACCATAAGAGGACTATTGCAATCCAATTGCATTGGAAATCATAACGATAACGATTACGACGAAGACGACGACGACGACACACTCACACATCGATAAACACCGCTGCTGCTGCATCCCAAGATGCCACAGTCGAGAGCCGCTGCCGCTGAGGCGGCCGCTGCTTCCAACTCCGGCGCCCAGCCGCTTGTCAAGATTGGCCACTATTTGCTGGGAGCGACGCTCGGCACCGGCACCTTTGGCAAGGTGAAGATTGGCGAGCATCAGATCACACGACTCAAGGTCGCCGTCAAGATTCTAAATCGTCAGAAGATCAAGAGCCTCGATGTGGTGTCCAAAATCAAACGTGAAATCCAAAACTTGAAACTCTTCCGGCATCCGCACATCATCAAGCTATACCAGGTGAGTAATATACCCCGATCGCATTCCAACCACTCTTTGTAGTTACTCTAAAACTGTAACGTCAGGTGGACTCAACGGGGGCAATTGAAAACTGTTTTGTTTTGCTCTGAAGCATTGACTCTCTAACTGTAATGCCAAAATATCCCTAAAATTGTAAATGTAGATAGTCTCAAAACTGTGATCTGGGAATTAGCAATTCTCATAAAACTGTAATTAGCAACAGCTTCTAAAACTGTAACCGTTTAACGTTAAGCAGAGGCGTAAGGAAATGTGTGCAGAAATATTGTCAACCATATTGTCAACGACTCGCAAACTGTAACCGCTAGACTCGATTTTTATAATGAAAATTAAATGTTATCAGATATGTAAAAGCTGTTGAAAATCATTAGCTGGAAGTAAACAAATCTTCGAAATTAATGTTCCAAACAAAGAGCATATTATCTTTCATTCATGAATGGAATCGAAGCTCTGACAGCTGCTTTGACAGCTTGCTCAATTTTCCAGTCTAGAGTCTGTAATCAATTTGTAAATAAATAGGGCATAAATAATAAACGTGAACATTAACTCTTGTTGGCATTCTAATTAAATATATGCATACATACATATGTACGTATATAAATATACATTATATATATATGTATGTATATAGACTGATTGCATTAATTGATTGGCCAATTGAGTAATGGCCTGACGGTCAGTGATAGTCAACGATTGATAGTGATTGATAGTGAGCCTATAGATTGATTCACTCAACTTTTGCACAGCTTTCAACTGATTGACTGACTGCTGTATATACAAAGGCAAACTAAGTAGTGAATGATTGAGTGATTGACAGATAGCCAGGCCTTGATTGATTAGTCAATTTAATGATGATGATGTTGCCAGAGATTGATTAAATGATCCACTGACTGATTGATTGCTTAACTTACTGATGTATAAGCAAAGGATGGAATCAACGATTGAGTGATTGATAAACCCATTGATTGGCTGCTTGTTTGACTAATTCAATTTACTAACTGATTTATAGCAAGCTTATACATCGTCTCACAATCCCAACTTTCCCAGTGAATCCAATCTGATCTCTCTCTCTCTCTCCCTCCACTTATCTAGGTCATCTCCACACCATCGGATATATTCATGATCATGGAATATGTGAGCGGCGGAGAGTTGTTCGATTATATTGTAAAGCATGGCAAGCTGCAGGAGCATCAGGCGCGCCGCTTCTTCCAGCAGATCATATCGGGCGTGGACTACTGCCACAGGCATATGATAGTGCATCGAGATCTGAAGCCGGAGAATCTGCTGCTCGATCACAATATGCACGTGAAGATCGCCGACTTTGGCCTGTCCAACATGATGCTCGATGGCGAGTTCTTGCGCACGTCTTGCGGCTCACCCAACTATGCGGCGCCCGAGGTGATTTCGGGTAAACTGTATGCCGGCCCGGAGGTGGACATCTGGTCATGCGGCGTCATCCTGTACGCGCTGCTCTGCGGCACTCTGCCGTTCGATGACGAGCATGTGCCGTCGCTGTTTCGCAAAATCAAATCGGGCATCTTTCCCATACCGGAGTACCTGAACAAGCAGGTGGTGAATTTGGTGTGTCAGATGCTGCAGGTGGATCCGCTGAAGCGCGCCACTATCGAGGAGATCAAGAAGCACGAGTGGTTCCAGAAGGATCTGCCCGCCTATCTCTTCCCTTCGTCCATTGAGCAGGACTCGAACGTCATCGACACGTATGCCGTGGCCGAGGTCTGCACCAAGTTCGGCGTCAAGGAGTCCGAGGTGCACAACTCCTTGCTCAGTGGCGATCCGCACGACCAGCTGGCCATCGCCTACCATCTGATCATTGACAACAAGCGCTTTGCGGACGATGCGGCCACTCAGATAAGTGAGATTAACAATTTTTTTGTGGCCGGCTCGCCGCCACCGCCCACAGCCCATTCGCCGCACGAGCCGCGCTCGAGTGCCCAGGAGTCGGGCGCACAGGGAGGTGGCGCCACTGTCACCATCGGCGGCGGCACGGCGGCCAGCTCTGGCACAGCCACGCCCAGCGGCCTGGGTAGCAGTGCTACGCCCACCATACGGCCGCATCCCGAGCGCATTGCCCCGATGCGTGAACGCCAGCTGGCCATGTCCGTGCAGAATACGGGTGGAGCCGCCTTCCCGGAGAAGACAGCACGCGGCGGCACTCCGATTAAGCGCGCCAAATGGCATCTGGGCATACGATCGCAGAGCAAGCCGAACGACATCATGCTCGAGGTGTATCGCGCCATGAAGGCCCTCAACTACGAGTGGAAGATCATCAATCCGTATCATGTGCGTGTCCGGCGCCAGAACGTGAAGACTGGCAAATATTCAAAGATGTCGCTGCAGCTCTACCAGGTGGACCCCAAGAGCTATCTGCTCGACTTCAAATCACTGACCAACGACGAAGTCGAACAGGGCGACGATGTGATCATGGAGAGCCTGACGCCGCCGCCATTGAGTGTGGGTGGCACGATGCCAGTGCAGCCCACTGGACACCATACGATGGAGTTCTTCGAGATGTGCGCCGCACTCATCATACAGCTGGCGCGCTAACGGCCACGCCTACCCAAAAAAAAAAAAAAAATATAAAAAAAATACACAAGCGCCTACCCAACTATAAGATATGGCAAATGCAAGAGAGGAGGCAGAGTGCGAGAGTCAGAGACACAGAGAGAGAGAGAGAGAGAGAGAGAGAGAGAGAGAGAGAGAGAGAGAGAGAGAGAGAGGAGCGAAAGCGAGCTTTGTAGCTTTGCCATGTTAATATTATTATTATTATTATAATTATTATTATTATTATATATATAAATATATATCCCTCTAATGCCCCTCTACCCCGCAACTCCCCAAACCTAGCAAATTGTTAAGCAAAGCAAAGCAAAACCAAAATTTTTCATGTTGATAATGCTTAAGTTTGTTCGTTTTCTGTTTTCTTTTTTTTTTTTTAATATTTTGTATTTCTTTTTGTCAATTTTACATTTGATCTATATTAATATATACATTTATTGTAATAGCTACTGTATCAAAAGTCAACAACGACACACACAGATTGTATTCAATATGTTTTCCCTCTCCCCGTACTTCTGCTAGATGTGGCCTAAGGCACAGCTAAAGTTACACACAAGCAAACAGAAAATTTGTTACTCTAACTGTAATAAGACAAAAGATGAAAAGTGCAACAAAATATATATACAATATTTCCATACGAATATATCTATCTATATACATACATATACAGTATGAGCGGCCTGCAAATCAGATTCGACTCTTATCTGCTCTTTATTAATAATTGACTTGCAGTTTGTATAAATAATATTGGTAGTATTCCTTATAGTATCTATTAGCTATTTAGTATTTGTCAGATACTTTCATCGCATATTCGAAAGGCATGTATATGGTATCTATATATATTTAACATCTATAGAATATAATAAGATATATATAGGCACATTCGAAATCGCAAAATATGTTCTTCAAGCCAGAATTCTATCTAGATTGTATTTAGTACCAACTTATAAACTTCTTCCGAATTCATAAGTTTCATAGAAAAGCAGAACTAAGAATATTCTAGATATATACAGAACAGAATATATAGACGGGTTTATTTGAAACGAACTATCCTGAGTTTAGATAGAAACTTATCGAAATCTTGTCGTAAAGCAGTTCTGCTGTTAACAATCAATCGTTAGTAATTGTATATTTACAAGTCTTTCAATGATTCTATATCCATCGAATGCATACATATGTATGTATATATATAAAAACTGAAATTTTCATGGCCATAGCTAACCGAAGCTCTGGCTGCTTTTGACTGTACAAGATTTATTGAGCATTGCTTAATGGCTAAGTTTTCGTTGGACATGTTCTCATTATCAATTCATCAATCAATCGCATCATTATCATAATTACTATAGTGTGGTGTATGGTGTATGGAGTATGGAGTATGGAGTATGGTGTGTGTGCCCTGCCGTAAACCCCGCCATGCCGCGACGTGCCGTGCCGTGCACCAATTAAATTCATAAGGCCGCAAATACAATAAAATATCTTAAAAAAGATGCTGCCGCTGCTGCTGCTGCAATTGGAGCTCTACTGATTCTTCTGCTGCTGCTTGCGCTTCAGTTTGTCGATAAGCGTCTCTATGCTGTTGGCGTCCACCAGGCCAATGAACTTGTCCACAACGACGCCGTTGCGGAAGGCTAGAACCGCTGGCACGGCCTTCACCTCGAACGTTTCCACCAAATCCAAATTGGCCTCTACATCGATAATGGCCAAATCAATTTCATTCGAGTTCTCCAACAGCTCCAACATTTTGGGTGTCAGTATTTTGCATGGGTCGCACCATTCCGCATGGAAATTCACTATCACCGGATTGTCGCTGTTGATGACCTGCGAACAGATAAAAAGAAAACAAAGTTTAGATTAAAAAAAAAGAAGGAAAAAACAACAACAAAAACAAAGCTTTCACATTTTATGTATTTATGTATTTTGGCTAGTCAATTCGAGTGGTTCTACCTTATTTGCATACACGAGCATACGTACAAGCCAAGCAAATTGCTGTGCGAGAGTCGACTAGCAAATGCCCTGTATAACATGACTATATATAATATACCAAATTTAAGTAATTTTCCGACGTGGTACTTCTTTCGCCTAATAAATAAAATACCATTTTGGGATATTTGTCGGCGATGTGGCAACTGCTTAGTGAATTTGTGAAAGTGTATCATTTTTGGTACATTTGTGGGCGATGTGTGAACGAGTCAACACTGTTGCCAGCAATTTGTTTACAGGGTATCATATTGTATACGGCGCGCACAAATAGCCAAAATGCGTCATGGGTTACGGCCGGGACCGCTCACGTACGCCAAATAGGCAACAACCAGTCAAATAGAGCATTGCATAATGCTACAGCAACACTTGCATCCATATGCTTGTGTATGTGCATATGTGTGCGTGTGTGTGTGCAAGTGTATACAAATGTAAATAGAGGCAGTTGGTTGCTGTGGCTCACCTTTTGATCAAACTCGTAATGATCTTTTATCACCAGCTTTTTGAAGTGCATCTGCGATTGTGAGAGGTATTTCTGTGTGGCTTTGGCCGCCTGCGGCGCTATCCGTTGACAGCTACTCTGGGCACTGCTATTGATAAGACAACAGGCCGCCAGGCGTGGCGCAATTCCCTCCGCTGCGATTTTTAGCATTGTTGTTATTATTGTTGTATTGCAATGTGTGTATGTTGCAAAGGAGGTGCTAATGGCGTGCTTTCTCTTCTATGGACTTGAGTAATAGTCCTGGTCCGAGATTTTCAAGATGCAGCGATAAGATAAATAAATGGACAATTATTCACCACTGTTTTTCTTTATGTCTGCAGGCGGTGGAGCGGGTGGCTATTGGACTGTCTGGCAGGGCTATTTGCATTACGAGTGCTGCCAGATGGCTTAACTATACTCTTTTAATACACATGGCAGCGCTGCATTTTTCAAAATGAAAACTAATCAAATCAAATCAGCAAATATTTTAACAATACAAAAATTACTACATATAAATACATTGAAAATAGTCAATTACTATGAAAATTAAATTTATGACACTAATAATTCGTGGATTTCTTTTGGGAAACCGACTGGTTGGTGTGGCTTGAAAGAAATGTGGCCACCCCAAATTTGTGCATTTACAGCACTTGTCTGCATCATTTAAATTTCAACATTTACCTTTATGTTTGCTCAGATAGCATACCTATATAATAAAAAAAAAATATAAACATAAGTATGCGTGCTTATTAATTTTAATTAGCATCGACAAAGCAACTAGGGCCAGATGGAATGTACATTGGTACGTTTTGATGGGCGTCATAAGAATTAGTAACGGTAAATGTTTGTGTTTAATTAGGCTCGCATAGACGTTGACTTTTTGATATTATCTGTCAGGTGATGGACGTTTTATCTGACTTTTGGGGTAGTTCGCTTGGAGCTGTCGCCAAAGCAAGTTGGACAGAATATGAACGAGAGCAAGATCTACGCCAGCTACGTGGAAAGCAAACTGATTGGCGTCCAAGCGGAGGACGTCAATCAATATGTGGTCCGTGCACTGAAGCACGTCATACAGGATGTGTTCGCACAGCTCAGTGCGACGCTGATAATAACACTGGCCACCAGTGATGCAAAGATGGACAAGTGGTTCGGGAATGTGGTGGGCAATCTGGCCAGCACTTGGAGCTCAGTCTCCGTGCAAATGCTACATGTGAATCACTTGCCTCATGTGCCAGGGCGCAAGTATTGCAATCTACTACTGGTAGACTCCTATAAGGCGTTGCTGTGAGGGACTGTAGTAGCAGTGCCCATCGGATCTATAATTACGTATATCTTAATCCCTTCCAGCTCCACGCAGATCACCGAGGATAACGCGGATAGCGATGATCACGAATACTACTTCATCTTTTTGCAGGCGCGCGATGCGCAGATTCCGGCGGAGCTGCAGCAAATCCTGGACCATTGCCTGAACAACTTTTGGCTGCACTGCAATGTGATGGTGCAGACGGCCCAGATGGAGGTGCTCATCTATAGCTATTATCCGTATACGTCGCAACGTTGCCAATCCGCACAGCCGCAGCTGGTGAATCGTTTCGATGGCCAGCGCATGATCCATGCGCCCATGTTTCCGCACAAGCTGCGCCAGCTGCATCAGTGTCCGCTCACTGTGGTCGTCTGGAACGCGCCGCCCTTTGTCGAACTCAAATGGGACGATCGGGCGGGGCAGATGGACGCCATTGGCTTCGAGGCTACGCTGATCAAGCAGCTGGCACGACATCTCAATTGCAGTTTGATCTGGCACAATGTGACGCTCGAGACGGTGGCCACCTACCAGAAGAACTGGGGCGATGAACGTCAACCGATGAGTCCACTAAAGCTGGTGCGTAGGAAGATTAGTTACTAATTAGCTTCATTAACTCTCCCCTCTTTCTTTATCTCCCTCTCTCTGTCTTAGTTAATAGAGCGACATGCCAACCTGAGCGTGGGTAACTTTCGGAAGACAGCTGGCCGCAATAACATGCTCACCTCGCCCGTGGCTCACTATTATGCTCCGCTCGTGGCCACTGTGGCTATCAAGCATTTTCAGTTTGGCCAACTCACCTTGCTGTATTTTCCATTTCAGAGCTGCGTTTGGCTGTTGCTGCTGGTGGCTCTGATTCTGCATGGCCTGATCTATATGTGGCGCTGGCGTCCCATTGGGCTGCAGGTGCTGGAGCTGCTGCTGGGTGTTACGTTGGTGCGCTTGCCACGCTCCTGGCTGCAGCGTGTCATCTATGCCCACTGGCTCTATGGTAGCATCCCATTGCGTGTGGTCTACCAATCCCTGCTATTCCATTTCATACGCCTGCAGCTGTTCGAGACGCTGCCGTATTCGTTTGAGCAGCTCTTGGCTAGCAACTTCCGTGGCATGTGCACTTCGAACATTTTAAGCATGCTGCGCGAGATGCCACAGGTGGCGCACAATTACGAAAGCTACATTAGCATTCCATCGCCCTACGATGAAGTAGTGCTGGATGCACTGCACCAAATGGGCGATGGTCGGTATTTTGCCATCACCGGCCTGGACACGGCCGTTGCCCATTTGACGGCAACGAATCGTCAAAGAAGCTACCACATTCTTTCCCAGTACATCAATCTGCAGCAGGTGGTCATCTATATGCCCAAGCACACGTATTTCAAGGAACTGTTCAATGACATGTTGCGCAACCTCGATGCCAGTGGCTGCATTGACTTTTGGCGCCGAGACGCCTTCGCCAAATACAGCCGCCGGACCCTGCAGCAGCGCAGTCTGTCCCAGCTGCAGGACGATCAGCAAGAACACCGACAGAACGAACAGTTGCGCCAGCTAATCGGTATATACAGCCTGATGGGTACCCTCTACGCTCTCTCCATATTGGTCTTTTGCGCTGAACTCCTTTGCCATCGGCTGACCAAGCGAAAGATGGAGCGACGTTTGCTTTAAGGCACACAATTCTATATAATTAGATTTGTTTACTTTTTTCATTAAATTTAAATTAAATTTCACGATCTGGCAGCACTCAAGCTGAACTAAATGCCAAGCAGGAGGCTTGAATGAATGCAAAATGTACTAAATGTGCTGAAATTTCTTAATTTAAGACAATCATTGATAAACTACCGTTTCCTTACCTCCACATACCTCCATTTTCATCAACAAACATCACAAATATCATAAATTGAATAAATCCGGCCACTTTTTGGCTGTCAGTATTTTTTCAATGTTAGTACTGTAGATTAAATTTCTGAAGCTTTGGCAGCACTAAAACCGTTGGAGCGTTGAGCTGACTGCGCGTGGACTACAAATGCAATTTTCGAAAGAGCAGACTAACTGTTAAGTGAACTAAATTGAATGCAATGTACAGAACAAAGACAAACAAAAAGGAAAAATGAAGGGAAAACAAAACAATAACCAAGTATAAACAATTTGAACAGCAACTTTTTCAATGCAGTGTTCATCAATCACAAACCAGCTCAATTAATGTGAAAAGACAAACAAAACTTTGGTCAAAGCTTTTCTGCCTCAGCAGCGGGCTCAACGCCATTGCTAGAACCAGTTGACCTTCAGAATCGGCACGGAAATGAACATATCACAGCTGTTTCACTCGTATCAGGACTTGTCCGGGC
This sequence comes from Drosophila arizonae, assembly GCF_054131065.1. Taxonomy (NCBI): domain Eukaryota; kingdom Metazoa; phylum Arthropoda; class Insecta; order Diptera; family Drosophilidae; genus Drosophila; species Drosophila arizonae. The sequence continues at coordinate 3,642,642 of NC_142927.1, read as the reverse complement.
AGCAGATGAACCAAATCAATGAGTATGTGGCGCGAGCCCTGCTGCACGTGGTCCACATCCACATTATGAGCGTGACGCCGTCGCTGGTGCTGACCCTCTGCTGCCGCAACAATCACACGTGCAACTTCTACACCGAGATGATGACCGTACTCTTTCGAGACTGGGGCATAGCCCCGCTCCAGATAGTCACTGTGGAGCAGGGCATGCTGCGAAAATTCGTTCCGGGTCGCCGGCACTACAATCTCATCTTCACGGACTCCTATGCGGCCTTTGCGGAGATCGAGGTGGAGGCCCATTCCAAGGAGTACAACTACAACGAATACTATTACATCTTTCTGCAAGCACGCGATCGTCTGCTGCTGAGCGAGATGCATCGCATCTTCGAGCATTGCTGGCGCCACCAGCTCATCAATTGCAACGTCCAGGTGCAGCGCGCCAATGGCGACATCCTGCTTTACACGTACCTGCCATTCGGACCCGAGAGTTGTGCAGATACGACGCCCAAGTTGATTAATCGCTACAACGGCAGCCACATGCTAAATCCGCAGCTCTTTCCCCGCAAGCTGAACAATTTCTTCGGATGTCCACTGCGCGCAGGTCTGTTGCATTTACCGCCGTACATCTAGCTAGACGGATCTGGACCGGATGTGCGCATTACTGGCGGCATTGAAGGTCGTCTCTTGCTGACGTTTATTGAAAGATTCAATATAAGCATCCAAGTGCAACAGTGGAACAGCACAAGTGGAACGGGACTCCAGATCAACCGCTTGCTCCAGATGGTGAATTTGCATATTGCTAGCTAGCCTTCCTTTCCAGTCTAATTATCTTTCTTATTCTAGCTGCACAGTAACCAAGCGGATTTATGCGTCGGTGGCATCCGCCAGACGGTGGAGCGCAGCACATTGGGGACATCGACGCACAACTATCTGCAGACAAGCGTCCGCTTTGGCGTCTTGGGCACCAGCTACGAGCTGACCTCGCTGGACATTCTATTCTTTCCATTTCGGACATCAATTTGGCTGGCGATTGGCGTTGTTTTCGCCCTTTCGTTCCTGATGCAGCTGACAATGGATCGACTATTACCGCTCAGGCATCAGGGCTGCCTTGTGCTCAATGTGCTCCTGGTCTTCGTGGGCATGCCTATGGCAGCTTTTCCGCGCTCGATCGCGAAACGAGTGCACTGCATCATGTTAATTCTCTACACGTTGCTCATACGCACCATGTACCAGGGCATGCTTTACCATTTGATACGCACCCGCATGCTGAACCGGCTGCCCCAGTCCCTCGATGAGGTCGTGGCTCACAACTATGAAGTTGTGCTATCGAGTGGAATCAGTGATGTGCTCGCTGAAATACCCGCCATACAGCAGATGCGATTCCATGTGGCCGACGGCGACGGATCCCTAATGCATCCTCTGTATTACTTGGCGCACAATCCGCGGGGTCAGAGGCAGGTGGTAGCCGCTACGCTGGAGACCTTTCTGTTGTACAATCAGTTGAGTGTCAAAACCGGAATGGAACAAGGGATACATCAGTTCGAGATCATGAGTCAGGATGTGATATATATGCAGATGACGATGTACCTAAGGAAACATTCATTTCTAATCGACGCCTTCAACGAGCACATTATGTGGATGCGCTCCGGGGGACTGCTGGCAGTCTGGGAGCGCTGGGAGCTGGACGAAGTCTATTTGCGAGACGTGCGTACGACCACCTATAGAATATTCGGAATCCACGAGCTCTATATCATATTTGTGCTAATGCTAATTGGATTAATGCTTAGCACGCTTCTTTTTTGCCTAGAGCGGATCTCATTACGCTTCCCACGATTTCAGCGTTGGTTCCTAACAGAATAAAAGCTTTGTATTTAGCATAGTTAGCGCTGAGTATTTATGAAAATGTCTAAGCTGGTCACACTGAGCAGCAGCCGTTAGTAAACGCCTTTGGCCATTGTTGTTGCACAAGTAAAAATTTGTATTATTTTTAAAAATATTATAAAATATAAACAATATGTAGATGAGACATCTGGGCACACTTGGTGCTTTTGAAGATAACATTTAATTTAAATTGAACAGTTAAAAGTAAAATATTTACGAACGAAAAGGTTTTGTTTTAAAAAGTTCCCATAATGAACGGTTCATCTACTTCCTGTTTGCGGAAGTAGCGCTTCAGCTTTTTCATCACAACGCCCGATTCACCACAATATTTCATTAGAATGCATTCAACAGTAGTTAGTTTGTCCTTCAATAGAGCGATCTGGCGGCGTGTATTCCAAACACGATCATCATCATCATCGTCGGAGTCCGAATCCGGTGGCAACTCGGCAAGACGGCATTCATCCAAATCAGTTATAACCGGTGAAGAGGTGGCCAATGGGCGGCCTAGCTTTGGTTTTTTACCAAGCCTACCTGCAGCTTCATTAACTGGCAAGGACAGCAACGATCCCGATTTTGGTAAATTATGCTGTAAAAAAAGGTTTGGAACCACCGAAGAAGTCTTGATAGGTTTAGGCTTAGTTGCTGCTGGTTTCTTGGTCGCTTTAGAAGCTAATGGGGCCGAAGAGCGAGCCGCTCCCTGTTCGGAGAATGATTGTATGACTTGTTTGGCAATAGCCACGTTTGGAGTATAATTAGCATATACCGATGCATCTGCATTGTAGGCCAGTATCTCGACTGAACCAAACCTCACCTTGAGTGGCGCATGCTTCTTCTTCTGAGCTTGAATCATACCTCTTGCCTTTAAATTAGTAAATGGCTTGCGCGGTAGAGAAGCGGTAGCTGGTGGTCCATCCGGTGGCACACCAGAGGACTCAGTATTCGGAGCGATTGGCTCATTTGCTACAAGCTCAGAAGTGTTATTTTTTACATTTTGTGGAAGTGACACGGAGTCTGACTCAGTCTGTTGAGTCAATGCTTGTGATGTTGATGGCTCAGCTGGTGGTCCAGCTGCCTCTACTATAGACGAAAGATTTGAATGTTCCGGAGATTTTAAAGAAGTCACGTTGCCTAGTAGCCGAATGGGTTCACAAGCTGCTAGCACCTTTTCAGAAACCAGTTCCTCAGCCGCGCCCATGATACGTTTAAAATTTAGGCGGCGTTGGGTTGGTTTCCTAGTGCTAGCAGCCGGCGATGCATTCTCCTTGCGCTGAATGCGTTTAAAATAAATACGTTTTGCTGGGGTCATACCAAGTGGATCGGGTGTTCCCTTAACTGGTTCCATTCTCAATAGAGTTGGGTCCCGCCTCAACTGAAGTGACGGCAGCTCGATTTTGATTATGTCTCCTTTTACATCAATTGGCTCCGGTTCGACTTGAACGGGTGGTTCCGGGTTCACTTTAGCTGTTTCCTGCTCAGTTTTAGGCAATTTCGATTCCGGCTCAGCAGACTCCGGCTTAGCTGGCTCTGCCTCAGGTGATTCCGCCTTAGCTGGCTCTGCCTCAGCTGGCACCGCCTCAGCTGGCTCCTGCTCAGCTGGCTCCTGCTCAGCTGGTTCCGACTCAGCTAGCTCCGAATCAGCTGGCTCCCACTTTGGTTCATTGGGTTGCGAATTGTTCTGACCAGATTTCATTTTCTTTTGCACGGTTCCCACTTTCTTTAGAAATGTTTCCGATTTCTTTTGAGCTGGCTCCCATTTCTTTTGAGATAGAAGAGTACGACTTTGCTTCGGCTTCGGTAGAGCTCGGTCCATTTTTAATTGAGACAATTCCTTCTGTTGTGTGGCTTTGCCAGCCTGTTGCCACGGTTTCGGATGAATAACGGTAAGGGACCTCTCCAATCGTTTACCGCCTGGTGAAGCTGGCTTGGACACATCTGCCAAAGCTGTATTCGCGCGAGTTGGCGGCTTCGGATTTGCTCGAGCTTGATCCGACTTAGCTTGAGCCGTTTCCTTGATCTGTTGAGTGGCTTTGCCAGCCTGTTGCCACGGCTTAGGATGAATCACGGTAAGGGACCTCTCCAATTTTGGCCTTCCAGGCGGCCTGGCTCCACCTGGTACGGCTGGTTTTCTCACGGCTGGCCTGGAGGCACTTCTCTTCTGGGTAGGTTTTTTATTGGGCTTGGCCTTAAGCTGATCCGGATCAGCATTGTCTTCAGTTCCGTCACTGTTCTTGTCGTCCATGCCAACTAGGCTATTCGAACGATGAGCCACCTCCCCCTTGCCGCCATTTTGAGACACAATTGTAGTGCTACGTCGCAGATAGGCTGTGTAATTGACTGTGGGCTTCGTATTTAAAATTTTCTTCAATCCAATCGGCTGGCCTTTGCGCTCAGCTACCGCATCGTACGAATCACTCTTGCAGTTCACCCTGTGGAACTTGTGTAGCCAGGTCACGAACTCATAGTGGCCGATTCCCTTGGCCAGGTCGCGATGATAAATATTCTTATGAATATTCAGTTTTTCAAGTGCATTACGAAACATGTTATAGTTCGATTCGATCTCGTGACTGACATTGGTATTCAAGAAAACTCTGTCCATCGGCATTGCCTTGGGAGCTACTTTGTGCATAATTTGGCAATAAATATCGCCTGCTGTCAATTCGGACAGCTCTTTAATCTCGCATTGCAATTGCTTGTTGACCCAAATGATTAGTTCGCGCACCGAGCACGTGTCCTTCTTCAAAACTAGCACATTCCTAACATATCTGTTTGGTCCCTCAGTAAATTCCTCCATTGTACTTGGTTATCAAATAAAGAAATCAATTCGAATTAATGTAAGAAGAAACTCTTTATGTTAGTTTCAAAAGGTGAAGGCCACGTTAATTACCTTGATTTCAAGTAATCGGCTGATAGTCCAGATGCTCAATTGGAAACTAAACAGAAAATCTGAAAAATAAAACCATTTGGTTAAGATGGCATTCAATCTGACATGTTTTAATTAACAATGAAGCACTTCTTGATTTCTTGACCTATTTACCATTAGTTATTAGAGGTTGAGCTCCAATTCGGAAAGACTTATAAAAACAAAAACTGAATGGTAAATCGTCCCTTCGTTTTGGAAGAGACTTTCAGAAATTCAAAATACAAATTATTTTAGAGAAATAGTTTCCGAGTAAAAATGTATATAAAAATATATGTCCTTACGGACTGGAGTATCTCAACCTACTGAATATGGAAAGGAATGAGAACTAGCAATAAATAAACTTGATTGAGTGAATTTGAATGGTGCACTTGGATTCTACGCGATTCGATAGATCAATGTTGATGTATAACCTAAATCAATGTATATATACCCTAAGTTCTGTGCTATTTTTCCTCTTAATCAGCTCGTGTCTTTAATGTAGTAAAAATGTTGCAGTTGAGAGTTACCGACTGCAGAATACTCATTCATACAAATGCATGGATGTTTCGTCAAAGTCTTAACAGTATCAGATGGGCTTATACACAAATACATATACGAAATATAAATTCTTGAGTTTCAATAGCGACGAATATGGCGGACAGCAAGACGGATCTTGCCCAAAACCAATTTACTAAATTCACTTTTATCTTTAATTTAATCTTAGATTAGGAAGCAAACTCAACGAACTGAGGCGTTCGCGTTAAGCAGCACTTGTTTACTTTCATATTTACCATTAGTTATTTTTAAGGCTGAGCTCCAATCCAGAAAATGTATTGCCAAATATTCTTATATGAAAACAATAATGATAAACTTTATGGCGAATTGTATGCCCGATTTGGAAGAGACTTTTTCAGAAATAAAAAATAATGATTTTTGGGAAATAAAAAATTTATATAAAAATATATGTCCTTACGGACTGGAGTCTCTAAACCTAATGAATATGGAATAAAAAGAGAACTCACAATAAGTAAACTTGATTGAGTGAATTTGAATGGTGTACTTCGATTCGATAGAAAATGTTACTGAGATGACGAAAATCCAGCGAACATGTAGTCAATGTATATAATCTAAGCTCTGCACCGTCTTTCCTCAACCTATTCCTTAGCTTAATGAGATCGATTACTAGGTTTACTGGATATAGCGCGTAAACTAAGGTCTTAGTGGATCCGCACAGGGGCGCTTAAAACGAATTTCAGTCAAATAATATAATATATAATTTTTGGGTTGGTCAATAGAGCAGCTAATAAGATTTCCGACATATCGGAAGATACGTTATACGATTCGCCACACCCCTAGTGGACGTTTTATTGAAACCTTAACGTTTTATACGACGGGCTTATAAATAAAATTCACTTATAAACGAAATTGAAATTCTTCAGCTTATATAGCGGCTTTTTGGCTTACATTCATACGGACGGACACTGCAAACTCTCTTTCTGCAATTCACTCTTGTCTTTAATCAACACACACCCAACAAACGGAGTAAAATAATCACGTTTGCTGATTTCAATATTTACCATTAATTATTGTTGAGGTTGGGCTCCAATTCAGAAAACTATATTGCCGAATATTCGAACTTAAAAACAAGATTAGAAATCAATGCAAAAACTGAATGGCAAATTGGATGCCAGTTTTTGAAGAGACTTTTTTTAGAAATTGAAAATAAAAAATATTTCGAAGTAAACATTTATAAAAAATATATGTCCTTACGGACTGAAGCCTCTCAACCTACTGAATATAGAAGAGAATGAGAACTAACAATAAGTAAACTAATTTGAGTGAATTTGTATGGTGTACTTCGATGCGATAGAAAATGTTACAGAGATGATGAAACCCCTGCGAACAAGCAGAAAATGTATATAACCCTAATCCTGCACTATCTTTCCTTTTAAACAGATATTTTGCCCCATGGAACCTATTACTAGGTATAATGGAATATATCGCGGATTCTAAAGACTCAGTTAGCCTCCACTGCGGAGTTTAATGCGAGTGAAAATGTTGCTCTTGAATATATAGGTATATAATCTTCGAGAAAATTGATAGAGATAGAGATGACATACCGGGAAATGCGCTTTCTGATTGGCCACGTTCCTTTTGGGTAATTTGTCAAAATCTAACTAGAAGGCGGGCTTATACACGAGTATATAAATCCTCTAGGTTCCATAGCGACAAAAAGGGGTTTACATTCATACGGACGGAATGACGAACAGCAAGACGGATATTGCACAAAAACAATTTAGTTAATCCACTTTTGTCTTTAATACTAGCTTAAGCCTGAAAGCGGACTCAGCGCACAGAATCGTTCACGTTTTTTAACACTAGATAATTTTCATATTTACCATTTGTTATTCGTCCAGAAATTGTATTGCCAAATTTATGAAAACGAGATTAGAAAAGAATAACAAAATTTTTGGAAGAGACTTTTTTCAGAAATACAAAATAACAATGATTTTAGAGAAATAGTTTCCGAGTAAAAATTTATATAAAAATATATGTCCTTACGGACTAAAGTCTCTTAACCTAATGAATATGGAATAAAATGAGAACTAACATCAGTAACCTTGATTGAGTGAATTTGAATGGTGTACTTCGAGTCGATTCGATTCAGTGTTGGAAATGTAACTGAGATGAAAATCTTGCGAGCAAGCAGTCAATGTATAAAACCTACATTCATACGGACGGACAGCCAGCCGTACATTGCTCAAAATCAATTTGCTCTACTTCCTTTGCCAGTAACCGAACTCAACACATATTCAATTGGACATATTGGAATCTACTTCAGAAGAATATATTACCAAATATTCAAATATTCAATTTAAAAAAAAAAAAAAGATTGGAAGGGAAAATAAAGACCAAATGGCAAACTGCATGCCCGTTTTGGAAGAGATTTTACGAAAAAAAAAAAAATATATTTATATAAATTTGATCTCACAGAAAATGTACTTTCGAAGTGAACGTTTACGGACTCAAGTTACTTAGCGTACTGAATACGGAATGAAATGAGTACTTACGATAACCAAACTTTATTTAGCGACTTGGTATTGGTCTATGTCGATCCTTAACGAATTGAGTTTAGTGTTGAAAAATTAACGAATATCCAGAAAGCAAATAATCAATGCACACAGCTTAAATCCTTGGCATTTCTTCCTTTGATGTAGCTCTTAAGGCAAGAGTGGAACCAGGCACTTGGTTTATTGGAATATATCGCGAACCCTTAGTTGTCATGAATCAATATTAAGTTGTGGGCTTCCGATTAGAATATGGAAATACCCTGCAAAAATAAAATAAAAAAATATATATGGGAGAACTTTTCTCTAGAACAGACAGAGTCTGTATGAGGAGATTTCAGATTTGATTTCACTAGAAAACGTAATTTTCCAGCCTACTAACAATCACGAAAACATTTCATTGAACGTATGCTATATAGGGACATACAGCAAAAATTTCAAGTTCCCCGCTTTAATAGGTTCAGAGATCGACGGGGTAACGCATACGGACTCACGGACAGGCAGCGGAACAGAGCTAAAACTTATCAAGTCTGTATTGGGTCTGGCACGCCTTCTTTTGCATGTACCCTGACTTCCTATTTTCAAAAAAATATGCACTAAATGCGGAATGGGAAGTACTTACTGAGTCGATTCTCAGATCCTATGAGCGACTGACAGCAATTGACAGCTTCAATAAGATGGCGAAGATCCAGCGATCAAGCAGTCAATATATATATCTTAGATCCGGCAGATTTCTTTCTTTCAACCAGCTCCTTCGCTTAATTTTGTCTATATTGGATAACCACAACCATTAGCAAATCTACTATTGAATTTTGGTCTAGGTTATTAAAATACCCAGCGAAAAAAAAAAAATAAAAAATTATAAATAAATAAAAAAGGAAGGAAAACCTTTCCTAATTACAGACTGGGGCAGTATGAGAAAATGCTCGCAGCGATGTCAGCAAGAAAATTTTTCGCCACCTACCTTGATCCTAAATATATACATATTTGTTGAAAAACATGCCGATTCAGTTTGAAATACCCAGCCTACCCTGGGAATGAGGTATGTAGCTAGGTCGGACTGTGTAGCCAGTGGAATATGGTTTATGTAATTTGCACTGATTTTCTAATGCATTACACGTTTTAAATGAGATTTGTGTCAGCTGTTGTCAAGGGAGAACAAGTATTTGTGGCACTGGAATAAACTTTGGTGTATTATTATATTAATCGAATTGAGAAATATACAGAGAAACAAGTAAGAGCGTTGCAGTCGGGCGTAACCGACTGCGTGATACTTTGTTGCTTTGTTTATGAATTTTTCATGTGGGTGGTACAAGTGGTCATCGATTTGCCACACCACCAGGGGGCGTAGACAAATAAATTTGTCTAGTTGCTAGTTCCTAGAAGGATAATTAAGTTTCAAAATTGTGAATATATATAACTTTATAGGGTTTTCGTTTTGGATATGCCAACCCTTCAAAGAGGCGTAATAATAATTTTTTTTGGCCATCGCTAGGCATAGATTATTCGCCAATTCTTTCTGATCTCAGGCTATATATACTATCCAAATTATCAATTAATAAGATTTGCTGGAAAATGCATTTTCGGTAGGCCACGCCCTTAGTGGGCGTATCAGAAATATCTTGACACTTTATAATTCGAGGTATACCCTCGAATATATGTATAATTCAAATTTCAAATTTATGGCTTCGATAGCGTCGAAATGGTTTGCATTCCTGCGGACAGACGGACGGACAGCACGGACATTGCACAGTCTCTGGGGTGTTGGGACTGCAATCACAGTCGATACGCAATCAATATATATGGATTATTCAAAACGGATCCCATTTCAGTTATTCCTTGGAAATGGAACTGAGCGCTGTGCATTTGCTGCTGCTGCTGCTTGGGCTTAGCTTTGGCTGCCTGCCCGGACAAGATCCGGCGGATGGAGAATTGGCGAAGAATTTGATTACAGTAATGCAATTGATATTTGGACAGACCTGTGAGGCCCACGACATGAGCGTCTTCATCAGCACCAGCTACAAGAATCAACTGCCACGGAGGGAGCAGCGCATGGTGGAGCACGTGCTGACGCAGTGCCTCGGGGCCATGGTGCCGCGTGTGCTGGGCGAGCGGCTAGAGGGGTCACTGGGTCTGCGCACCCAAATGCTGATGTTCTTTGTGCAGGATGCCAGACAGTTGATCGAGGCCAGCAATCGTAGTCCGCGCATGAACATGACCCACAAATTCAAGTACCTCATCGTTATGATAGCCGGGCGAGATGACGCCTCCTGGCAGCAGGCGCAGATGAGCCAGATCTTCGCGTATTTGCTGCACCAGCGCTACAACGTGCACGTGCTCCTCCTGCTGGCCGAGCTGCGGACGGGCACAGTCGGCAGCTACACCTACTATCCGTACTCTGGTGAACGCGGCTGTGAGGATACGCAGGCGGTGCCTGTGCCGCTGCAGCAGGCGCGCCCTTACCAGATCTATCCGCCGAAGCTGCGGGATCTGCACGGCTGTCCACTGCACGTGGTCGTCTGGCAGATACGGCCGTACATGCGGCTGCATATGGAGCAGACGCGCCCCAGCGACCGAATCTCTGGCATCGATGCCGACATACTGAAGCTGCTGGCGAGCAGGCTGAACTTCAGCCTGGCCCTGGTGGCCAATGAGCCGGCGGATTTGATTGGCGGCGTCAGCTACATGAATGGCACCATGACCGGCGCCTTCCGCATGCTCCAGCAGAGGCGGGCGAATATGACGCTCGGATTTGCCGCCTGCATGCCGGCTCGCTACAAGCATCTGTCCAGCACGCTGCCCTACAGCCAGGTGGAGTACGTGCTGGTGTTGCGCACGGCTCGCCCGTACAGCGTCTATGAGATCATGCTGTTTCCGTTTGACTCGCACGTCTGGCTGCTGGTGCTTGCGCTGGCTGCACTGCGTCTGCTGTGCTGTGTGGGCGGCTGGCGTGACGTTGCGCTAATCGATCTGGCCTGGATTCTCTCGGTCTTCATGCTGCGCATGTGCTACGAGAGCTCCGTCTTTATGTTCCTGTACAATGCACCGACTCGCCCTTTGCCGGACAGCCTGGAGCAGGCGCTCGTGCAGGATTACCACTTCATTACGGATCATGCCACGTACCGCATGACCGCGTCGCTGCCTGCGCTAAGGGCACGCACACGCATCCTGCCCGGCCAGCCAGTGGACATGCTCGAGCAGCTGCAGGCTCAGCCGGAATGGCAACGAGTCGCCACCATCAGCACGGCCAGCTTTGTGGCCGACTATCTGGGCAGGCAGCGAGCGAAGCAGCACAGACTCGTTCTGGCCAGCAACAAGATCTTGGACAACATGATCTGCGTGCACTTCCCGATGGGCTCCTACTTGACCTCCAACTTCAATCACATGCTGTTCCTCATGCGCAGCACCGGCATTGGACCGCACATTGTCAATCGGCTCAAGTCGTCGCATCTGGCCACCTCCATGACCGCTCGACTGAGTCCACTGAAGCACTGCGCCAACTACGTGGCTCAGGTCAATGAGTGCATGCGTTTCATCTATGCCGCCCTCAATTGCCTCCTGTTTGCCCACTCCCTGGCGCTGGCCATCTTCGTCCTCGAGCTAGTCAGTGGACATGAACGCATGCGCTGGCTATCTAGGATTTTGGAGCGGCTGTGAGGGCATTTGACTAGATGGAATCATTGCCATAGGGAAGATGATCTAAGTGAATGTATAACAATGAATTGTTTTTAAAGCTTTAAAGTTAATGCAAATTATTAAATACCTAACTGTTTGATCTCCTACTGTCTGTCTGGGATAAAGAGGATAAAGGATTCATTGCAGCAGATATCATAAATAATATGATATGGGGGTTCGATTCAATCAATTTTTACGTGGTAATATGAATATAGTCTACATATATTTTAGATCAATAAATCACGCTTAAAGACGATTGATTGATTAGAAATACATTTACATATTTAGATAACCAGATATATGTAAATACAAATATAATATAATATAATAATAAGTAGCAAAGCAACTGTATCTAATTGATCAACAATTTTTAGCCAAGTATCAATATGTTTGAAGATGCATTATAGTTAAGCTGCAATGTTCCCTAAGTTGCAATGTAGATAGCCTATATATAGTATTGATAAGATTGAACTGTGTGAGAATATAGATTCATTGCAAGTTAATGCACTATCTAGATAAAGCACAATCATAAATAAGTTACAATTTAGATGTGTTCAACTGTAGAGAAGTTGTATGCAATGTAGTTAAGCTAAGATATAGATACGGTAAATTGTAGATAAGTTACAATATAGATATGCTTAGGGAGAGTTAATCTACGTTATATTGTAGATATGTAGATAAGTTACAATATAGATATGCTTAAGGAGAGTTAATCTATCATTTGAGTAAGCTAAATTTACAATAAAGATCATGTGCTACATACATACATCAATTACAAAGTATATAAGTTACAATGTAGTTATGTTATATGAAGCTCATGTTAAGTTGCTGAGTGGATAAGTTATAATTAAGTTAATTACAATGCACACAAATTAAAAGAGAGATAAGTCTTCTGCAGATAAGTTACAATTGGTATAAGTTACATTTTAGTTAAGACACAACACTGTTAAGTTAACATGTAGATAAGTTCATTGCAGTTGAGTGATTACATTGCAATTAAATTAATATCTAGATAAGTTACAAAGCAAATGAGAGGCAAACTTCTCTATTTCTTTCAGTGGCTGCCGCTTTAGACCATATAGCGATTGGCCGCATTCATGAGTCGACGCAAACGCGGTCGCTGCGGCTGAGCGGCGCGCAGTTCGAGCAGAAAGACGATAATGGCCAGCAGGTGCATCAATCCAAAGCTGCCAAAGAGGCCACCCAGCTGCCAGAGGCTGAGTTTGGTGGGCTCACGGTTGCGCATGTTGACTATGTGCTCGATCCGGTCCAGATACATGCGACGAAAGCGGTCCACCAGGCCCGAGGACATCATGTTGATCAACAGCTTATTGATGCGTTGCTTCAGATACGAGTGCGGACGCATGTAAAGGGTCATCGGGGCAGTTAGCATGGGATTACGAAGCATGGTGAGACGCGGCTTCTTGGGTCCGGAGTCCATATCGAATCGGGATGCGGTTGGTCTCAGCAATGGCACCACAAATTGCGCCTCGGCATTGTCGCGTAGCTGCACGAGCGATTCCTCCAGCCGGGGAATGAGCACAACTCGCTCCTGACTGACCAGCTCTCGGAACACTGGCTTGAGTGCAGGCAGCATATGGAACTCGAACTTCTTGTCCAGCACCTCAGCCAGTGTGCGCAGTGGTGCACGCACCCGTGCATCCTGTAGCAATATGTACATCTCGCCCGTGTAAGCGACACGCAGCACCAGCGTCTCGAGCAGCCACATGGCTAGCAGGAAACGGGCGAAATTTCGACGTGGCGGATGCATGTGAATGCCACCAAACAACGTGCTCCACAGCTCCGTGGCAGGCCGTCGATTGTTCTCGCCCAGCACAAAGCGACGCAATCGCGGCACACTCAACAACTGAAGCATTGTAATCAGCGTCAGGCCGGTCAGAATGCTCGTCAACAGGCAAATCCACGTGATGTAACCGAGCGGTTTGGTCAGCCTCTCTAGCGGCGTCAGCGGACGGCCTCCAGGCACACACAGCACAATGGGGAAGCTGGTGTACGAGATGCTCGGCAGCATATACATGGCGCGCTCCTTGTTGTACATGTATGAGACGAAGGTAATGTTCGCCAAGCCATCAACGATCTGCAATTGTGGAGAGTTAATAGTTATCGTCTATCGTTTTATCGACTTTGATTAGGGAAGTAGATCGATTTCCTATCGTGTGTGGCAGTTATAAGTAAAAGTATTGTCACGATCGATAGTTATCGGAATTGTTCTTTATGGTTCTTGTTTTCAGTTAGTGCTATAAACGTACATACAATTTCGATCATAGTCGCTTTTTAAAGAGTTTAAGGCCTATCGATTTATCGATTTCTATCAAAATCAATTTCAGACTATTGTCACACATGCGTTTATCGATACAAACTGCAAGCTTTTTTATGTATTCAAATCGATATCATGAATGTTATCGATTGCCTTCGAGACCTTTGACTCACCATCTTCATAGCGCCTGTTAGTGTGCCATTAGGATGGACAATGCCACGATCCCCATTGGGCTCCTTCACCAATGTAACTGCAAAGTTCATGCGCTCGGCCAGCAATTGGTAAATCCTGCCCTCGATACCCAACAGACGCTGCACATCAGTCAGATTGCTGTTGTCATCGATGATGACAAATGGACGGTGCTGAAAGGTGACGGTGACCAGCTTGCAGCCATGCATATCATTTACTTTGCTGTCAAAGAAACGAACGCTGTTCTCCAAATGAATGATCGGCGGAGCACCCAGGCTGCCCTGGAAGGTGGCATAGTGCACGGGTTCCGATGACTGACAGCGATGCGGACGGTATGGATAGTAGTTGTACACCTGGATGGTGCCATTCTGCCGATTGGCCAGCAGCACATTTACGTTGATCACGTAGATGGCAAGGAGGCGTTGAAAGATTTTGTAAATGACGCTAAGGCGCCCGGTCTCCTCGCCCGTATACACGATGCAATAGTAGCCATTGCGCTTGTAGAAGCTGCCCGGCTGCATCAGATGCCGCTCCAGACGTAAATACGTGGCCCAGCTATCGAGCAGAAACAGTCCCGTGTCCCTGCCCAGAACTCCACTTGGTGGCGCCTGCGGTGCGTCTTCGGCCAGCGACTCGTCGGTAACGATGCCCTCGTTCTGCAGCAAAAACTTAATGCGCCCGGCAGCTGAGGCCAGACGCAGCACAGCATCAGTGAGATCATTGTGCAGGTCACGGCTCGATTCCCGCCTGGCGAAATTCATGATTGAGAGCGGCTTGCTGGAGTCGCTGGCATAGTGGCTGTTAATCGTCCAAACCACTGCGTATATTAGCGTTATGTTATGAATCGATTGCACCGACTCGCTCGACAACATGCTGAACCGCAAATGAGCCAGCCAAGTGTCCTCAGTTAACTGTCCACGATGGCCAACGTCCATTGCCGATGCTTTTAGTCGTTGCATGCGCACCTTATCGCGGCACATTATCTGCCCAATTGTATTTAAATGGATGTGCCATCAGTTAAAAAGTCGTTGGCCAAATTGCAGTCACATGCGACATCTGAAAAAAACAATAACAACATTACATATACTTAGTTTATAAATTGTTTACAAATTGCGATTTACTTTGCGATACTTTGCTTCTTTTTTCTCAAAACAGATCGTTAGCTTTGAATTGGGTGGCAGTGTGACCAATATACTTATTGGCTGCTTCTTTACCAAATTTCCTTGTCTGGGTGACCATAAATAATATTGCTTCATTTTAATATGCAGCCTTTCGATATTCAAATAGCTGGCAAATGTAAAATGTAAATGTGCAAAATAAAATTAGTTAAATAATATATTGCAAATTAAGTTGATTCCGCTTCGAACTGTTTTTGTCAGTGTGACCAGCACGTGTTCTCATTTTGTGGACTAAATTCATAAGAGTGACCACACTTGAAAATGCTAATGGGCATTTTTTTTTTTGGAATTTGTCTTTTCTTATTTCTCATTTAGTTTTGTTTACCTGGTTTTGTTTTGTCTTGCAATGACTAATTAACAAAGAAACTGCAGCGATGCAACAATTGTTCGTGTCGCAACACACTTTACAGATCGCTGACCGTATTTTATGAACTCGTTTCCAATACAACTGTAATATTGCAGCAGTTTCGTGCTGATCTAAGCAGACGCCCGCAACTGAAGAATAAAAACAAAATAAATACTGGTTCATACACGAATTTTATTCTTATTTTGTACTACAACATACGACGATGGAGTTAAAAGTCCATTGCAGCGCTTAGCTCAGCATTGATGCACTTTGTTCGCTTTTTAGCTCGGTGACACACATTCACGATAAGGCAGTCTACGCTGTGAGAATTTTCTGCCCAACTCCTAAAGCACCAAAAACGGTTACGCTCATAATGAGAGATGGACCAAAGCAACAAACGCAATAATGCAGAGGAAATAGAAATATATTTTGTGATGTATGCACATGACTTTTATTTAAAACTATATATTTCACTTTGACACATATGGAATTCCAATTTTATGTATGTCCAGTGCCAGGTAGACTTTCAAAACACTTTGATATTATATTAAATTTTGACTTATAAAGCTTAGTCGTCAAAAGAAAACAAGCTTTATATATCGAATGAGATCGGAGTTAGATTTTTCAGTGTAATTTGCATGCTTCATGCTGTCATCTGTATGCTATATTTGATATCAGCACGTACCGATGAGTGTTGAGTAAAAAAATTAGTATGCTGGGTCACACTTTTCTCAACGGTCGTAAAACGCGAGATAAAACCGGTAAAGAAATGTCTCGCACAGCTTCCGGATTGACGCAAATCGTAGACAAAATAATTTCAAAATGCCAGATAAGACACTAATTGGAAACCTTTTGGAGCTCTGCATTTGTTTTCAGTGTATCAGAATTTGCGCTGATTCCACGAAAAATTGCTCATCAGCAAATTGTTAAGCCAAGGTTTTTCTTCATACATGTATTTTTTTTTTTTTTTTTTTATTCTGTCTGTTTTTGTTTTTGGTTATATTTATTTATTGTGCTGCGCCGGCTGCTGCAAAAGTCGCAGCTGCAGTCTTTGATTACCCTGTACAATTATTAATTTTAAGCTCTATCGATGCGTTCTTAATCAACTTTAATTTTGTTAATTCTCTAATACATTTTAAAGTCAATATTGTAAGATTTACTTTTCTTCTTCTTAAAAGGCATCGATGTGTCATCGGAATCTATTTTATATCAGAATATCGTACATCGATTTTCTATCGATATGTAATCGGAATCTATTTATTTTTTATTTATCTATTTATTTATCTTACATCGATTTGTTATCGATACGTTATCGGAATCTATTTGATATCGGAATATCGTGCGTCGATTTATTATCGATGTATCGGAATATCGTACATCGGTTTTACATCGATAGGTCAGCGGAATCTATTTAGTATCGGAATATCGCGCATCGATTTGATATCGATATGTCATCGGAATATATTTAATATCGGAATATCGTACATCTATTTGTTATCGATATATCATCGGAATCTATTTAATATCGGAATATCTTATTCGATTTGTTATCGATATGTCATCGGAATCTATTTAATATCGGAATATCGTACATCGATTTGTTATCGATATGTCATCGGAGTCTATTTTATATCGGAATATCGTACATCGAATTTATATCGATATGTCATCGGAATCTATTTAATATCGGAATATCGTACACTTAGCCCATATATGTTTAGCGTCTATTCGGTATGTTGATTTATTAATATCTGTAATTCGAATTGATATATTGAAATTGATATCTCTTGTAGTTTAGTATTTATTACTTTCCTCCTTTGCCCTTGACCTACATTTGTATACGTAACTCCCCATAGCATTCGCATTTGTTTACAGGGTATCTTAACGTTGTTCACTTTCCATTTGAAGACTCTATTCTTGTTAGTTGTCTTTTTGTGGCACACGGAAACGAAATCGAAATGCAATGGCAAATATTTTTTGGTGTCAAAGCCGGGGGGCGTGGCCTGCCACCTCGCGATGCGTGCAAAAAGCAGCGCAGCTCTACAGCACGATTCGGCGACGTCGACAATTTTGGTCTGCTGCTGCTGCGCCGCCGCCGCCGCCGACGACGACCAGGTATTCTATATGGGCCAGCGTTGGAGCGTTTGGAACGTCAGTTGCCGTTCGACGCTCAAGCGAAAGTGCTCTGGAATAAGTGAAAGTGACAGTGGCGAGTGCAAAGTGCGAAGTGCGAAGTGCGGGCTATATACAAATAGAAAATAGGATATACGTCTTAAGGATGCGTTTGTTGAGTTTAACGCTGCTGCTGCTAGGCGGCGCATTGTGCAGCGCCCAGGATGCGCAGCCGGGTGCCACCGTTGTCAGCGGCCCCGAGGCAGCTGCTGCCGTCGATAGCTTGACCCAGGGCGACACTAAGGGTGATGCGACAAATGCCACCACTGCGCCGGCCAAGCTGCAGATACCCAGCCAAGATCAGGTTAGTAAACCCAAATACCAGGATGCAAATGGGCGAGACTTGAACTATCGATAAGTCTAGAAAAGGACTAGAAAGACTAGACAATCTCAATAGAACTAATGTATACGTAAGCAAATACGTTTTTCTCTTTATGTCTAGACACTTTAACATTAAATTTCTATAGGAACAATCAGTTTAATACTTAGTTATAGGAAGATTGCGATTTGTTGGTTATAATTATGATTTTAGCTAATTTTCGTCCAGTTCAATTTTCTAATCCTTTCTCCTTTTCTTCTTTTTATGTTTTCGTCCTTGACCCGCTCTCTCTCTCCCTCTTTCTCTTGTATCCCTGTCCTACCATCATTTCCTCTCTCTCTCTCTCTCTCTGTCATTCCACCCACTTGTAGATTCTCGCTCAGATGCCACCCGTTACGCTACCTCACAGTGGCATTCCCACAGTGGATGCCTTCTATTTCATGTTCCCAGCTTTGAGCAGCCTCTTGCGTTGGGGCAGCCTCTTTCCGGCGCAGACTCTGCTCGGCGCCGTGCCGGACAATCTGCAGGCATCTCCCTCCAAGGTGGTGCTGGTCCTAGCCGATGATGCGAATGGTCACAAGTCACGTGTAACGCGTCAGGATGCAGCTCCTGCTGCTCCTGCACCACCTGCCCCAGCTCCGCCAGGAGCGCTGAATGGCGCGGCTATGTTGCAGCAAATGCAGCAAATGCTTGGCCAGATGCCGCCGCCGAATCTTGCCCAGATGGTCCCGCCGAATCTTGCTCAGATGATGCCCCGACCACCCGCCGGCTGGCTGCCGGACGGCTTCAGCCTGGGCCAAATGCCCCCACTGCCGGACAACTTCAATCTCGGGCAGATGCCGCCAATGCCGGATGCCTTCAATCTAGGCCAGATGGCGCCCGTTATGCAGAGCTTTGGACTGCCAACACTCGACGGCCTGCTCGGCCAGGCACCCGCTGCGACCACGACCACACCAGCTCCACCCGCAGCCAAGCCCGCGGATGAGCCGGCAGCACCGGCGCCGGCACCTGCTGGCCCGACGCTTGGCCAGGCTCCACCACCGGGATTCGGATCGTTCTTCGATGGCAGCAACAACCTGTTGGGCAGCGCCTTGAGCGGTATACCCGGAGCCCCGACCCCGGATTCGTTCATGGCCGGACTACGTCAGTTCTTGCCGGGCAGCAGTGCCCAGGCCTCGGACATATCGGAGGTGCGTGTCAAACCGGAGCACCACGACAGCATCAACTATCGGGCGCCACAGCAGACGCAGGCGCAGCTGGCTCAGCTGAAGATTAAGTCAGCGCTACAGATGGAGCAGGAGAAGCAGCAAGTGCCGTTGCTCTGGTTCCGTATGCCCAGCAAGCAGGAGAACGAGGAGGAGCAGGGCAATGGCAAGACCACGGATCGTGCTCAAATCGAGTCCAAGCTGGAGGCCTTCGAGCGCCAGGTAATCGAAGAACTGCAGCAGCTGCAGCAGATTGAGCGACTGGCACGCGAGATGCGCGCCCATGCCCAAGGTGAGTCGGCAAGGAACGGCGCCTCCTACAAGCTGCGCTACCCCCTGAGCCGCACGCCAGTCCACAAGATCACCCGAGCTGACATTGAGCGTGCCCTACGGGACGACTATGTGCGCCGCCTGCTGAGCAGGGAGATGCAGCGCAGAACCTATACCAAGCGCCAGATTATGACTGGACAGCAGCCGCAGACCCTGTCCAAGGAGGACATCGTCAAGGTAATGGCCTACGCCTATCGCATGGCCGCTGAGAATGCCGAACGGAAGGCCAAGGAGCAGCAGCAGTCGCAGCAGATGCTGCAGCAGATGCAGCAACAGAATCCCATGATGATGCGCCAGTGGGCGGAGGGTGAGGCCAAGGCTAAAGAGCAGCAGCAGTCGCAGCAGATGCTGCAGCAGATGCAGCAACAGAATCCCATGATGATGCGCCAGTGGGCGGAGAGTGAGGCCAAGGCCAAAGAGCAGCAGCAGTCGCAGCAGATGCAGCAGCAGATGCAGCAACAGAATCCCATGATGATGCGCCAGTGGGCGGAGAGTGAGGCCAAGGCCAAAGAGCAGCAGCAGTCGCAGCAGATGCAGCAGCAGAATCCCATGATGATGCGCCAGTGGGCGGAGAGTGAGGCCAAGGCTAAAGAGCAGCAGCGCCAATGGATGCAGGAGCAGACCATGCCACAGCAAGAAAACGCCCAAATGATGCGACAGTGGTCGGAGGAGCAGGCAAAGGCACAGCAGCAGCAACAGATGCGTCAATGGAGCGAGGATCAAGCAAAGGCGCAACAGGCTAAGGAGCAGGAGGCACAACAGCAGATGCGCCAATGGGTGGACGAACAGGCTAAAGCACAAAACTCACAGCAGCAGACACCCATGGTAATGCAGCAACCGAGTGCCCCAATGATGCGTCAGTTTATGGTAGCGCAGAAAGCCCCTGAGCAATTCCAAATGCCCATGACGATGCAGCCGCAGGGACACATGATGATGCGACAGTGGACAGAGGCCCAGACCCAGGAGCAGCAGCAGCGCCAATGGATGGAACAGCAGGCAAAGGCGCAGCAGGACATGCAGCAGCGTGCGTGGTCGGAGGATCAGGCCAAGGCGCAAAGGGAACAGGACTCAGCGCTCCAGACACCCATGATGCGGCAATCCACCGAGGATCAGGCCAAGGCGGCGCAGCAGCAGCAACAGGAGCAACAACGTCAATGGGCCGAGGGTCAAGCCAAGGCACAGCAGGATATGCAGCAGCGTCAGTGGACCGAGGAACAGATCAAGGCACAGGAAAAGCAAACCTCCGAGAAGAGCATGAATCAGGCAGCCGAGCGGCAGTGGGCGGCTGAGAAGATGCTGGCTATGCAGCAGCAACAGCAGCAGCAGCAGATGGATCAACAACAAATGGAGCAGCAACAGCCGCAAATCGATGCCGATGGAATGCTGGGAGAGGCGAAACCGCAAATGCCCGAAAACGCCGGCCAGGCACGACACAAAGGTAATCTCTTTGGCGTATTCCGCAGTACCGATCTTAACCTCTCGCCACAAACAGTGGATATACTTGGCCTGGGTGGGGATCACCGCAAGAAATCCAAGTCCAAGTCGGCGCCCACCATCATCAACTACTACCATAATACGCCGTCAGCTAGCTATGCACCGGCCTACGGTCCAAGTTACGGACATGCGCATAGACCCAGCTACGGCACCAGCTACGGCGGTGGCGGCTACGGCGGTGGCGGCTACGGCGGTGGTGGCTACGGCTCCAATGCATATGGTGGGTATCGGGCGGCTGTGGGTAACGACGAGATCGACTCCATGCTGCGCCAGCATAACACCATGATGGTAAGTTTAACCCTAGACAAGACAATCGCTAGAAGGGACTATCGGAAAACTACGGCTCAGTTATGGGAGTCTTAAGTTCAACCTAAGCTAATGAAGAAAACATTAAATGAAATCCAGGATAGAAAGAGAGACCCTTGAACCAGCTTCATGAGATCCAATGGCCATATGAGAGAAGTCCCTTAGCTTTGACCTATGAGCTGGAAGAGGTCCGCTCAGGAAATTTCGAGCTTGTTGAAGCCTTCGCTTTGGAAATTTTACAGCTATGATTAGAACTGCAGCTCAGGAATTTCACTGAGAGAAGTTCCAGTCTTTCCCAGGGTGCGAAAAGCTGAAATCTAGGAAGGAACTTTCACTGCGAAAGCCTTAAAGTCTTTAGGTCATGTGTATAGCTAGGGAATTCCGGAATCAAGTCCCGACAAGCCGTTGCCTTCGTTATATATAGACAGAGTTCAATTAGTTTTAAGCTAAGCCACGCACACTCACACACATACGCACAGCATACGCCCACATACATTAACACACACACCGACACCCATGTAGTTGGCTTCATATCATTCACATTTCTCCATCTTCTTCCACGCCCGCTGTTCCTCATTGTCATTAACAGGCGACGCATTTCAGGCAATAAAACCCAACGAGCAGAAGGAGCGGCAGGATGAGCAGATGATCACCACTATTACCACCACGAACAGCAACAGCAACAGCAACAACAACAACAACTACAACCACAACCACAACAACGACACTAGCTCGGGCACGCCCCCATCCCTGCCGAACGGCGATCATCGCATACAGAAAAGGTTAGCAAATAGTTTAAGCAATTCCTCGCCAGCTTTGCATGCCGGCGGCTGCGGCTGCGGCAGCGCTCACTGCGCCTGCGGCAGCAGCTGTCGTTGCGCCAGCCGAGCCAGTCCTGGCGGCTGCTCCTGTGCCAGAGCACAGCGCAGCAGGAGCCGGCGTAACGCCGAATATGGCACGCTGGAGACCATCGATGAGAGTTCGCTGAATGCTCTGCGCAAGGAGTACAAGCTGGGCCTGAAGGAGATCACACTGAGCCCGGATGAGGATCCGGCGGAGGCGCTGATGCGCTACAATGCGGCCTCAGTGCGCGAGGCGCTGGAACGTGCCAGCCAGGAGCCGCTGGAGATAAGCAGCGAACAGCTGGCAGCTGGTGAGACGGTCGCCACTCCGCCGGAGGAATACGTCACGGAGTCAACGACAGCTGCCACGCCCACAAGGCAAAGTGTAACTGAGAAGGCGCAAATGGATGAGGCGAGCAGCGAGCGCTCGCAAATGCGCGCAGAGCTGGCGGCGACACGAATCGAATTCAAGAAGCTCTACGGCCTGATCGAAAGCCTCAAGGAGCAGCTGACCAAGGCGGAGCAACGGTTACGGGATTGCCGGCAAGTGGAGGCAACCAGCACGAGCAGCAGCACCAGTAGCACGACTAGCACCACAACCACCACCAGCACCACCACCACAGAGAAGCCGCCAAATGCCGAGCACTGGGAACGTCTGCTGGCCAGCAAAGGCTACGATACCAACTATTTGTCCAAGACGCACGAGCAGCAATATGCCCAGGGCGACCACCTGGATCTATCGAAACCCGACAGCAATGGCTCTGGCGACTACAGCTACCAAGAGCTGCAGCCCTACGATACGGATAACAAATCGAAGCGTGCCACAGGCTCCAGCAGCACCACGGAGCCTTCGGCTGGGGCGCTGCATCAGGCACAGCTGTTGAATGCGGCGCTGCATGCCAATGCCATCAAGGACACCGAAACGGAGGCTGGCTCAAATGAGGGGGCTGACACGACCACGCCCCATCCCTATGCGCTGCGCGGTAAATTTGTGCGCAGGCGCAGCACACGGCTGGGATTGCGTACGACGCGCCAAGCGAAGGTAACGAAGGCCAGCGGCAGGGCGCCCAAGGAGCTATCGCTGTTGCGCGAGCGCAGTACGAAGCTCGATCAGCTGATCGATGTGCTAAACGAACTCCTTCGTTTGCAGCTCCAGCGTGAAAAGGCGTTTGCCCAGATGGCCGGCAGCAATCGAGTCCCAAACAGCAACCCCACCAACCCAACCAGCTCCACCCGTCGCCCCAGCAAATACTCAAAGCGTTTGCGCCGCCGCCGCAAGCAGCGCCCAAGCAACAGCAGCAGCAGCAGCAGTAGCAGCTACATCTCATCATCATCATCATCCGCTAATTGAGCACAATGCAAATGTGTATCAATAACATAAACATTAATATTAACATTAACGTTAACTTTAACATTAACATTAACATTACCATTCACTAATTTAGCTTAATTTCATTTCGTTCACTTTCATTTGCATCAAACAGTCCATCAACAGCATCCACATCAACATCAACATCCACATCATCATCCACATCGAATGTTAACGAAACTGTTGGCTCCACAATTGGCTTCAAAGAGGGCCTGCTCCGTCCGTATATGGGTCTGCTGCCCGTGGCCCAGCCAAACGATCCCTGGAACCAGAAGCCGTACGATCCACACTATCCTCTATACAGCGGCGGCGGCAGCTATGAGGCGTATCTGAGACCACGACGAGATACGCACATCATGGCGCGCACGCAGCAGCTGCTCACGCCCGGCATGCTGGAGCGCCTGTTGCGCATTAAGGCGGAGTTTCAGCGCCGGTTTCCCCATCTCTATCAGGGCATGCTCAATCATCATACGAATCAGACGCGTGTGGTTGTCAAGCCGCCGCTTTTGGTGCGTCTGTCCAGCAGCAGGGCGAGGGGAAAGGATGAGCCTGTCTATGAGCTTGGCGCCGCCGAACGTGGCCTCTTTGACGAGACGGAGGAGGAGGAGCAGGAGTCGGAGGACCCGGAGCTGGACAATGCGATGCGAACGACCACGGAGAAGAACAAGTCAAATCGACGCATCGCCAAGAAGGACGACCTTGATGACGAGGTGGACTACTTTCATTTCGAGGATGACGATGACGATGTCGCTAACGATAACGATAACGATAACGATAATGATGATGATAACGATACTGATATTATTGATGATTAGCTAAAAGTTATTTGAATTATGTATGTACACCCAATTAAAAGAAGCACTTTACAAAAATGTAGAAAATGATAAGCTTTGACTTTTAATTGCCGATAGGCGTTGCGAGAGCACCGTTAATCATTGCACATAGAGCCAGCCAGGGCGAGAGAGAGAGAGAGAGAGAGAGAGAGAGAGAGAGAGAGAGAGAGACAGCAACAGTAGGCGCCTGCTCAGCAGTTAGCTTTGCCTTTTGCACTAGAGGCAATTGTCTGTGCCCCGGCTGACTCATGGGGAATCCATTTAATGCTGATTTAATAAACATGTGTCAGCGTAGCAATCCATACAAATCTATGTATGTATGTATGTATGTGTGTGTGTGTGTATATTTACCAAACCCTTGAGGCGTATTCTCATCTGATTGGCTCAATTACCCAATTACTGAGTTGAAATCGATTTAATGCATTAATGGACATTCTTCGACTACGTCGCAATGCCTGTGGCTTTATATGTATGTTCTGCATTTATAATCTTTATTTAGAATTGTTAAAGGTTTCTTCTTATGTTGTGCTATTTTGATCTACTGGTTCTATTTGTTTAAATCTTTTTAGTTTCCCCAATTATGTTTGGTATTTTTTTAATGGCTCAGGCTTCATTTCTGTTACCGATTGTTGAATTTCCTTGATGATGATGTATCTGATAATGATAAGAACAAATTGAGATGACTTATAAATACAAATAATTAAGTATTTATAATTCATCTCAGTTTATTCTTCATTTATTTTTATCTGCCAAGCATTGTTTACTCAGCGTATTCATCGCTTTTGGTATTTTTTAGTGGTTAACTCGATAGTGCGTGGATCGTCATTTCGATAACCACTAATCGATTGAAATTAAATGAGACAATTTTTTAACGGCTTGCCTTGTTGTGTAATTGTGACAATCAGATAAATGCTAATCATGAAGCAAGGGGTAGCATTTCGAATTATTAAACATGCCCTGTGCCTATTAGCTGTCCATTAAATATATTTCCCTGGAGTCGGCGAATCAAGAACAAGAACAAGAACAGGAACAAGAACAAGGCAAACCCATTGGATGTCAGTTGCAGCTCACAAGCCGAGAAATGCGGCTAACTGTTTGTCTTCTGTTCAGTTTGGCGTTGCTGCTGCCGCTGCCGCAATGTCACGCGACACTGGTGATGCAGATGGAGACAACCTCAAGGTTGAAGTCGCTGTCGCTGGCAATGGCCCAGGTGCTGCAACAGTCGGAGATGTCGCACAGCCAGACGCTTTACGTTCACTTGAAGTACAGCTCGCTGACGGCTCGGTCGCCGCTGCTGGAGCTGTTGGGTGGCGTGTTGATGGCATTGCCAGCCGCAGCGCCGCAACCGCGCTACCTGTTCCAGCAGAGGGTCCTGTCGTACAGGCCGTATAGGCATGCTGTGCTGTTGCTGGTGGAGGATCTGCGTGCACTGCAGCGCCTCTACGAACAGCTGGGCGCAACGAGCGATTTGTCCTATACGCTCATCTATATGCTGGATCCGCAGCCGGAGCTGGTCATGAAGCTGCTGTGGAACCGCAGCGTGCTGAAAGCAGGCCTGCTGGTGTTCGACGGACAGGACCTGCTGCTGCTCAGCTATTTTCCGTACAGTGCGAATCACGGCTGTCGGCGTGTCCGTGCCAGTGTTGTGAATCGATTTGACGGCAAGCTGGGTGCTTGGGAGCTCGACGAATATTTCCCAGCCAAGCTGGACAACTTCTTTGGCTGCACTTTGACCTGCGCCACGTGGCCGGACATGCCGTATTTGGTGAGACGCGATGATGGCACCTTCCTGGGCATCGAGGGCGAACTGCTGCAGTTCATGGCCGATAATTTGAACTTTTCCGTCGGCCTCTACTGGCTGAACGAGTCGCAAGTGCGTGAGACTTTCGATGAGTCCGGCTGGGTGTTCGAGAAGGTGCGTATACGTGATATTTATAAGTGAACAAATACTAAAAGGATGGTTTGCCGTAGCTTCGGGTTTCTATTTCGGTTGAAGGAAAACCAGTGCTGAAAACTTCTGTTGGACATTTTTTGGTACAGTCGAGTCTCGATAGTTTCAGCCCCACTAAATCGAAAATCGTTCATTCTCGATAAGTCTCGATACTTTAAATTTCTTTGTAAATCGAATTATGGGGACTCGACTGCACTAGCACTGGGGTATTTTATTTGGTATTATAAAATTAAATTAAATTTTGTTCGGTATTTCTTTATAATAATCTTAATTGGCGGTACTCGCTGTAAATATGAAGCATTATTTGGTATTTATAAAATATAATTAAAATATTTTGGTATATATTTCAGTATTATTTTAGTCATTTTATTTGGCTTACAGATCTTTAGTAAAGCGGAATATGCTCTGGGTGGCTTCCACTATAAGCCCAACGAGCGGGATGAGGTGCCCTATTCGCAGTCGAGATACTACTTCATGAGCCACATTATGCTGGTGACCAATCTGCCTAGTGCTTACTCGGCCTATGAGAAACTGGCATTTCCTTTTGATCCCGCTCTGTGGCGGGCCATCGCGCTGGTCCTAGCGCTGGGCTATTTCGTAGTTTGGCTATTGAACCGATTTGCGAAGAAGATGCCGCAGGTAAAATATATTACATAGAAGATAACTTACAATCAATATTTATAGTTACATATGTTTATGTCTATACAAATAGTGAGGTTAAGTTAAGAAATGTTTTAGGTTATGTTATAGTGTTTTTGGTTATGTTAATCAAGGTTAGATTTATTGAACAAATGTCTATTTACAAACATGTTTTCCTTTCAACTCTACCACAGCATCCGTATTACCAGCTGCTGCTGCTGACCATAGGCGGAAATCTGTTGTCCCGGCAACTGCCGCAGCGCGTATCGCTGCGCCTGCTGCTGGTCACGTGGCTGCTGTGCACCCTGGTCATACGCAGCGCCTACCAGTCGGGCATGTACCAGATGCTGCGCCAGGACAGGCAGCGCAATCCGCCACAGACTATAGCCGAGGTGCTGGCCCAGAGGTATACGGTTCAGCTGGCGCCTGGCAATGCGCAGCGCTGGATGGAAAGTCTGCCGGAGCTGAAGGATCGGGAGCCGCCGCAGGAGCTGGAGACCAGCGAGCTGCAGTCCTTTGCCGGCCTGGCTGCGCTTAGCGGCAGCGATAAGCGTGTGGCGATCATAACGCCATACGAATACTTCGGCTACTTTCGCAAGGTGCACGCGATGAGTCGCCGACTGCATCTGGTCAGGGAGCGCATCTTCACCCAGCAGCTGGCGTTCAATGTGCGCCGGCACTCGCATCTGGTTGGTGTGCTCAACAAGCAGATTATGCAGGCCCATTCGCATGGCTTCCTCGAGCACTGGACGCGCCAATATGTTAGCGCTGTGGATGAATCCGAGCAGAGCATCGCCCGGATCCCTGCGGTGCCCTACGAGACGCTCAATGGCTATCAGCCGGAGGGCGAAATCGAGCAGCGCGAGGATGAGGCAGTGCAGGCCAAACTATTGGTATTATCCTTCAAGGAGCTGGCCGCCCTCTTCTGGCTAACGCTGTGGGCCCTACTCGGCTCTGTGCTCGTCTTTGGCCTCGAACTGTTGCTGCATAAATAATGCTCGAAATTTATTTTGTGCTAAAACGTTTTAATTAAATTACTTCATAATCCAGCAGTGCACATGCCGAGGAAACGACTCTGGGATACCCTGTCTGCCGTGCCATGGTCTTTGCTTAATATCTGGAATAGTTCAACAGAGAAATTTAATAAATATATAGGGTATATGCCCTACATACCAAATTGTATATCACTTGGCCTTATAGCTGTCGACTTATGTCAATGCGAGGCATACTTAAATAATCGATACTTATCGATATTCCTGACAGATAATGCCATGAGCATTATGCAGTCGTCAAGGCTTCCTTCTGCCGCAACACGCATTTCGCTATCATTTGCCCAATTGGTACAGGGTATAAAAACAAAGCTCTTCCAGCATCGCCCGCTGATAGTTCGCAGCGTTTGCTGCTCGTATCGTAAAAACGCAAAACGTTTTATCTAAAAGCGATAAATTTGCAAAAGAGCGAAAAACGAATACGGAAAACTTACAAACGCGCCACCAAAATCTCAATCCACAAAAAGCACTTGCACACACAGACACCGACACACATAACCCACCCACATGGACATCAATTTTCTCGCCCAATGTATGTGTGTGTGTGTGTGTGTGTGTGTGGGATGGGGATGGGTGTGTGTGTGTGCGCCGAAAAACGCTGCCGAATGCCGTTAGTGATGCGCACAGTCCAACACCCTTTCGAAGCTTCAATTCAACTGATTCGACAGTAATGTTAATGAAAGCGATTGACTGAATGATTGATTGATTGACTGAAAGATTCAGTCTCGGAACATGCAGCCTATAACTATAAGAGCTATGCGATATATGGCTTAGGAAGGGTTTAATTCACTTACTTCTTGATTGATTGATTGATTGATATGAGTTAGGATGGGGTTGCTTCACTTACTTCTTGGCCGATTGACTGACTGATTGATGTGTCATGTGTAGCCATAAATATTTTTGTTTTTTCCTCCATTTTAAGTAAGAGCGATGAAGGGTTGATTGATTGATTGACTGATTAATTAGCATTAATTAATTTGATTGATAACGTCCAGCGTCATATTAATTATTATTTTCTCACGTTGTGTAAGAGCTTAAAGCACTCACAGATTGATTGTTTGAATTGATTAATTGGTGATTGATGATTGTTATACCTAGTTATAGCTGTGAGCGTTTTCTATTGCTTTTGTTGGATACTTAGAATGGGTGAAATAATTGAGTGATTGACTGGCATGATTGAACTGCTTCCAAAATTAAAATTCCTATGGGTTTGATAATCGACTGTCTCTCCCCAATATTATGTAAGGTGATGAATGATTGATTGACTTGAGTAAGATGTTTTCCGCACAGCTTAAAAATTTGTTGTTGGTAAAGCCTAAGTCTTGCCTTATGGAAAAAAACGAGCATGGAAGTTGTGTTGATTGATTGGATGATTGATGCTCTACATATAGCTATAATTTCTTAGCAAGCTCAATAGTACATAATATCAGCGTGTATAGCTATAAATGTAACTATAATTTAATTTTTAGCCGCATATTACATTGCCATGGAATAGGACTCGGATAGAGCAGAGCTCTATATAGTGTCCCGAAACAAAAAAAAAAAAAAAAACACAACCAAAATTGTCCCTCCCAAGGCGCCAGAATCGAGCTTTGAGTGGAGCTGCGCTGCTGCTTCTGCTTTGCTTATCGCCTCGCACATTTGCGCTCTTCCCGAACATTTTTTGCGCCACAGAATGTGCTGTAATGGGGCGTGGGGGCTACCATGTTACCCCCAGCTGCCGAGTCTACCACCCATCAGCTGCCACCCCTCGTCCATGGCATAGAGCATATCCACTCCCAATGCCAAGTAGTCAACGACATCGACGTCGTCATCGTAGCTGAAAATTCAAGTAAATGTATTGAACTTAAGCTCATTGCCTTTGCCTGCATTGTCGTTGTATGCTCTCGCTCTCTCCTCGCTCTCTCTCTCTCTCTCTGTCTTGATGTAGCATACTTTTCTCGCTTAGAAACCCCTCCCTAACCCATCTTCGCTTTAATATTGAGGAAAACTTTGTGCAATTCCTTTTATAAAATGTTTTTCTTTTTCATCAGCTATTTT
This sequence comes from Drosophila arizonae, assembly GCF_054131065.1. Lineage (NCBI taxonomy): Eukaryota > Metazoa > Arthropoda > Insecta > Diptera > Drosophilidae > Drosophila > Drosophila arizonae. Next base: position 3,612,583 of record NC_142927.1, on the reverse strand, counting down.
TCTGGGTCGACATCATGTACAGCGAGACGATAGGCTGCGAACGAGTAACGAGTGAGTAGAAAGAGAGAGAAAGAGTGGGAGAGAGAGAGATAGAGACAGGAGGAAATAAGCAGTGAGAGGAAAAGAGATGTGTAAATGGAAAGCAAGAAAAAAAAATATGACGAGTAGAAAGATTGCAAATCGGAGGTAACGAGTGTTCTGGGATAAATGAAAAACTGGAGCGAGCAATTTTTATATGCAGGAACAGACGATGGAAAGACTCTGCGAATAAATTTTGAGCAGGTAGTAGAGAAGTGATCAGCGAGTTGAGAGTGAAAATGTTGAGCGAGAAAATGTTGAGCAACGAGAAAATACCTGATTTCTGGCAAGTTGATAATGAACGAGTAGAGCTGATAAATACTGCGAGTAATCAGTGAGTGGAGTTGTGTAACACCATAACGAATAACAATACAGCGAGTAACAATGTAACGAATAACAGTACAGCGAGTAACAGCACAGCGAGTACCAGTATAACGAGTACCAGTATAGCGAATAACAGCACAGCGAATAACAGTGCAACGAATAACAGTACAGCGAGTAACAGTGTAACGAATAACAGTACAGCGAGTAACAGCACAGCGAGTAACTGTACAGCGAGTAAGAATTAATCAAAAGCCTCTCAGAAGCATGCCAGCATACAAGAACTGCGACTATTCAATGCGAGTGAATGATGCTTGGGTCTGGGGCACGCCCAGTGCTCGTTGATGTGGCTCAACTTTTATGGCCACAGCCAGAGGCAGAGCTGAGATGCGACTCGTCTGGACTGCTTACTCGCGGCGATTGGTAATACTTTGGCTCGTTTTTTGCGTATTTTTTGCCAATGAATTTTTATGGCGCGACTTTAGCGTTTAGGCGATGTGCAAAGAGGGAGAAAGAGAGAGAGAGAGAGAGAGAGGAGAGAGCGACGAGTCGAGGCAAACAAAACAAATATATTCATGACAAGATTATGTGGCAAGCCGACAGCAAGTGCACTTAAAAATTAGAGTTAGTGGGAGGGAAGCAGCTATACATATAGAGAGACAGACAGCGAGAGGCAGAGGGCGGGAGATAGGGAGTGAGAGGGGTGGGGGAGAGCGACGCTCTGGTAACCATTTTATCAGCTGCTGGTGCTTGGGCCACACAAAACGGGCAATTTCCGGCCGCGGAATTGCAGCTAATTAGCTAATCAACACAATTATGAGGCAGACATGAACCAGGACCAGCAACAGGACAACGCGTATCAGGAAGAGGAACCGCTACAGCTACAGCTACAGCAACAGCTACAGCGATAGCAACAACAGCAACAACAGCAACAGCAATGGAAATGGCAACGTGAACAGCTAAAAGCCAAACGCAGCGGAAGTTGAGCAGACACAGAGAGACCGCAGACTTCAGCCAAACAAGCTTCATCCTTCACATCCGCCGAGCCACAAATGTTACCCAATGGGGCCCAAGCTGCTGCAGCTGCAACTTGAGCAACGCGGCGTATGAGCTATTTAGCAGCAGCTGCGGATAAGTCAAATGGCTGCCAGATGAGAGAGCTTAAGCCTGCCACTTGGATGAAATTGCAAAGTATTGTTATATTCCACATATTAGCTCGTTGCTTCGATAAGCTTATAATACCAATAATACCAATCAGATATGGATGGTATCATAGCACATATGTGAAATATGCTGTGAAAGTAATTAGGAGTTGGAAGTTTACGCTATGAATTCAAAATGTGTATCTAAATTTACTTATTAATTTAAAGCATTTCGATATTGAATCAGTCTTTTATATATCGTTACATAAAATCTGAAGTATCCCCATTTCCTCACACCTAATATACTAATAGATAAGACAATCAAACTGATCAAATTTGATGGAATTAGCTAATTATGCTGGAGATTAACAAATTATGCTCATATAGATTCCATTAATATGAATATATAAATATATATTTCTATATAGAGAGCATATCATATATGATCTCAAACAAAAAACCAACATTTACAGTTGCATCCAATGAGTTTATTCAGAATATGTGTATAGCATATACATATGTATTCTATATATATACACACATCTGTATATACTCTCTATATAGTATTATATATATACTATGTAATCTCTATCTGATCTCAAGTAAAGACATAACCAAATTTTATAATTCAATGCAATAAATTTATTCAGAATACATGTATATAGTATATAGATATCAAATTTATATCTTAATATACTCTCTAGTCTCACTTTGGAATTTTGGTCTCAGTTTTTATATTGCCAGGCGAGATAGTCCAAGGGACAGACATGACGCTTAGTCAGCCAGCGCGAAATACAATGGTAGTGGTAAACGTGCTGGCAGACCCCGCAAGCCTTCGGGCAATCAACGGACATATTCGATAGGCACTCGTTGCATAGCTCATCAATGTGATTGCGACAAATGGCGCAAGTATCAACCCCAATATCTAAGTTGAAGATAGGCGTCTAATATTATGCCAAATTGCTATACATAACTTACCCCAAGCCCAAAAAGCATTGGCATTCCACTGTATGGAAAAGGAAAAGAATAGAGCGAAATATAAGTTGGGTTAATTTTTTTCGGCTAATTCTACCATATAATTGGATGCAACTCGATGTTGTCTTACATTCATTATTTGGAAGCGGGCGCTTTTCTCGTCAGTGGCATCATTATTAATTTTCTCAAATTCTTTCATTTTAAATTCTTGTGTTTTCTGCTTGTTGCTTTTTGAAACGATTGCTTACGAAGTTAGTACACTAAAGAAAATATGTAGTTGCTTTCAATACCGAAAGCTGACAACATTCTCAGGGATGCAGCAAAGCCTACCCGAAATTATTCAAATTTCGGTTCTACAAAGGATCCGTGTACACAAGATATTTACCAAATTAAAAAAAAAGTAGATTGTTAATTTCTCAATGAGATGCATAAAGTTGTAAAAATCATACAAATTCGAAAATACTGATATTACAAAAATGGGACATTTTTTGTACATGTTTACATATATATTCTCTTTCTGTTAGTCCCATTTTCATTGTCCTTAAGCGTGCCTGTGTCCATTGCAATTGTTCTGCGCCTGGCATTCGATTTATGCATACATATCCTTGATAATTATTGCGACAAGTGCCACAATTGTCAATGATATTATCCATTCGTTTAATTAAACAAAAATAAATGGCAAATAAGTAAATATTTCCAGCTGCCTTTCACTCGACCCATGGCTTGACAACGCCACAGCCAGCTGCAACAAGGCTTGGAATTCCCCGTTCACTTTCACTCGTTTTGCAACACTTACGCTCGAGTAAGTAACGGGTGACTCATTTGAATAACAGCTATGTAGTTTATTTGGCAATAGGATAGTCTCTCAGAGGAATCACATGAACGTGAACTACTCGTAATGATTAAGTGCAATTACCCAACACTAAAGGGTAACTGGTTCATTGAACCAATCAGCTGACTTGATCTCCAGAGCTGAGCGTTCTTCAAACTAATTATTTCATTACAAAAGCAGCAGGAAAGAAAAACAAAGGCTGGATAACTCAAGAGTTCAACATCATCATCATCGTCATCAACATTCTCATCATCATTATTATTGCCACGCTTAATATCCTGTGTCAACTATTGTCTGTTCCATTTGCATTTTTGCAATTATTTCAATTAAATCTACAAAAGAAACGTCTGGCCGCAGCCCCAAGGCAAAAGCAGTTGAACACGAAGTGGATGTGGGGGGCACGGGTGGGGGGGTGTCTGTCCGGCTGCGTTTGGCGAATATAATTTCCTTGCGCCGGATGTGACAATGAATACGCATTAATAAGTACACACATACAAAAATTATAAATATACACACACACACACGCATACAGAGAGGCAGACAGAGACACCTGCGCATGTGTGTGTTTGTGTGTGTGCTTTCCGGTGTGTAAATTGATACGCCCGTTCATTTATTCAACCGTTCAGCGACTCGCTTGACCCCTCGCGCCCCTTTCTCGCTCTCACTCGCACTCCCTTGTGGACAGCCCAGACGTAACCGCACAGCGTGCGCTTCAATGAATGGCTGGCTAATTTTGTAGAGAGGCGCGCGCGTACGGCACGCGCTTTTAACAATATTAATATGCACAATAATATACCAATATACATACAGACATATATATTTATATATATAGTACATATAAATAAATGCAGTGACGGCACAGCGGGACAAATGAAGGATAAGCTGAAGCCAAGGGGGCCGGCCGGCTACCAGCAGCAAGACAAAAGGCGCAAAATGAAAGACGAAGCAAAGCAAATAAATTTCATTGTAGGCGGCTCGCGCGTGACATGGCAACATTGTCGTCGGCGTTGCCAGATGACAGCAGGCAGTCGTCCTCGTTGGCGGCGCCTCAAATTGGATTGGATGACAGACAGCAGCACAGCGGTTTCTCAATTCGCCTGTACGTCTGTCTTATTGTGGTGCTTGAAGCCAACAGTGCTGCCAGAAATGAAAAAGCCAAACTTACAAGAAAAAAAAGCCAAAAATCGCTATCAACTGATCAATAAATATGCAATAAAACGCCAAAAATATATCCATTTTAAACTAATTATAATTATTTATATATATTTTAACTTCCCACCTTTAACACATTGCTTCTTCGCATAAGCCCGCCATGGTTATTAAAAAGCTAAAATGTCATCGCTTTTGCGCACTCATCAAGCAGCGACCGCATGTGCGTAATGTGATTATTTACATGCTGCCAGTGTTGCCATATATATTTTTTGTAATTTATTTCTTCTTCGCTTGCATGCTGCCATGCTGCGCGTGCTGTAAAGATGAAATTATATGATTTGAATAATAATTGAATTAGAAAATCATAGTCAAAGCCCCACAACATGCGCCACTCAGTTGTTGCCGCCTGCGGCGCAAACAAACAGACGCCACCGTCAATGTATGTACATATGTATGTAACAACGAGACGGCTCACACAAGCCCACTCGAACCGCAAGCGAATTATTGTCACATGCGCGCATTTACATGTGCATCCACTGCTGCAGTTGCTGCTGCTGCTACTCCTGCAGTTGCTACGGTCGTT